>NC_069503.1:489929217-490299217 GCF_027579735.1 Bombina bombina | reverse complement strand
CCTTTAAGTATAGACCACTGGTTTTCAAACCTGTCCCCAGGCCTCCCCAACATGACAGCTTTTCAGGATTACCTTGAATGAGAGCAGGTGAAATAATCATTTTAGATTTATTATGATTTATTATGTTATCAATATCAATACCTATTTTGGGTTACTATATGTTATTTGTTTTCAAACAATGCCTCAATGCGTGGGTCTCCTTCAGTAATTGTACAGTGTAATCAAAAATTTTAAAAGTCACGCTTACATTTGTATGCCTTTGACTTTGATGATTATTTGCTTGCAGGCTTATCGGATCAATAGAATTAATTCCTCAGTGCCGACCCCTTGCCACTTATCCCATAAGGATATACTCATCTGAATCTGGTCCGCTCTGTCTGCACAATTCAACTTGCTTGCATATAGTAAGTAACTGTAAACTTTGTTGAGATCAGTATTTTTAAACCTGCTCCCCAGCGATGATACCATTGGAATGTTCATCCATTCCTGGTTTGCGCCGCCGGTATATTAAGACTTTTCTGTATTTGAGAACAGATAAAAACAGGTGTTGTTAAGTGTTTATTAAGTGTCTTATACTTTTCTATTACTCAGCCAGCTTTTAAGTACTACCTAGTTGTGTTTAATACAACTGCTATTGTTTGTGTTACAAACATTGTTACAAAAACACTCCCAGATGGAAAAATCTAGTGTACAATGTCCCTTTAAGTTGAGAAACTTTCAGTATAGATAGGGTTACAACAGGATAACTCAGCTATTTCAAATGCTGAATAAGGGTAAAGGAGCTACTTTTAAAAAACGTATTTAGAAGCTCCCAGTTTAGCACTGTTGGTGAAGTAAGCCTGGGACACCCAGTGAAACAAACTGGGAAAGTGGGAAGAGCAGATGACCCCCCTCTCCTGCATATGAAAAGACAGATTACACATACAGGAGGAGGCAAGAATCTGTAGACTTCAGTCTACATCTGATACTTTAGGGCTTGGTTAGGAGTCTGGAAATCAGCACAGACTTTTTAAAAAATAAGCAAAACTATACATTGTTATAAAAGAAGCCTAGATGGGCTATATACATGGGTCATCTACAAAACATTTCTGCAAAGAAAAAGCTAGTGTAAAATGTCCTTTTAAACCCAAAGGGCTAAATTACGAGTGGATCACAATATTGTGCTTACATGAGCACAATATTTGTGTTCCACTCAGTAATACCAGAGCATATAAATGTGCGCTGTATTACAAGTGAGACGCAAGGTGAATGCAACCTTATATTCCCATTGCCTGGAAGCCAAGCGCTAATGAAAGCCCACTTCCATAGGCTCCAATGGGAGCCTCGTTTTCATGCCGTCAGACACGGCACTCAACCTAGCGCAGCACAGGGGGCAAATCGTGCAGCGTTGTGCAGAGATAAATAAATATATATGTATATGAATATTCATATATATTTAGAGTAAAAGCAAAGTCTCCCTATGTAAAAGCCCCATAGGTGCCATTTTTATGCTAACACCCCACATCCCCTCACTTTAACCCTTTATAGCTGCTTTGTGCATTTTTTTTTTTTTAAATGCTCATATTTATTTTATATTGTACAGTACTGTCCTCTTTATTTGAGGGGCAATTGGGGTACATTTTTTTTAAATTAACCAGAGGTCTGACCTCTGGTTAATTGCGCTAAGCACAAAGTGAAACCTCAACCTCCTGATTTAATGTGATCCCATAAAGGGGATAGCGCTCCACTTGTAATTTGGCCCTAAATATTTAATTTTGTATATCTTCAAGCTATTGCATGATGAGTGTACAAGGCCCCCATGTCTGCACTCCATAAGCAACAATCCTATAATATAAAATGCCAAGTGTGTTTGTCTGAAGCTGTCATGCACAGTAGAGACAGCCCAAGGACAAAAACACCTGGCCTTAGAGTCCCTACCTGATCTGTGGGCAGAAGTGGGCATGGCCGGGCATGAGCTGGGGGCATGGCCGGTCGTGAAGGGGGGGCATGCGCAGTCGCACACGCGAGATAGAGGGGAGAGAGATAGAGAGGGAGTAGAGATAGAAAGAGGGGGAGAGAACAAAAGAGATAGGAAAGATATAAAGATAGGATAAGAGAGGGGAAAGAGCAAGAGAGGGGGACAGAGAGCAAAATAGAGGGGGAGATAGAAAATAAGAGGGGGAAAGAGAGCAAAAGAGAGGGGAAGAGAGAGAGCAAAAGAAAAGGGGGAGAGAGAGGGGGAGGAGAGAGGGGGAGGAGAGAGGGGGGGAGATAGAGAGAGGAGGGAGATAGAGGGGGGAGATAGAGAGGGGAGAGAGAGAGAGGGGGGGGAGAGAGAGAGAGAGGGGGGGAGATAGAGAGAGAGGGGGGGGAGATAGAGAGAGAGGGGGGGAGAGAGAGAGCACAAAAGAGAGGGGGGAGAGAGAGCGCAAAAGAGAGGGGGGAGAGAGAGCGCAAAAGAGAGGGGGGGGGGAGAGAGAGCGCAAAAGAGAGGGGGGAGAGAGAGCGCAAAAGAGAGGGGGGGAGAGAGAGCGCAAAAGAGAGGGGGAGAGAGAGTGCAAAACAGAGGGGAGAGATCACAAAAGAGAGGGGAGAGAGAGAGCAAAAGAGAGGGGGAGAGAGAGCTCAAAAGAGAGGGGGAGAGGGCGCAAAAGAGAGGGTGGAGAGAGAGAGAGCAAAAGAGAGGGGGAGGGAGAGAGCACAAGGGGTGGGACTGCTGTACTGCAAAAAATGGCCCAAGTGAACGGACTTTAAGACTGGTTGTTTATATTCATTTAGTTGTTATGTTTATGCTGCACATAGTGAGTAAACTAATAGCTCATTAAATGCATCTAAGGGAAATTAAGGGAAATATGCAGGGAGATGATAGCTGATAGATAGATAGATAGATAGATAGATATAGATAGATAGATAGATAGATAGATAGATAGATGATACATAGATAGACAGACAGATCTATCATAGCGAAAGTCTCTTAATTCTAATTGGCACTTTTCTGTAACAAATACCAAGCATATTCTGTCAGCCAGAATTTATAGACTGATTCATATAGATCATGCAATTTAAAAGAAAACTATCTACTTACTTCTATTATTAAAATGTAGACAGTCTTTTTATATGCACACGTTCTAGGCACCAGCTCCTACTGAGCATGCGCAAGAGTTTCCATTAAATACAACACACACCCACACACACACATATATATATATATATATATATATATATATATATATATATATATATATATATATATATATATATATATATATATATATATATATATTTATATATATATACACACACACACACATTTATGATTGGCTGATGGCTGTCACATGCTGTCACAGGGGGAGGGGAAAATTAAAATAACTTTGGAATTTGTTAGAAAACATCTACTATTCTTTTAAATATACAGTGTAAGGGCCAGATGATCAATACTCCTCAGTCTTGGAGAGAAACTAGTGCTGACTTCACATGAGCTGAACTTTACAGGGGCGTGAAGACATGATTTGATGAGTTTGGTGTGGCCTGAACAGAGCCCTGACCTTTAAGGGAAATTAAACGCAATTTTTGTCTTTGATGATTAAGAAAGAGCATCACATTTTAAACAACTTTCCAATTTACCTCTATTATCTAATTTGCTTCATTCTCTTGATATTCTTTATTGAAAAGCATGTCTAAATAGGCTCAGCAGCTGCTGATGGGTGGATGCACATAGATGCCTTGTGTTATTGGCTCACCCATATGCATTGCTATTTATTCAACAAAGGATTCCTGAAGAATGAAGCAAATTAGAGAATATAAGTAAATTGAAATGTTATTTTAAATTATATTCTTTATCTGAATCATGAAAGTGAAATGTTGGGTTTCATGTCCCTTTAACCCCATTGAACATCTTTGGGAGGAATTGGAACACAGATTGTGAACCAGACCTTTCCCTGTAACATCAGTATCTGACCACAAAGGTTCTTTCAGCTGAATGAGCACAACTTCCCACAGACACAAACCAAAATCTTGTGGATTTCCAAAGAAAAAGCATTTGAGTTATGGTGGAGATAAAAACATTAAAATCCTACATTTCATAAAAGTATTGCTTTTTTCTATGGCAATAAACTTCATTAAGCAGCAAATTAAACTTATCTTCTGCTGATGTGCACCCCATAACATGGGATTGCTGTATTTAAAACGGTACCTATATGTAAAAAGCGTGATATATCTCCATTTGCATATCATACCCAGAGTTTCCTGGTGCGTCGGTAACAATGTATACAGAGTACTTCATGGGAAAGGCAAGCGGGGATACTTGCCTAAATTTACCCATTTTCTATACAATAATTATATGTCTTACTTTTATGAAATGGAACATTTTAATCTCATGCTTTTATTTCCACCATTACTCAAATGAGTATTGCTTTATATAAATAAATATCACGGTGCATCAATAAAATTTGCTTTTATTTCCATTTCTCAATGATTTCTTCTTACTGCAGAAGCTAAATAGAAAAAAAAGTCAGCATGCTAACCTGCCACATAGCTGTGACTGCCTATTGTGCAATACAGTCAAACAACGTATGGTTTACCATTGCTGAGACCACTCTTGGGAGGAAATTATATTTGACTAATTTGCTGGTCTGTCTAGTTATGAGATATAGAGATTCTCACTTATCATTTTCATTTAATTGCTTGAGTCATATGCTCCCTAGACACAAACTGTAATTCCAAGATTTCTAGATTTGCTTCTGAGCCACAGACTTATGGGAACATATACTTAGGTACTCCTAGGGGAATCCTGCCTTTTTTTTCTATAGGGACTCATAACATGTAATTATGCATAAAATAACTCACATTATTTACCTTTGGTATAATTGTACAGTGATATAAGCTTTTTTTTCTTTTACATAGCTAACAAGTGATATATAATGATTTGAATGTAGATCTGCTTCAATATCAACAGCACCATTTTTTTTTAGAAACCCTGTGCATGAATATAAATTTATTGAGGGTGTCTTAGTTTAGTGAATTAAGACTCAGGAAGAATGCGGGCCTGTTTAGCTGCTGTATATGTACATGACAATTCTGTTATATTAAAGGGACACTAAACCGAAAATTATTCTTTCATGGTTCAGATAGAGAACACAATTTATAACAAAATTCCAATTGTTTAAAATTACATACTCTTTCTAAATCATGAAAGAAAAAAATTTGGTTTCATTTCCCTTTAAGATAATTAATAGAATATTCATGCTAACTTCTTGTGAAGTATTGTATTTATCTATGTGCATTTTATAAATTAAAGGGACAGTAAAGTAAAAGTTCAAATGTTATGGTTTACAGAGAAAGTGCAATTTTAAGCAACATTTTAACTTACTTCTATTATCAAATTTCCTTCCCCCCACCTTGACCATTTGTTGAAGAATAAATAAAGGTAGGCACATAGTAGCTGAGGAGTGTGGATGTGTCTTTAGCACTCTATGAAACCAGTGTTTGCAACAATGTTTAATGCTGCTTCAAACAATGTTTCAAACACTGCTACCTAAATTTAATATTCAACAAAGGGTACCAAGAGAACAGAGCAAATTTGATAATAGAAATAAATTGGAAAGTTGTGTAAAATGATGCGCTATATCTGCATCCTGAATGTTTATTTTTATTTTATTTCCCTTTAATACAATAATGACAATCATTTTCTTATAGAAATGAAAAATGTAAAGAATTATGGAAAATCTTTTTGTTTTCAAATTATCTAATTTTGTAAATTTGTAAACTCAACTTTTTATAGGGATATTACTCTTAAAATGCAATTGCCAGAGTGGAGTGCTAACAGTTACGTGCAAAGGGAAAAGGGGTTTATTGCAGGTGGCCGGTTTTTCGCTTGAAATGGGATCGCTTGAGCGCAATTTAAGTTAATACGAATCGGGATAGCGCAACCTCAGAGCTCTAGTTAACTGTTTTGCAAAACAAAAAGTATCACAAAACACTTTTAAAAGTACAGTTACACTCATAATAGCACTTAGGACAGTGGCAGGGGTACATACAAGTTAAGAGTGGGCATCTATATATAGACCCCTATATTTGTTGAATGCCACAGTTCATCATAAAGTGTTTCTTTTGTTTCATATGAACACCCTATAAATTCTTCAAATATTTTGTTCCAATGTGAAAGAAAGGTAAACACATAAGCATATAAATACTTTATGGGACATTCAAGTCAAAATTAAACTTTCATGATTCAGATAGAGCATGCAATTTTAAACAATCTTTTTTATATTTACTCCTATAGAGCATGTGCAATAATTCACAGAATAAACGTATATGCATTTGTGATTAGCTAATGGCTGTAACATGATACATGAGGAGTGGAAATAGAAATTACTGATATTTGTTAGGAAACAAAAAAATCTACTACTCATTTGAAGTTGAGACTTCAAATACGCTGTTGTCATTTATCATTGCACCAGTTGTTCTTGTAAGCTGCTGGTGCAATATCGCCCCCTGCAGATTCACGCTAGCAGGTGGTGTCAATCTACCCGATCATATTTGATCGGGCTTATTGCTGTCCTCCACCTCAGAGGTGGCGGACGAGTTAAGAAGCAGTGGTCTTAAGAACGCTGCTTCTTAACTTCCGCTTCATAAATCGACCCCTAAGTGCTATTGTATTGTCTTTTTATCGTGCATTAGTTTATTATGAAAATTTACTGTATTTACTGGTTTGGATAGAACATACTTTCCAATTTACTTCCATTATCAAATTTGCTTTGTTCTTTTGTTATCCTTTGCTGAAGGAACGGCATTGCACTACTGGCAGCCAGATGAACACATCTAGTCAGCCAATCACAAAAGACAAATGTGTGCAGGCACCAATTAGCAGCAGCTCCCACTAATGTAGGATATGTGCATATTCTTTTTTCAATAAGGGATACCAAGAGAACAAAGCAAGTTTGAAAATAAAAGTGAATTTTAAAGTGTCTTAAAATGACATTCTCTATCTGAATCAGGCAAGTTTAATTTTGACTTTCCTATCCCTTTAAGCAGAATTACTACTCATCACTTTCAATCTGAGATGTATCTTATCTTTCAGAATAACATTTTGACCATATTTTTTCAGAGTTATCACACTAATTGGATCTATTATACATCATGTATCTGATTTAGAGAGAATGCAATTAACATGGCACTGATGGAAGCAACAACAAAAAAAAAATAGGGATATGTTATTGCTATTTCTAGAACTGATAGAATTTACTATTAGGTGAGAAATGCTCAGTAGCAGCTGGTTCTGAAAAATAATAATTAGGTCTTATATTTGTGTCATTAGTAAGTCCTTTTTTTAACGTCTGTCGCAATCATACAACTGTATGTACCAAGTACGTTTGCACCTAATTGCTTTTTCACATGTCCACAAAACATGTTACTTTAGCAAGTCTGAGCTCAATCTGCAACAACTGATCTACATCTCTTCTGCACAACGACAGCTAAAGAAAACAACCAAGGCACTGAGGAAAACACTGTGACATACATAATAGACGTGCATTTGTTTTCGGAAGAATTAAAGGGGCAGTCTGCACTAGAATTTGTATTGTTTAAAAGATAGATAATCCCTTTATTACCCATTCCCTAGTTTTGCATAACCAGCACAGTTATATGAATACACTTTTTTGCCTCTGTGATTACCTTGTATCTAAGCCTCTGCAAACTGCCCCCTTATTTCAGTTCTTTTGACAGACATCCATTTTAGCCAATCAGAGCTGGCTCCCTGGAACTCCAGGTGCGTGAGCACAGTGTTATCTATATGACACACATGAACTAACACCCTCTAGTGGAGAAAAACTGTCAAAATGCCCTGAGAGAAGAGGTGGCCTTCAAGGGCTTAGAAATTAGCATATGAGCCTCCTAGGTTTAGCTTTCAACTAAGAATACCAATTGAACAAAGCAAAATTGGTGATAAACAGTAAATCGGAAAATAGTTTTTAAATTACATTATCTATCTGAATCATGAAAGTTTATTTTGGTCTCAACTGTCCATTTAAAGAAAATGACGAAAATGGCATGTTTGTTATTTTTATTGATTTACCAAAAACTAAACTGACCGAAAACACAAAAGAAAATAAAAATGCTTTTTTTTTTTTTTTTTTTTTTTTAAATTTTAGTTTTTTGTTTGTGGTTGGTGTATGTTTTTTTATGATGCAGCAGGCATTATCCAATGAGTGCACATTCTGGATAATTTTGTTTATTATTTTTGTAATCTTAGATATTTTTTATTTTTTGTAATTTTAGTGTTCGTTTTTTTTTGTAATGTTAGATTTGTTTTATTTTTTCGTAGTGTTAGGATTTTTTAATTTTTTTAACTTAGGTTTTTTTAATGTTTATTTTAGTTTTTTTAAATAGTAATGTAAGGTTAAAGGGACAGTCTACACCAAAATTGTTATTGTTTAAAAAGATAGATAATCCCTTTATTACTCATTACCTAGTTTTGCATAACCAACACAGTTATATAAATACACTTTTTACCTCTGTGATTACCTTGTATCTAAGCTTCTGCAAACTGCCCCCTTATCTCAGTTCTTTTGACAGACATCCATTTTATCCAATCAGATCTGGCTCACCTGAACTCCACATGTGTGAGCACAGTGTTATCTATATGACACACATGAACTAATACCCTCTAGTGGTGAAAAACTTTCAAAATGCCCTGAGAGATGAGGCAACCTTCAAGGGCTGAGAAATTAACATATGAACCTCCTAGGTTTAGCTTTCAACTAGAGAACAAAGCAAAATTGGTGATAAAAGTAAATTAAAAAATGTTTAAAATTACATTCTGTATCTGAATCATGAAAGTTTATTTTGGACTAGACTGTCCCTTTAATTTATAATTTAAGCTTAGTTTTGTTTTTAATTTCACAGGTAAGTTTTTATTTATTTTAAGGTAGGTAGTATATTGTAACTTTAATTTAAAGTTAGAGGGTGTTAGGTTTAGGGGTTAATAGTTTAATTTAGTTTGTCATGATGTGGGGGGCCAGTGGTTTAGGGGTTAATAGGTTTATTATAGTAGTTGCGATGTGGGGGACGGCGGTTTAGGGGTTGATAGGTTTATTATAGTTTTTGCGATGTGGGGGGTGGCAGTTTAGGGGGTTAATAGGTTTATTATAGTTGTTGAGATGTGGGGGTTGGTGGTTTAGGGGTTAATATGTTTATTTAGAGTTGGAGTTGTAGGGTGCCACCAGTTTAGCGGTTAATACTTTATTTTAGTGTTGGCTATGTGGGTGGGCGGCAGATTAGGGGTTAATAAGTTTATTAAAGTTTTTGTGATGCAGGGGAATGGAGGTTTATGGGTTAATAGTGTAGTTTATTGGTGTTAATGTACTTTGCAACATTTTTGTTATGAGTTTTTTGTGAAACATTTTTGTTTCACAAAATCCATAACTACTGGTCTCTGATCACAGAATGGATTGCGGCGGTATAAACTATAACGCTCGCGTTATAGCCGGACCGCACAACCTGTAATACAGGCGCAATGAAAATTGCACACTCAAAAGCCATTGTGGTATAGACGTACCGCAAAACTTATAATTTTGCCCTGTGTTAGCATCATAGCAAAAGCAGTTGCCAGTTACTGTTTGACTGTACCCCTCAGTTATACCATTTTAAAAAAAGTTTACTTATTGGACTTAAATATAGTATACTATACTATAATACACTACTTATCTTATTTGTCTTAGTTAAGTACGTGTAAAATACACGTATAGTATACCACTAGTTATTACTGTACCTTCAAGTAAACTTTTAGTTTTACCAAAAATGCAGGGCACAAAAATTAGATGTATAATAAAACATTAAGTTTAAAAATTACATAGAATGACAAAATTAAAGCTAATATAGCTGATTACAGCTTCGGATAAAGACAAATGGCAAGAATCTGCTCTGTAGCTCATAATGAATATTTTAGATCAAAATCCGAAATGAACATGACCATAAATGAAAACAAACTAAAATGAAAATTTTAAATTTAACGAAACGAAAATTTTTAATTTAAACGAACCGAAAATTTTTAATTTAACAAAAAGGAAATTTCAGACGAAATGACATTTTCTTTCCGTGCACATCTATAATACCCACGAGTAAAGCAGAGAAGAAATGAATTGCATATGAAGTAAAGTAGAGATACACATGGGTGAAAAATTTGGTTCGAAAACTATAAAATATTCAGAAAAATTAGTAAATTAGTTAGTTAAATCATTAACTTTTTCACAAACTTTGGGTTTCTCACTGAAATTATTTACACACAACTACTGCAGTCAGAAGACAAATGAATGAAAAGCTTCTCTGGGGTCCCCTTTGTTCAGAAACAGCGGACATGCATCGCTTTGCAATTGTTTTTTGTCAATGAGAAGCATTGTAACAAACTTCTGAAATTCCCAGCAGTGAAGGGGTTAATCAGTTAGCTTGTAAGGTTCTTTTTTGCTGTAGTGTAGAGATTACTGTCCCACCTGACACCTCTTAGCCCCTGATCCTTTCCAAGCAGCTCACTTCCCTCCTCCCTAACCACATTGGTCACCACCATCTTATGTACTGGCAGACAGTCTGCAGTTTTTTTTATTTTTTTTAAATATATTTATTTATTTATTTATTTATTTATGTAGTGTAGTACCTTCTCCACCTCCATCATCCCCTCAAAAGCTCCTAACCTTCCTTCTCCCACTGCCTACAGCCATATTTGTTACTGCCAGTAACACATTATTATTTTTTTAATAAAATTTTCCGCCCCCAAGATTTTATTTTTTCTGTAGCATAGAGCCCCCATTCCCCCCTAATATTTCATTGTGTAGAGCCCCATCCCTCACTCTCCCCTGCCTTATAGTTTTGCCGTAGTGTAGGGAACAATATCCCTCCCTCTCCCTTCAAAAAGTTGTGTAGGCCTGATCCCCCAAACTCCCATCACACTGATGTTCCATAGTGTACAGACCCTTCCCATCCACCCCTCCCTCCCAAATTACCTTTCAGTAATGAAGGGTCCTGTCCCTCCCTCCACCTGCCTGTGTCTGTAACGATCGGGCAATCTGGCTTTAAATGGTATTGGAGCACTAATTGTGCTCCATTACATAAGGCATTAACTAAGCTGTTGGGTTTATATATTATTTAAATAATTTTGTCCATAGTGTAAGAGAATTAAGGCAGATGACTTACTTTAAGGGACAATTTGCTTTAAAATTGGTTTCCTATTAATTAAAGGGACATGAAACCCAACATTTTTCTTTCATGATTCAGAAAAAGAACACAATTTTAAACAACTTTACAATTTACTTCTATTATTTAATTTGCTTCCTTATCTTGTTATCCTTTGCTGAAAGGTTTATCTAGGCAAGCTCATGAGCAGCAGAGAACCTAGGCTCTAGCTGTTGATTGGTGGCTGCATATATATTAATTGTGATTGGCTCACCCATGAGTTCAGTTAGAAACCATTAGTGCATTTCTGCTCCTTCAACAAATGATTGCAAGAGAATGAAACAAATTAGATAATAGAAGTAAATTAGAAAGATTTTAAAATGTTATTCTCTATCTGAATCATGAAAGAAAAAAATTGGGTTTCATGTCCCTTTAAGATGACCAGATTACCCAGACACAAATTCAAGACCCTCAGACCCAAATTAGGGACACCTCATAAATGGTGGTAAAATGGTGGTAAAATTTATGTTAATTCACATTCACCGCTGGGACATTACAGTCTGCATAAGACTGCAGGATAGCCACAAATGAGTGCTACTTATTTATAATGAGAAACCACTGTGTCTTATAAGGTGTGGGTGCGCATACCTTAGTGGGAATAGTGAGTTCTCAATCCATATAAGTAACTCTAATTTTAACCCATCTCACTCACTTTTGATCTATCGTCCTCTAAATAATTAGTGTAACAATTTGCTAGGCAAATTCTGGACAAGCTGGTACACCTGAAAACTTAGGGACAGACTTTCAAAAATTCAGGACTGCCCCAGAAAAATCTAGATGTCGGATCATTAAATGTATGGGAAATTACTTGTTAAGGTTTATTTGCTATCTGAACCCCCAACCCATTAAAATGGGATGCGTTTGCAGGGAGAATAGAACGTATTATCTTATGACTCTTTATAAAAACAAAATATTCCTTATCTTGTCTCTGTATCTATTTCTCCCATCTTCACTGGAAGTGTAATTTCTTCTGTTAGAGCTTGTTTACATAGATTTTCTGTACCCATTACTGCAGTATTGATATGGCAGTTATAACAGGCAAAAGAAGCTATTTAACAAGAGAAAATAAAGCAATTTACAGTACACTGCCCCTTTAAATCACTAGCTTTAAAACAATTACAAAAACAATATGCAAATATGAAAATAAAAAGAACATATTCCTTTACAATTATGAGTACGGCACCTATTGTTAATTGGTCAGGTTGTGACAAAAATAGTATTTTTACATGTTTTGATATGTTTGTAATCAAGGATTTGGTGTTAACTGAAAATTTACTTCTTCCAGTAAATTTATGTACATATTTTTTTAAAATCTTGTAAAAGATGTTGTTTTTTTAACATGCACTTTCCTTTGCTTGTGGTCTTGATTCCTGTGTAATTTAACATGATTGTTTAAGAAGATAATAAAACAATGTTAAATAGGACACAAATGTCTTTACTCCCAGATCTATTTGCATAATTTACAAGCAAACATGCCTCTTGCAACCTGTAGAGCTGGTATAATGACCTCCATGATGACTGCCTTTTGTACCTATTATTGGCAATCTCTTCATTTAAATTAGGCTTCTAAATAACACCTAATCTGCATTTATACTCATTCAATGAACTTGAGTCATTGCTAACCTGTACAGTGACCTATCCATATTTAAAATTTGAAATACAGACTAAAACTGAATTTAAGATGGGATATTAAGTTAACTTTACATTAAACCCTCTGTTTTGTAAATGTTTGTGTATATATATATATATATATATATATATATATATATATATATATATATATATATATATATATATATATGTTATTAAACAAATTCCAGTTCAGCCCTCCAAGTCGACAGCAGCCTGGGTGCAAGGATACAGATGCATACACAAACCAGAAATGCACTCACAGGTCTTTTTCACACCAAATTTAATGTGTGAAAAAGACCTGTGAGTGCATCTCTGGTTTGTGTGTGTATATATATATATATATATATATACTACACATACTACACACACACACACACACACATATATATATATATATATATATATATATATATATATATATATATATATATATATATATATATATATATATATATATATAATACATACATATATATAAACAAACATATACAAAACAGGGGTTATTGGCACACATTCACTTGAAAAAAAAAAACAGATCATTTTTAAATGCTGCAAAAAATGCATGCAAAAATTACCTATGCTTTTATATTAAAATTGTGATCTTAGTCACATAATATGGCCATATTATGCTTAAATGATCAGTAAATACAGTAGATTTGCATAATCAACAAATGCATGATAAAAAAAACATTGATTTTTTTTCTGAAAAAATTCAGTTATGTCTATTTCCACTCTCCCTGTATCATGTGACAGCTATCAGCCAATCACAAATGCATATACCTATATTGTGTGAATTCTTGCACATGCTCAGTAGGAGCTGGTGACTCAAACAGTGTAAAAATAAAAAGACTGTGCACATTTTGTTAATGGAAGTAAATTGGATCATGAAAGTTTAATTTTGACTTGAGTGTCCCTTTAACCAGTTACCAATTTACATGGCGTGCCAATGTTGACTGGTCCTAACACAACAATACTTTGCCTTTATGAGCTGAATCATTCCTGCTTCTCTCTTTAAAATAGAATCAGACTCCCTGGCTTTTATATACAACTGTCATGAGTACACCTGAGCTTGGGTGGGGTTTGGGTTGCCACCTCAGCCATGTTTTCCTGGACACTTATGAGTTACACATGCTGAAGGGTGTACAGAGGGCAACATGCATTGCACACCTAAACAGCACAAGAATAGTGACCCTGGACAGCACTATCCATGTTCCTTCCTGCATACCCTGAATCATGTGTAACTCATATGTGTCCAGGAAAACATGTTCGTGCTGGGTACCCTAGATGGTCAATCTTCCTTCTTTTAAATCCAAATCCAAACTCTGGTTTAGCACACTTTACAAAATGGAGTTTAAATATATCTTTAGGAGTGCAGCCAATGAAATCAAATAGTTACACAAAACAGGTGCACATACACTTGCAAATTAAAAACACTTTTAAAAGCTGTAAAAAACTACCTCCAAAAATCACCTATGCTTTTATATTAAAATTGGGATCTTAGTCACACAATATGGCCATATTAAGCTTAGTCAATCAACAACTTTTAACATTTATTAAGAAGATGTAAAATATTGTGATCAGTTGATACACAAATAGAGTTAATTGACTAATGTATTATTTAACAGTGAGACAAATAAATTTTTGATCACTTTGTTAAATCTTTATGTGATGTGAATATGCCATTCATGTGCCTATTCAATCCATTCACTATTTGCAATACATTTTTTTAAAAAACTATGTATTTTGTTCAAAGTTTATGATAGGACTAAGTGGGTCCAACTGACCCAGGTGGGACTTGACAAGTGGCAGCACTTCAGTGAAGGGCTAGATTTATCAAGCCCCTGCGGCAGCAAGTTCTCACAAGAACTTGCTCGCCGCGATTTATCAAGCAGCGGTCACCAGACCGCTGCTTCCCTAACATCTTCACCACCTCTATTATGGCAAAATGAAATCTCCTCGGTCGAGTCCGACCGATGAGATTGACAGCTCCTGCCTGCGCGTGATTGGCTGTGCGCGGGCAGGGGGCGGGATTGCACGCGAGCGCAAAATTGCGCTCGTGTGCAATGTTAATTACCTGCGGGTAATTTCGCCCACCACAGGCGAGCTGAGGCATACAGGGGCGCATATACGCGCCCCAGTACACCTCAGCATTGATAAATCTAGCCCTACTAAGTATCAGACTGCTGCTCCTGTCCTCTTTCTCTATGGGCGGTGTGGAATCTATTCTGGTCAGAGGGGCTTCATTGAAGTGCATCACTTCCCTCCCCACACCACTAGACACCACTATTGCCCCAGCCACAGACTGGTTAAAGGAGAGGTTACCTGATAGCAGAAACTTGATTAGCCAAGCTCAATTAGCCCACTCATGGATTTTTGAGCCCTGCCCCCACTGGACTTGCACTGCATGCCACAATGCCAGTTGATTTTACCTGCTGTGAGCTGCACACAATTTTGCAGCCAGTGGAGAGGACTTGCTTGCTCTCTTCTTACTGTGTGACACTGAAGTGCAGTAATCCTGGCAGCATTACTTTTTGGGCTGCTCCCCGCGAGTCCCCAGCAAGATTCAGGAGAAGGTAGCTCACATAATAGCACTCCCAGTATCAAGTTCCAACCTATTGAACTTCTATGCTCACAGTTTCACCAAATTGCCTAATTTTTCTATTCCTAGTCACAGCACGCCCGGTCACGCTATTGGACTAAATGTAGCTCGCTCCCGCTCTGGTCTAGTAGCGGGAGCGAGCTACATTTAGTCCAATAGCGCGACTGGGCGTGCTGTGACTAGCCAGGAAGTGCTTTGGATATCCAAGACCCGCTCAGTAAATCCTGGAGTGGAGTCCAACGTTACACTTCAAAATCTAGAAATACTTTTAATTTTTGAAGTTACCGCTTAAATAATGTTATATAAATATAACATTATTCGGAACGTTTACTGTCCCTTTAACAGTGCGTGTATGTGAAAGATATGGATGCCAAAAAAAAAAAAACCCTGGTTCCTGGATTTGAACATAATCGTTGAGCACTGTATTAAAAATAAAATCACTCACACAACATACCCACTTGACAGGGCCCACCACCTGGCACTTGAACGTCTCTAACTACTATTATTATTATTATTGTTTATTTATAAAGCGCAAACATTATACACAGCACTATACAAAGGTAAATTACAATCATAAGGGTACAATACAATAAAAAACTTACATTAACAAACATAAGTAAAAGAAGAGGAGTGTCAAGCCCAAACTCTGTTATATGCCATGCATGTGTTCATGTCATTGATGCTTGGCTTAAAGGGACATGAAACCCAACATTTTCTATAATGATTCGGATAGAACATGCAATTGTAAACAACTTACCAATTTACTTAAAACGAAATTTACTTAAACAATTTACCAATTTTGCTTTATTCTCTTTGTATCCTTTATTTGAGAAATAGCAATGCACTACTAGAAGCTAGCTGGACACATTGGCAAGCCAATGACACGAGGCATATGTGTGCAGTCAACAATCAGCAGCCAGTTCCCTGCTCCCGAGCCTACCTAGGTTTGCTTTTCAACAAAGGATATTATGAAAACGAAACAATATAGGTAATAGAAGCTGTTTGGAAGTTTATTGAAAATTGTATGCTCTATCTCAATCATGTCATATTTTTGTTTCATCTCTTTTTAACCCTTTTAGCCATTTCCCACCTGGGTGCTAAGCTAGTTTTGAGCATTTTGTTGCAGTTTGCGTTTAAACACTTTTAGAAGTAAAGTTTGTGTGAATAAACTATACAAACAATATATTGTTTTTTTTCAGCAGACCTAGCAGATTCCAAATATACCATTATTATATGTGTATGTCTCAACATGTTTTAAAAATAAAGCATAAAATATGAAAAAAAGTATATTTATGTACTCAACAATCAATAAAAATTAGTTTGTAATTTTATTTTTCTAAACTCTATCAACAAAACCTGTGTTGCTAAATTTTTGCAGTAGGTTACCTGTCTAAAATAAGCAGAAATTGAGAACATTTCACTGTGTTTTTCTACTGTTTTATTGCCGACGTGTCAATTTGATAGACCTTAACAAAAAGCATCTTTACATTTAATTTATTGTTACCAGTAATTAAACAACTCTAGCTGCCTGGGAAATTAATATATGACAACAAAACTATATATATTTAGAAACTACACCCCTGCTGCATCAAATGAGGTCTTATTTGTATTTGTATCACATATCTGAAGTGTGCAACAAATAAGTGAATATTAAGGTTGCCATATCTGCACATAAACAGCTCTAGCCACTTGGGAAGTTAAATAAGGGTACATAACGTACACATTTGTAGAAAGTACACCCCCTGAGGCATCAAATGAGGGGCTATATGTACTTCCAGCACAAAAGTGGAGTGCGCAAATATTCATGGAATATGGTGTTTTGCTTAGAAAATATTTTTTTCTAAGCAAAGTGACATGTTCATTTATGTCTTAAGCACTCGAAATTTGTGAAAGCAATACATGCATAGTGATGTCGCGAACAGTTCGCCGGTGAACAGTTCCCGGCGAACATAGCTTGTTCGCGTTTGCAGCGGCAGGTGAACATATGCGATGTTCGATCCGCCCCCTATTCGTTATCATTGCCTAAAATTTGACCCTGTATCTCACAGTCAGCAGGCACATTCCAGCCAATCAGCAGCAGACCCTCCCTCCCAGACCCTTACAACTCATGGACAGCAGCCATTTTAGATTCATTTGGAATCTGCATTGCTAGTGAGAGGAGGGACAGTGTAGCTGCTGCTAATTTAATAGGGAACTCAATAGCTAGGCTAGTGTATTCAATGTCCACTACAGTCCTGAATGACTCATCTGATCTCTGCTGTAAGGACAGCACCCCAAAAAGCCCTTTTTAGGGCTACATCAGTCGTTTTTTTGTTTTGTTTTTTCTTTGTAATCTAATAGCAGTTGCCTGCCTGGCACTGCCAGCCTGTGTGTCAGGCTCACAGCATATACTGTGCCTACTTGCTCAGTGCAACCACTCATATTTGGTGTAACATTAGTGTAAATTTTGAAAAAAAAATGTTTTACATCAGTCTGCTAGTGTAATCTAATTTCAGTAGCCAGGCCAGCCTCACCTGCCAGCCTGTGTGTCAGGCTCACAGCATATATTGTGCCTACTTGCTCAGTGCCACCACTCATATCTGGCTGGTGTAACAGTAGTGTAAATTTAATAAAAACAACTTTACATCAGTCTGCTAGTGTAATCTAATATCAGTTGCCTGCCTGCCACTGCCAGCCTGTGTGTCAGGCTCACAGCATATACTGTGCCTACTTGCTCAGTGCCACCAGTCATATCTGGTGTAACAGTAGTGTAAATTTTAAAAAATTTTTTTTTTACATCAGTCTGCTAGTGTAATCTAATTTCAGTTGCCAGGCCAGCCTGCCACTGCCAGCCTGTGTGTCAGGCTCACAGCATATACTCTGCCTACTTGCTCAGTGCTACCACTCATATCTGGTGCAACAGTAGTGTAAATTGTTTTAAAAAAACTTTTACATCAGTTTGCTAGTGTAATCTAATAGCAGTTGCCCGCCTGCCACTGCCAGCCTGTGTGTCAGGCTCACATCATATACTGTGCCTACTTGCTCAGTGCCACCACTCATATATGGTGTAAAATTAGTGTAAATTTTAAAAAAACTAAACTTTTACATCAGTCTGCTAGTGTAATCTAATTTCAGTTGCCAGGCCAGCCTGCCACTGCCAGCCTGTGTGTCAGGCTCACAGCATATACTGTGCCTACTTGCTCAGTGCCACCACTCATATCTGGTGTAACAGTAGTGTAAATTAAAAAAAAAAAACTTTTACATCAATTTGCTAGTGTAATCTAATAGCAGTTGCCTGCCTGCCACTGCCAGCCTGTGTGTCAAGCTCACAGCATATACTGTGCCTACTTGCTCAGTGCCACCACTCATATCTGGTGTAACAGTAGTGTAAATTAAAAAAAAAAAATTACATCAGTCTGCTAGTATAATCTAATTTCAGTTGCCAGGTCAGCCTGCCACTGCCAGCCTGTGTGTCAGGCCCACAGCATATGCTGTGCCTACTTGCTCAGTGCCACCACCAGTCATATCTGGTGTAACAGTAGTGTAAATTAAAAAAAAAATACTTTTATATCAGTCTGCTGGTGTAATCTAATTTCAGTTGCCAGGCCAGCCTTCCACTGCCAGCTTGCATGTCAGGCTCACAGCATATACTGTGCCTTCTTTCTCAGTGCCACCACCAGTTATATCTGGTGTAACAGTAGTGTAAATTAAAAAAAAAAAAACTTTTACATCAGTCTGCTAGTGTAATCTAATTTCAGTTGCCAGGCCAGCCTGCCACTGCCAGCCTGTGTGTCAGGCTCACAGCATATACTGTGCCTACTTGCTCAGTGCCACCACTCATATCTGGTGTAACAGTAGTGTAAATTAAAAAAAAATAAATTACATCAGTCTGCTAGTATAATCTAATTTCAGTTGCCAGGCCAGCCTGCCACTGCCAGCCTGTGTGTCAGGCCCACAGCATATGCTGTGCCTACTTGCTCAGTGCCACCACCAGTCATATCTGGTGTAACAGTAGTGTAAATTAAAAAAAAAATACTTTTATATCAGTCTGCTGGTGTAATCTAATTTCAGTTGCCAGGCCAGCCTTCCACTGCCAGCTTGCATGTCAGGCTCACAGCATATACTGTGCCTTCTTTCTCAGTGCCACCACTAGTCATATCTGGTGTAACAGTAGTGTACATTTAAAAAAAAAAACTTTTACATCAGTCTGCTAGTGTAATCTAATTGCAGTTGCCAGGCCAGCCTGCCACTGCCAGCGTGTGTGTCAGGCTCACAGCGTATACTGTGCCCACTTGCCCAGTGCCACCACTCATATTATCTTGTTTAATAGTAGTGTAAGTGTACATTTAAAAATAAAAAAACTATTTTGACTGTGAAACATCAGTCTGCTTTTTTGTGTCAGGCTCACAGCGTATACTGTGCCCACTGGTCCAGTACCACCGCTCATATTATCTTGTTTTATAGTAGTGTAAGTGTACATTTTAAAAATAAAAAAACTATTTTGACTCTGAAACATCAGTCTGCTTTTTTGTGTCAGGCTCACAGCGTATACTGTGCCCACTTGCCCAGTGCCACCACTCATATTATCTTGTTTAATAGTAGTGTAAGTGTACATTTAAATATAAAAAAACTATTTTGACTGTGAAACATCATTCTGCTTTTTTGTGTCAGGCTCACAGTGTATACTGTGCCCACTTGTCCAGTGCCACCACTCACATTATCTTGTTTAATAGTAGTGTAAGTGTACATTTAAAAAATAAAAAAACTATTTTGACTGTGAAACATCAGTCTGCTTTTTTGTGTCAGTCTCACAGCGTATACTGTGCCCACTCACAGTAGCTTGCACGCATAGTAGCACTAATTGAAAAAAAAATGACAGGCAGAGGCAAGCCAACCCACAGGGGCCGTCGTGGTCGTGGTGCTGTGATTCCCTTTGGCCATAGAATAATGCCCAGTGTTAGGCCACGTACCATGAACACGAAAAGTTCTGATGAAATAGTTGACTTTATAACACAGGACACCCAATCTTCTACAGCTTCCGCTCGTAACCTTGACGCACCATCCTCCTCCTCTAGCTAAGCTTCGGGCACCTCTCAGCTTACCACTCACCTGCCTGCCGCCACCACCGACACTAGCACCACAGCCGCCTCACTTGATCTGTCAGAGGAGTTATGTACACCTCAGTGTGAAGAAATGAGTGATGCGCAACCATCATTGACAGAGGATGTAGATAACTGTGATATTTCTCAGTCAGGCAGCATTACAGACATGGACGACGAACGGTGTGATGATGATGATGATGATGTTGTACCTGCCGTTGCTTCCGTTGTTGAGTTGTCAGATACAAGTGAAGGGGTTGATGATGACGATGCGTCTGTGGATGTCACGTGGGCGCCCGGTAGAAGAGAAGAAGGACAGGTGGAAAGTTCAGATGGGGAGACAGAGAGGAGCAGGAGGAGGAGACGAGTTGGAAGCAGGGGAAGGTCGTCGCAAGGAGCTAGTGGCACAGTCAGACAGCATGCATCGGCACCCTGGGTCAACCAGACAGCATGCTGTCGCCACCACCAGAATGCCGTCATCGCAGAGCTCAGCAGTGTGGCATTTTTTTTATGTGTCTGCCTCTGACAACAGCAATGCCATTTGCAACCTGTGCCAAAAGAAACTGAGTCGTGGGAAGTCCAACACCCACCTAGGTACAAATGTTTTGCGAAGGCACATGATCTCACATCACAAACGCCTATGAGATGAACACATGAGGACAAGCAGCACACAAACTCAAAGCCGCCATCCTCCTCCTGGTCCAGCATCTTCAGCCACGTCAACCACTGCTGTGCTACTTGCCCCCTCTCAACCATCCGCCAATCCGTCTCTCTTCCGGAGCAGTTCCTGCTCATCTGCCCACAGTCAGGTGTCTGTCAAGGACATGTTTGAGCGTAAGAATCCAATGTCACCAAGTCACCCCCTTGCCCGGCGTCTGACTACTGGCTTGTCTGAACTGTTAGCCCGCCAGCTTTTACTAGACATGTGCGGTTCGTTTCGGATTAATTCGGAAATTCTGTAAATTCGGTAAATTCGGAGATTCGGATCGATTCGGATTTCCAAATTAAAATACTTCCGAATCTACCGAATGAATCCGAAATAGCTGCCGTATCTCCGAATAAATCCGAATTAGCTCGTTAAAATTCGGCATTTCCCCATAGGAAACAATGGGAGTTTCGGCTGAAAAAAAACTAACACCGCAGCCCCATTGTTTCCTATGGGGAAACACTAAGTCTGCACCTAACACCCTAACATGTACCCCGAGTCTCTAAACACCCCTAATCTAACACTTATTAACCCCTAATCTGCTGCCTCCGCTATCGCTGACACCTGCAGTATTTTATTAACCCCTAATCTGCCGACCGAATATCGCCGCCACCTACATTATAACTATTAACCGTGAAAAAGGGTGTGTGTACAAGCGCTAAGGTAATCCCCAAGCTTTATCCAAACAGAGATCCTAACCAACCTCCAAAAAATATGCACAAGTAGTAAGAAGTGAATACAGCGCCAACAAGAGGCCAAGGGATAAATATACTCACAGAGAGATAAAAGAAGATTATTTAATGAACCATGTTAAAAAGCATCAGTAATAAAAGACTATATATAAAAAATGTAAAAAGCACATATAAATAAAATTACAAATACAGGAATATCTTACAGAAGCGGCTCAAAGGGCCAAAGCTGATAATTACAATAAAAACAGAGGTAATAACAGGTGATCAGTGTGAGTGGTACACCAGAATAAGAGTGTATACTAATAAAACAGAATTAGCCTAAGTACAACTGTAGCAAGTGCATCAAGCAAAAAACTAATAAACAATAATACAAACAATAGTGTTCAAAATTAGTGTTACAAAAATAGTGTTCCAAAAAATAGAAAAATGCACTGCAGTGCAAAAAAAGGGGGGTAGCAAAATAATTGAGTGAGTGCAAATGGATATAAAAATGCTAGCTACTTAATCCAGTGAGGTTAAGATATAATTAAATAAAATACACAATATGCAATAACATAAAAAATAAAATACACAATATGCAATAACATAAAAAATAAAATATAAAATATAATCCAAAAAAGTGTTCAAAAAGTTGATCAACAAATGTTAGTGAAGAACAAAAATAAGTCAATCAAAACAAAAAAAATGGAAAAAATGGGTGATGAAAAGCAAGGTGAAAGGGAGGAAATTGATTCCTTCCAATGTTAGTTACTTTAACAGATCCAAAATCCTGAGTGTGGTTGCTGAAGTAGCTGATTGGATCCTAGCACCTGTCAGCTGCTCCTATGGTATCCTAAAAAGTGTCCCTGTAAAAAAAGAAATTCACAACATAGTGTATCCAATATGAGAATGAAGTAAAGATTAAAGTAATGCTTACCAATATGTCAACGCGTTTCTGCCCTCAAAAAAGGGCCTTTCTCAAGACTAGAATATTGGTAATGGCAGCTGGCCTTATATACAGTTTAGAAGTAGCCTATATGGTAGTTTAATTGATTAATTGTATTGTTTGGGCGCCAAATCCCTCCACTTCCTGTGTAACATCTAAAAGATTCCCCCATAAAGTGTAGCATCACTTCCTGTGTAACATCTAAAAGATTCCCCTCCACTTCCTGTGTAACATCTAAAAGATTCCCCCATAAAGTGTGGCATCACTTCCTGTGTAACATCTAAAAGATTCCCCTCCACTTCCTGTGTAACATCTAAAAGATTCCCCCATAAAGTGTAGCATCACTTCCTGTGTAACATCTAAAATATTCCCCTTCACTTCCTGTGTAACATCTAAAAGATTCCCCCATAAAGTGTAGTATCACTTCCTGTGTAACATCTAAAAGATTCCCCTCCACTTCCTGTGTAACATCTAAAAGATTCCCCCATAAAGTGTAGCATCACTTCCTGTGTAACATCTAAAAGATTCCCCCATATGGCAAACCGGAAGTATATAAATTTTCCCGGATTAATTTTATACATATCTAAATATATAGGTCATTCAAAAGGCATGTATATGGCCTTAGATTTATCCAGTTGTTTCTTTCTCGATTGCCGGTATCTTTGTTTTGGCTTACCAGTTTCAAGCCCAATATCGGAGCTACCCGGTAGTGACGTAACCGTTGACGTCACTTCCGGTCCGGCGATATTACATAGAAAAGCCGCTAGCAACATTAGCATGCTGTACAATGCTAATATATGCGGCTGTCAGTTACGCCTCCCATCTAGTATATTAAATCCTTAGAGAGCCCTGGGGATAAAGATGTCAGAACAATGCCCACCAATGTGTCAATAAAGGGGATAAGTGTCAAGGCACTATTGGCCCCCAAACGTTATAACGATAGATAAAGGCTATGTAATCACAAACATTGAGATTTACAAAAAACTAACACATATTTTATGTCAGTGGGACAAAGGAAACAATAAAAACAATAACGGCAAGTATTTTTGGAAATTAAATAACGGTTTTGTTATCTATTTCTCTTAAGTCCAAAGGGGTCAGATAATATTTTCTTTCTATAGCCATATTTTATATATCCATCATTATACTAGTAGATGGATTGAATGATCTCAAATATTATAATATGTGTTAACATATTGTCAAAGTGTGTTTAAGATACACTGGTAGTGGATTAAGTTATCTTAAATATTATAATATGTGTTAAGATATTATTAAAATATTTTGAGATATGTTTGACATTTCATAAAGAGAAGAGAAGTTGTATATACTTTTATGGATCCTTCAATGTCATTGAGCCATGCTCAGATGGTAAGATCTCGCATATTTATAAGAAATAAAGTTATTTTAATTTATTTTATAAAAGATCAGAATCATAGTGAGAGGAGGAAGAAATTAACCTGTGATGAATTATTTACAGAGGGCAAACTGCTTAGTTATTAAAAAAGTCCTAGAATGTATTTTTATATATATAGATATATATATATATATATACACACATATACATATACATATATATATATACATATACACACATACATACACACACATATATATATATACACATATATCTCGTTTGCTCCACAATTTGAGCATAGAGAATACAAAGTCCCAATAGAAACAATTTGGACTTAGTTGTCCATCTATCTGATATGTAAAATTAGTTGTATGTATATAAAGATATAGATAAAACCAGGACATGGTATCTCATATTTAGCGAGAAATAAAAGGGATATGTACCTGATTCTGGTCGCATAAATATATTAGATTACAACGCCATCATAGTAATTGAATAAGGAAACTAGTGATAGCTGGACAAGTCCAGTGTATAAATTTCTATGTCAGAGAAAGAAACATTCAAGTGTATGCTCATGAATGTAATTAAGGGTATATATATAAAAGGGTATATAAATAGGAAACAGTCTACATTTGCTGTTTAATAGTTGAGAACTTGAACAATAGAGGAAAATAGAGGAAAAAGCCTTCTTCTTATGTTAATAGGATAACTGTATAGATGTCCACACTAATTGCTTTGAAGATTGAATCTGCAAAACCTACTTTTAAATCATTCTAACCCACAATTATATAGTATTGTGGAGCTTAGATTTTAATGGTGATCAGAAGATCAAACAGAAGATGGTAAACAAATATGTGGTAGGGTGAAGGGTAACCTTAAGCAGACAAAAATTGATACGCAATTAATGAGTAAAAATGGATGAACTTCTATATATTTGGGTGGAGGGCTACAATGCCTATATAATGAGACTTTGGATTGGATATATATGATACCAGACCTTCTATAAATTTAGGTCTTTATAAAGGCTAAATTGTGTAATAACCCAGAAGCTTTAAAACAGCGGGTTTATAGAATTCTAAATGATACAGCACTATCTTATAAGTCTAGCTTGTGTCTTTATATAGACTAGTTGTTCAATAGCCCAGATGATTCAAAGGTCTTTTTGTTTTTTTAAAAAGTCTTTGGAGAGGAATTTTATACTGTCCTATGAGGACATTGGCAGATACATATCATAAATTGAAGAGGTAGGTAAGATCCTCCCTATTATTCAGACCTTTCGGGTGTAAGCAGTCTAATAAGAAGATCCATTTGGATTCTGCTTTCAAGAGGCTCTTTTCAAAATTACCCCCTCTCCAGTTCTTGGCAACTTTTTGTATACCTATAAATTTCATGTCTTGTATTCTACCATTGTGCTTCGTGGCAAAATGTTTATAAAGTGTTGTTTCTTTATTTTGTTTTTCGATCAACAGTATGTGCTCTCTGAGCCTATCTCTGAGGCTTCTAGAGGTTTGGCCGATGTATTGGAGCCCACATGAGCATTCCATAAGGTAGATTATCCCCGTATTTTGACATCTAATCAGATCTTTGATAGTAAATTCTTCTCCAGTCTGATTGGACTTGAATTTTTTAGTCTTTACCCCTCTTCTGCATGCTTTGCAGGTGGGGCATGGAAAAAATCCCTTTACTGGTCTCCCCATTGCATCATGTGTATTGGTCTTCTTCTTGGGTAGACTTGGTGCTAATCTATTTTTGAGATTTCCTGTCTTTCTATAAACGAATTTTGGCTGGTTGGGGAGTTTATCTCCAATAATGTCGTCATTTTTTAGAAGGTGCCAGTGTCTTTTAAAGATATTTTCAATGATGTATCGATTGCTGCTGTATTCTGTTATTAATGGTACATTTATAGCATCCTCTGTCTCATATTGCTTATGATCTTTGTATTTGGTTAACTCTTTCCTCTCCACCTGTCGTACTTCTTCTATTTTTTGGTCTAGATGTTCCTCCTTATAACCTCTTTCCACAAATTTCTCTTTTAGTCGTCTCACTTGTTTTTCCCAGGTTTCGATATTTGAACAATTCTTTCGGACCCTTAGGAATTGGCTCTTTGGGATATTTTCTTTCCATTTCTCATGGTGGCAGCTCTCATAGTGTATATAGCTGTTACTGTCAACCGATTTGAAGTACGTAGATGTTTCCCATTTTCCGTTTAGAGCTTCTATTTTTAGATCCAAGAAGACGATTTCCTTAAAGTTCCAGTTGTAGGTGAACTTCAAATTCTGATGGTTTTGATTCATGACCTCAATTGTGTACAAGAGATCTTCTGTTGAGCCCTTCCAGACTATTAGGACATCATCAATATATCTGCAGTATAGGACCAGGTCCGCGCTCGCTGGGCATGAATCCCAGAAGATGCTCTCCCATCTTCCCATGTACAAATTAGCATAGCTGGGCGCGAACCTGGTCCCCATAGCTGTCCCGCAAATTTGTTGGTAGTACATCCCTTCATTGTTAAAATAGTTGTGTGTAAGAATGTACTGGATGCTATCCAATATGAATTTGGCCTGATCTTCTAACATCAGTGGATCTTTATCCAGAAACCATTTGATTGCCTCAAGTCCTTCTTTATGAGGTATGCTGGTGTATAATGCTGCTACGTCGCAGGTTGCAAGGATATAGCCTTCTTCCCATGGTGTGTTGTCTAAGATATTTAAGACTTGTGTTGAGTCTCTTAGATATGACGGGAGGGCCCTTACGTACTTCTGTAGATGTTGGTCCACATACTCCGATAAGTTGCTTGTGAGAGAGCCAATTCCAGAGATAATAGGACGACCCGGAGGGTTCGTTAAAGTTTTGTGTATCTTGGGTAAGTGATACAGTATAGGTGTTATAGGATGGTCAATGTCCAAATATCTGTGCTCTTTTTCGTCTAATATACCCATTGTTCTAGCTTTTGTTAACAGTTCTCTGAGTTCTTCTTGGAAACCTGTAGCGGGATTCTGTTTCAGCTTCAAATACGTTGTTGTGTCCTTTAATAGGCGTTGGTTTTCTGCCATATATTTATCTCTGTCCAGGATGACGATTCCCCCTCCTTTATCGGCTGGTTTTATCGTCAGTTGGTTATTTTCCTCAAGACTTCTGATAGTCTCTATGTGTTGCCTGGACAGATTTTGTCTTATCCTCTTCAATTTCTTTGGTTTGATATCTCTGATGTCTTTAGTAACCATGATCTCAAATGCATCGATGGCATTTCCCTTTGCATAAGTAGGGTAGAAACTTGATTTCGGTTTCAATCCTGTATGTATATAGTTGTTCCCAGCATCAGCTGTAGTGTAGCTTTTTGGTGCCATGGATTCCAAAGGAGATTTGAGAAAGTATCTTTTTAAGGTTAATTTCCTTATAAATTCCTTTGTATTAGTAAACGTTTGGAATTTATCCAGGCTTCTAGTAGGAGCAAATGAGAGGCCGTATTTCAGAACTTCTCTCTCTTCTTTTTTAATGTCATGCCTGCTGAGGTTAAAAATGCCATCGCCAGAATTTATGTTCCTTCTGTTGTCAGCGATACTTGTTTCTATATCTGACTTAGAGGATGTAGCTATCTGTTGGAGATCCTTAATATATGGCTCCAGTCCTTCTTTATCATTTCTGTGCAGTACCTTTATTTTCTTCTTCGTTTTGCCCCCTCCACGTTTGCCTCTGATTCTCTTCTTCTTTGTTGTTTTTAGTTCAGACGTATTTGTTGTTGTTGTATTGTCTTGTCCTTTACTGTTGAAGGGTTCATTCTTAAAAAATGTGATGATGAGGCAATATGGTTCAGAGAATTCCCCAAGTTGGTGTCCACATCTGAAATCTTTTTTTGTGGTTGTTCACCCTGTTTGACGATTGTACCGGTCTTCTTAGATCCCTCCTTACCGTATGGTTCATGGGTTCTCCTTACGTATTCGTTGTGATTTTGATCATTCCTTGGTGCCTCAATGTTATCCTGATGTGTAGACTTATGTTTCGGAGTCCAATAGTGGTTGTTTTTCTCTTCTGTATAATAGTAGTTGTGAGGGTAATTTCCTTTTTCATCTTTATGATAGCTTCTTTGTGTCCCTCTCCTATGATTCCATGGTGAGTAGTTATTTTGACCATAGTTTCCTCTGTCTCTATAGTTATTCCTCTGAAATCTATGTTGGGAAGTTGGTTCCCATGGTTGTGCTGGGCTATCATAGTGCCTATAATAGGGTTCTGATCTAGAATATTGTGACCCCCAATGGTTTCTATTATCCCTTCTCTGATGGTATAGGTCCTGATAGTTGTCAGCCCCATTCCATTCATATCGATTAGGGCTATATTCTCTATATGGCCTATTTCTCTGAGATCTATTCATATAGAATCTTGGAATTTGTGGACGAGGTCTATCAAACCTAACCTGCTGTGTTCTCTGATGTGTTCCTAATGGTGGATCTTCAGGAATTTGATTTGGTTGTTCTAGTGTGTCACCCTCCATATTGTTTCCACCAAAATTAAATTCTGTTTGATTCATTGTATCATCATTACCAACCTCATTTGTTTTTTTCTCATCTAGTTCTCTTCTCAGCTTTTTGGTTTTCTTTGTAATCACGTCTTCTCTAATTTTAGTGACTTTCTTGACTAAATTTACTTTTCTGTCAGTGATGTCAATACCTGAATTTTCTAAATTCATCAAAATTTGCTCATCCTCCTTTATTTCACTATCCGTTTCTTGCATTAATTCTTCCCTATAGTCTATAATAATATTCATTAAAGTGACTGAGGCAATAGATAATGCCTCTGCCCATCTGATCGAGTATTTTGGTTTACATATAGGGAAAGCACAGTCTTTTGTGACTAATAGACCCTTAGGCACAATCTCAAGTTCAAGGCATTTCTTAAGAAATGATATATCAGCCTTATATTTTACCTCAGAAACCAATAGTTTTTCAAGGTTTTTGAAAATGGTTTGAACATCTAAACAGTCATCACCTTCTTTGTCAAAATATAAAGTGTCAAAATCAATCTCTTGTCTAATGGCACTGAAGGAATCCATAACCTCAAAGTGAGTAGATTCCAAAGCTGCTAGTACACTGGTTAGAAAGCAAGTCAATAGTGAAAAAGGGTGTGTGTACAAGCGCTAAGGTAATCCCCAAGCTGTATCCAAACAGAGATCCTAACCAACCTCCAAAAAATATGCACAAGTAGTAAGAAGTGAATACAGCGCCAACAAGAGGCCAAGGGATAAATATACTCACAGAGAGATAAAAGAAGATTATTTAATGAACCATGTTAAAAAGCATCAGTAATAAAAGACTATATATAAAAAATGTAAAAAGCACATATAAATAAAATTACAAATACAGGAATATCTTACAGAAGCGGCTCAAAGGGCCAAAGCTGATAATTACAATAAAAACAGAGGTAATAACAGGTGATCAGTGTGAGTGGTACACCAGAATAAGAGTGTATACTAATAAAACAGAATTAGCCTAAGTACAACTGTAGCAAGTGCATCAAGCAAAAAACTAATAAACAATAATACAAACAATAGTGTTCAAAATTAGTGTTACAAAAATAGTGTTCCAAAAAATAGAAAAATGCACTGCAGTGCAAAAAAAGGGGGGTAGCAAAATAATTGAGTGAGTGCAAATGGATATAAAAATGCTAGCTACTTAATCCAGTGAGGTTAAGATATAATTAAATAAAATACACAATATGCAATAACATAAAAAATAAAATACACAATATGCAATAACATAAAAAATAAAATATAAAATATAATCCAAAAAAGTGTTCAAAAAGTTGATCAACAAATGTTAGTGAAGAACAAAAATAAGTCAATCAAAACAAAAAAAATGGAAAAAATGGGTGATGAAAAGCAAGGTGAAAGGGAGGAAATTGATTCCTTCCAATGTTAGTTACTTTAACAGATCCAAATTCCTGAGTGTGGTTGCTGAAGTAGCTGATTGGATCCTAGCACCTGTCAGCTGCTCCTATGGTATCCTAAAAAGTGTCCCTGTAAAAAAAGAAATTCACAACATAGTGTATCCAATATGAGAATGAAGTAAAGATTAAAGTAATGCTTACCAATATGTCAACGCGTTTCTGCCCTCAAAAAAGGGCCTTTCTCAAGACTAGAATATTGGTAATGGCAGCTGGCCTTATATACAGTTTAGAAGTAGCCTATATGGTAGTTTAATTGATTAATTGTATTGTTTGGGCGCCAAATCCCTCCACTTCCTGTGTAACATCTAAAAGATTCCCCCATAAAGTGTAGCAATCACTTCCTGTGTAACATCTAAAAGATTCCCCTCCACTTCCTGTGTAACATCTAAAAGATTCCCCCATAAAGTGTGGCATCACTTCCTGTGTAACATCTAAAATGATTCCCCTCCACTTCCTGTGTAACATCTAAAAGATTCCCCGCATAAAGTGTAGCATCACTTCCTGTGTAACATCTAAAATATTCCCCTTCACTTCCTGTGTAACATCTAAAAGATTCCCCCATAAAGTGTAGTATCACTTCCTGTGTAACATCTAAAAGATTCCCTCCACTTCCTGTGTAACATCTAAAAGATTCCCCCATAAAGTGTAGCATCAAATCCTGTGTAACATCTAAAAGATTCCCCCATATGGCAAACCGGAAGTATATAAATTTTCCCGGATTAATTTTTTACATATCTAAATATATAGGTCGATCAGCACCTGTCAGCTGCTCCTATGGTATCCTAAAAAGTGTCCCTGTAAAAAAAGAAATTCACAACATAGTGTATCCAATATGAGAATGAAGTAAAGATTAAAGTAATGCTTACCAATATGTCAACGCGTTTCTGCCCTCAAAAAAGGGCCTTTCTCAAGACTAGAATATTGGTAATGGCAGCTGGCCTTATATACAGTTTAGAAGTAGCCTATATGGTAGTTTAATTGATTAATTGTATTGTTTGGGCGCCAAATCCCTCCACTTCCTGTGTAACATCTAAAAGATTCCCCCATAAAGTGTAGCATCACTTCCTGTGTAACATCTAAAAGATTCCCCTCCACTTCCTGTGTAACATCTAAAAGATTCCCCCATAAAGTGTGGCATCACTTCCTGTGTAACATCTAAAAGATTCCCCTCCACTTCCTGTGTAACATCTAAAAGATTCCCCCATAAAGTGTAGCATCACTTCCTGTGTAACATCTAAAATATTCCCCTTCACTTCCTGTGTAACATCTAAAAGATTCCCCCATAAAGTGTAGTATCACTTCCTGTGTAACATCTAAAAGATTCCCCTCCACTTCCTGTGTAACATCTAAAAGATTCCCCCATAAAGTGTAGCATCACTTCCTGTGTAACATCTAAAAGATTCCCCCATATGGCAAACCGGAAGTATATAAATTTTCCCGGATTAATTTTATACATATCTAAATATATAGGTCATTCAAAAGGCATGTATATGGCCTTAGATTTATCCAGTTGTTTCTTTCTCGATTGCCGGTATCTTTGTTTTGGCTTACCAGTTGATACTTGATACTGGTAAGCCAAAACAAAGATACCGGCAATCGAGAAAGAAACAACTGGATAAATCTAAGGCCATATACATGCCTTTTGAATGACCTATATATTTAGATATGTATAAAATTAATCCGGGAAAATTTATATACTTCCGGTTTGCCATATGGGGGAATCTTTTAGATGTTACACAGGAAGTGATGCTACACTTTATGGGGGAATCTTTTAGATGTTACACAGGAAGTGGAGGGGAATCTTTTAGATGTTACACAGGAAGTGATACTACACTTTATGGGGGAATCTTTTAGATGTTACACAGGAAGTGAAGGGGAATATTTTAGATGTTACACAGGAAGTGATGCTACACTTTATGGGGGAATCTTTTAGATGTTACACAGGAAGTGGAGGGGAATCTTTTAGATGTTACACAGGAAGTGATGCCACACTTTATGGGGGAATCTTTTAGATGTTACACAGGAAGTGGAGGGGAATCTTTTAGATGTTACACAGGAAGTGATGCTACACTTTATGGGGGAATCTTTTAGATGTTACACAGGAAGTGGAGGGATTTGGCGCCCAAACAATACAATTAATCAATTAAACTACCATATAGGCTACTTCTAAACTGTATATAAGGCCAGCTGCCATTACCAATATTCTAGTCTTGAGAAAGGCCCTTTTTTGAGGGCAGAAACGCGTTGACATATTGGTAAGCATTACTTTAATCTTTACTTCATTCTCATATTGGATACACTATGTTGTGAATTTCTTTTTTTACAGGGACACTTTTTAGGATACCATAGGAGCAGCTGACAGGTGCTAGGATCCAATCAGCTACTTCAGCAACCACACTCAGGAATTTGGATCTGTTAAAGTAACTAACATTGGAAGGAATCAATTTCCTCCCTTTCACCTTGCTTTTCATCACCCATTTTTTCCATTTTTTTTTGTTTTGATTGAATTATTTTTGTTCTTCACTAACATTTGTTGATCAACTTTTTGAACACTTTTTTGGATTATATTTTATATTTTATTTTTTATGTTATTGCATATTGTGTATTTTATTTTTTATGTTATTGCATATTGTGTATTTTATTTAATTATATCTTAACCTCACTGGATTAAGTAGCTAGCATTTTTATATCCATTTGCACTCACTCAATTATTTTGCTACCCCCCTTTTTTTGCACTGCAGTGCATTTTTCTATTTTTTGGAACACTATTTTTGTAACACTAATTTTGAACACTATTGTTTGTATTATTGTTTATTAGTTTTTTGCTTGATGCACTTGCTACAGTTGTACTTAGGCTAATTCTGTTTTATTAGTATACACTCTTATTCTGGTGTACCACTCACACTGATCACCTGTTATTACCTCTGTTTTTATTGTAATTATCAGCTTTGGCCCTTTGAGCCGCTTCTGTAAGATATTCCTGTATTTGTAATTTTATTTATATGTGCTTTTTACATTTTTTATATATAGTCTTTTATTACTGATGCTTTTTAACATGGTTCATTAAATAATCTTCTTTTATCTCTCTGTGAGTATATTTATCCCTTGGCCTCTTGTTGGCGCTGTATTCACTTCTTACTACTTGTGCATATTTTTTGGAGGTTGGTTAGGATCTCTGTTTGGATACAGCTTGGGGATTACCTTAGCGCTTGTACACACACCCTTTTTCACTATTGACTTGCTTTCTAACCAGTGTACTAGCAGCTTTGGAATCTACTCACTTTGAGGTTATGGATTCCTTCAGTGCCATTAGACAAGAGATTGATTTTGACACTTTATATTTTGACAAAGAAGGTGATGACTGTTTAGATGTTCAAACCATTTTCAAAAACCTTGAAAAACTATTGGTTTCTGAGGTAAAATATAAGGCTGATATATCATTTCTTAAGAAATGCCTTGAACTTGAGATTGTGCCTAAGGGTCTATTAGTCACAAAAGACTGTGCTTTCCCTATATGTAAACCAAAATACTCGATCAGATGGGCAGAGGCATTATCTATTGCCTCAGTCACTTTAATGAATATTATTATAGACTATAGGGAAGAATTAATGCAAGAAACGGATAGTGAAATAAAGGAGGATGAGCAAATTTTGATGAATTTAGAAAATTCAGGTATTGACATCACTGACAGAAAAGTAAATTTAGTCAAGAAAGTCACTAAAATTAGAGAAGACGTGATTACAAAGAAAACCAAAAAGCTGAGAAGAGAACTAGATGAGAAAAAAACAAATGAGGTTGGTAATGATGATACAATGAATCAAACAGAATTTAATTCTGGTGGAAACAATATGGAGGGTGACACACTAGAACAACCAAATCAAATTCCTGAAGATCCACCATTAGGAACACATCAGAGAACACAGCAGGTTAGGTTTGATAGACCTCGTCCACAAATTCCAAGATTCTATATGAATAGATCTCAGAGAAATAGGCCATATAGAGAATATAGCCCTAATCGATATGAATGGAATGGGGCTGACAACTATCAGGACTTATACCATCAGAGAAGGGATAATAGAAACCATTGGGGGTCACAATATTCTAGATCAGAACCCTATTATAGGCACTATGATAGCCCAGCACAACCATGGGAACCAACTTCCCAACATAGATTTCAGAGGAATAACTATAGAGACAGAGGAAACTATGGTCAAAATAACTACTCACCATGGAATCATAGGAGAGGGACACAAAGAAGCTATCATAAAGATGAAAAAGGAAATTACCCTCACAACTACTATTATACAGAAGAGAAAAACAACCACTATTGGACTCCGAAACATAAGTCTACACATCAGGATAACATTGAGGCACCAAGGAATGATCAAAATCACAACGAATACGTAAGGAGAACCCATGAACCATACGGTAAGGAGGGATCTAAGAAGACCGGTACAATCGTCAAACAGGGTGAACAACCACAAAAAAAGATTTCAGATGTGGACACCAACTTGGGGAATTCTCTGAACCATATTGCCTCATCATCACATTTTTTAAGAATGAACCCTTCAACAGTAAAGGACAAGACAATACAACAACAACAAATACGTCTGAACTAAAAACAACAAAGAAGAAGAGAATCAGAGGCAAACGTGGAGGGGGCAAAACGAAGAAGAAAATAAAGGTACTGCACAGAAATGATAAAGAAGGACTGGAGCCATATATTAAGGATCTCCAACAGATAGCTACATCCTCTAAGTCAGATATAGAAACAAGTATCGCTGACAACAGAAGGAACATAAATTCTGGCGATGGCATTTTTAACCTCAGCAGGCATGACATTAAAAAAGAAGAGAGAGAAGTTCTGAAATACGGCCTCTCATTTGCTCCTACTAGAAGCCTGGATAAATTCCAAACGTTTACTAATACAAAGGAATTTATAAGGAAATTAACCTTAAAAAGATACTTTCTCAAATCTCCTTTGGAATCCATGGCACCAAAAAGCTACACTACAGCTGATGCTGGGAACAACTATATACATACAGGATTGAAACCGAAATCAAGTTTCTACCCTACTTATGCAAAGGGAAATGCCATCGATGCATTTGAGATCATGGTTACTAAAGACATCAGAGATATCAAACCAAAGAAATTGAAGAGGATAAGACAAAATCTGTCCAGGCAACACATAGAGACTATCAGAAGTCTTGAGGAAAATAACCAACTGACGATAAAACCAGCCGATAAAGGAGGGGGAATCGTCATCCTGGACAGAGATAAATATATGGCAGAAAACCAACGCCTATTAAAGGACACAACAACGTATTTGAAGCTGAAACAGAATCCCGCTACAGGTTTCCAAGAAGAACTCAGAGAACTGTTAACAAAAGCTAGAACAATGGGTATATTAGACGAAAAAGAGCACAGATATTTGGACATTGACCATCCTATAACACCTATACTGTATCACTTACCCAAGATACACAAAACTTTAACGAACCCTCCGGGTCGTCCTATTATCTCTGGAATTGGCTCTCTCACAAGCAACTTATCGGAGTATGTGGACCAACATCTACAGAAGTACGTAAGGGCCCTCCCGTCATATCTAAGAGACTCAACACAAGTCTTAAATATCTTAGACAACACACCATGGGAAGAAGGCTATATCCTTGCAACCTGCGACGTAGCAGCATTATACACCAGCATACCTCATAAAGAAGGACTTGAGGCAATCAAATGGTTTCTGGATAAAGATCCACTGATGTTAGAAGATCAGGCCAAATTCATATTGGATAGCATCCAGTACATTCTTACACACAACTATTTTAACAATGAAGGGATGTACTACCAACAAATTTGCGGGACAGCTATGGGGACCAGGTTCGCGCCCAGCTATGCTAATTTGTACATGGGAAGATGGGAGAGCATCTTCTGGGATTCATGCCCAGCGAGCGCGGACCTGGTCCTATACCGCAGATATATTGATGATGTCCTAATAGTCTGGAAGGGCTCAACAGAAGATCTCTTGTACACAATTGAGGTCATGAATCAAAACCATCAGAATTTGAAGTTCACCTACAACTGGAACTTTAAGGAAATCGTCTTCTTGGATCTAAAAATAGAAGCTCTAAACGGAAAATGGGAAACATCTACGTACTTCAAATCGGTTGACAGTAACAGCTATATACACTATGAGAGCTGCCACCATGAGAAATGGAAAGAAAATATCCCAAAGAGCCAATTCCTAAGGGTCCGAAAGAATTGTTCAAATATCGAAACCTGGGAAAAACAAGTGAGACGACTAAAAGAGAAATTTGTGGAAAGAGGTTATAAGGAGGAACATCTAGACCAAAAAATAGAAGAAGTACGACAGGTGGAGAGGAAAGAGTTAACCAAATACAAAGATCATAAGCAATATGAGACAGAGGATGCTATAAATGTACCATTAATAACAGAATACAGCAGCAATCGATACATCATTGAAAATATCTTTAAAAGACACTGGCACCTTCTAAAAAATGACGACATTATTGGAGATAAACTCCCCAACCAGCCAAAATTCGTTTATAGAAAGACAGGAAATCTCAAAAATAGATTAGCACCAAGTCTACCCAAGAAGAAGACCAATACACATGATGCAATGGGGAGACCAGTAAAGGGATTTTTTCCATGCCCCACCTGCAAAGCATGCAGAAGAGGGGTAAAGACTAAAAAATTCAAGTCCAATCAGACTGGAGAAGAATTTACTATCAAAGATCTGATTAGATGTCAAAATACGGGGATAATCTACCTTATGGAATGCTCATGTGGGCTCCAATACATCGGCCAAACCTCTAGAAGCCTCAGAGATAGGCTCAGAGAGCACATACTGTTGATCGAAAAACAAAATAAAGAAACAACACTTTATAAACATTTTGCCACGAAGCACAATGGTAGAATACAAGACATGAAATTTATAGGTATACAAAAAGTTGCCAAGAACTGGAGAGGGGGTAATTTTGAAAAGAGCCTCTTGAAAGCAGAATCCAAATGGATCTTCTTATTAGACTGCTTACACCCGAAAGGTCTGAATAATAGGGAGGATCTTACCTACCTCTTCAATTTATGATATGTATCTGCCAATGTCCTCATAGGACAGTATAAAATTCCTCTCCAAAGACTTTTTAAAAAAACAAAAAGACCTTTGAATCATCTGGGCTATTGAACAACTAGTCTATATAAAGACACAAGCTAGACTTATAAGATAGTGCTGTATCATTTAGAATTCTATAAACCCGCTGTTTTAAAGCTTCTGGGTTATTACACAATTTAGCCTTTATAAAGACCTAAATTTATAGAAGGTCTGGTATCATATATATCCAATCCAAAGTCTCATTATATAGGCATTGTAGCCATCCACCCAAATATATAGAAGTTCATCCATTTTTACTCATTAATTGCGTATCAATTTTTGTCTGCTTAAGGTTACCCTTCACCCTACCACATATTTGTTTACCATCTTCTGTTTGATCTTCTGATCACCATTAAAATCTAAGCTCCACAATACTATATAATTGTGGGTTAGAATGATTTAAAAGTAGGTTTTGCAGATTCAATCTTCAAAGCAATTAGTGTGGACATCTATACAGTTATCCTATTAACATAAGAAGAAGGCTTTTTCCTCTATTTTCCTCTATTGTTCAAGTTCTCAACTATTAAACAGCAAATGTAGACTGTTTCCTATTTATATACCCTTTTATATATATACCCTTAATTACATTCATGAGCATACACTTGAATGTTTCTTTCTCTGACATAGAAATTTATACACTGGACTTGTCCAGCTATCACTAGTTTCCTTATTCAATTACTATGATGGCGTTGTAATCTAATATATTTATGCGACCAGAATCAGGTACATATCCCTTTTATTTCTCGCTAAATATGAGATACCATGTCCTGGTTTTATCTATATCTTTATATACATACAACTAATTTTACATATCAGATAGATGGACAACTAAGTCCAAATTGTTTCTATTGGGACTTTGTATTCTCTATGCTCAAATTTTGGAGCAAACGAGATATATGTGTATATATATATATGTGTGTGTATGTATGTGTGTATATGTATATATATATATGTATATGTATATGTGTGTATATATATATATATATATATATATATATATATATATATATATATATATATATATATATATATATATATATATATATATAAAAATACATTCTAGGACTTTTTTAATAACTAAGCAGTTTGCCCTCTGTAAATAATTCATCACAGGTTAATTTCTTCCTCCTCTCACTATGATTCTGATCTTTTATAAAATAAATTAAAATAACTTTATTTCTTATAAATATGCGAGATCTTACCATCTGAGCATGGCTCAATGACATTGAAGGATCCATAAAAGTATATACAACTTCTCTTCTCTTTATGAAATGTCAAACATATCTCAAAATATTTTAATAATATCTTAACACATATTATAATATTTAAGATCACTTAATCCACTACCAGTGTATCTTAAACACACTTTGACAATATGTTAACACATATTATAATATTTGAGATCATTCAATCCATCTACTAGTATAATGATGGATATATAAAATATGGCTATAGAAAGAAAATATTATCTGACCCCTTTGGACTTAAGAGAAATAGATAACAAAACCGTTATTTAATTTCCAAAAATACTTGCCGTTATTGTTTTTATTGTTTCCTTTGTCCCACTGACATAAAATATGTGTTAGTTTTTTGTAAATCTCAATGTTTGTGATTACATAGCCTTTATCTATCGTTATAACGTTTGGGGGCCAATAGTGCCTTGACACTTATCCCCTTTATTGACACATTGGTGGGCATTGTTCTGACATCTTTATCCCCAGGGCTCTCTAAGGATTTAATATACTAGATGGGAGGCGTAACTGACAGCCGCATATATTAGCATTGTACAGCATGCTAATGTTGCTAGCGGCTTTTCTATGTAATATCGCCGGACCGGAAGTGACGTCAACGGTTACGTCACTACCGGGTAGCTCCGATATTGGGCTTGAAACTGGTAAGCCAAAACAAAGATACCGGCAATCGAGAAAGAAACAACTGGATAAATCTAAGGCCATATACATGCCTTTTGAATGACCTATATATTTAGATATGTATAAAATTAATCCGGGAAAATTTATATACTTCCGGTTTGCCATATGGGGGAATCTTTTAGATGTTACACAGGAAGTGATGCTACACTTTATGGGGGAATCTTTTAGATGTTACACAGGAAGTGGAGGGGAATCTTTTAGATGTTACACAGGAAGTGATACTACACTTTATGGGGGAATCTTTTAGATGTTACACAGGAAGTGAAGGGGAATATTTTAGATGTTACACAGGAAGTGATGCTACACTTTATGGGGGAATCTTTTAGATGTTACACAGGAAGTGGAGGGGATTCTTTTAGATGTTACACAGGAAGTGATGCCACACTTTATGGGGGAATCTTTTAGATGTTACACAGGAAGTGGAGGGGAATCTTTTAGATGTTACACAGGAAGTGATGCTACACTTTATGGGGGAATCTTTTAGATGTTACACAGGAAGTGGAGGGATTTGGCGCCCAAACAATACAATTAATCAATTAAACTACCATATAGGCTACTTCTAAACTGTATATAAGGCCAGCTGCCATTACCAATATTCTAGTCTTGAGAAAGGCCCTTTTTTGAGGGCAGAAACGCGTTGACATATTGGTAAGCATTACTTTAATCTTTACTTCATTCTCATATTGGATACACTATGTTGTGAATTTCTTTTTTTACAGGGACACTTTTTAGGATACCATAGGAGCAGCTGACAGGTGCTAGGATCCAATCAGCTACTTCAGCAACCACACTCAGGAATTTGGATCTGTTAAAGTAACTAACATTGGAAGGAATCAATTTCCTCCCTTTCACCTTGCTTTTCATCACCCATTTTTTCCATTTTTTTTGTTTTGATTGACTTATTTTTGTTCTTCACTAACATTTGTTGATCAACTTTTTGAACACTTTTTTGGATTATATTTTATATTTTATTTTTTATGTTATTGCATATTGTGTATTTTATTTTTTATGTTATTGCATATTGTGTATTTTATTTAATTATATCTTAACCTCACTGGATTAAGTAGCTAGCATTTTTATATCCATTTGCACTCACTCAATTATTTTGCTACCCCCCTTTTTTTGCACTGCAGTGCATTTTTCTATTTTTTGGAACACTATTTTTGTAACACTAATTTTGAACACTATTGTTTGTATTATTGTTTATTAGTTTTTTGCTTGATGCACTTGCTACAGTTGTACTTAGGCTAATTCTGTTTTATTAGTATACACTCTTATTCTGGTGTACCACTCACACTGATCACCTGTTATTACCTCTGTTTTTATTGTAATTATCAGCTTTGGCCCTTTGAGCCGCTTCTGTAAGATATTCCTGTATTTGTAATTTTATTTATATGTGCTTTTTACATTTTTTATATATAGTCTTTTATTACTGATGCTTTTTAACATGGTTCATTAAATAATCTTCTTTTATCTCTCTGTGAGTATATTTATCCCTTGGCCTCTTGTTGGCGCTGTATTCACTTCTTACTACTTATAACTATTAACCCCTAATCTGCTGTCCCTAACACCGCCGACCCCTACATTATAGTTATTAACCCCTAATCTGCCCCCCCCAACGTCGCCGCAATCTAACTACAAGTATTAACCCCTAATCTGCCGACCCAATATCGCCGCCACCTACATTATAACTATTAACCCCTAATATGCTGTCCCTAACACCGCCGACCCCTACATTATAGTTATTAACCCCTAATATGCCTCCCCCCAAAGTCGCCGCAATCTAACTACAAGTATTAACCCCTAATCTGCCGACCCGATATCGCCGCCGCCTACATTATAGCTATTAACCCCTAATCTGGTGTCCCTAACACCGCCGACCCCTACATTATAGTTATTAACCCCTAATCTGCCCCCCCCCAACGTCGCCGCAATCTAACTACAAGTATTAACCCCTAATCTGCCGACCCGATATCGCCGCCGCCTACATTATAACTATTAACCCCTAATCTGGTGTCCCTAACACCGCCGACCCCTACATTATAGTTATTAACCCCTAATCTGCCTCCCCCCAACGTCGCCACAATCTAACTACAAGTATTAACCCCTAATCTGCCGACCGCAAATCGCCGCCACTATAATAAATGTATTAACCCCTAAACCGCCGCACTCCCGCCTCGCAAACACTATAATACATTTTATTAACCCCTAATCTGCCCTCCCTAACATCGCCGCCACCTACCTACAATTATTAACCCCTAATCTCCCGCCCCCAACGTCGCCGCTACTATAATAAGGTTATTAACCCCTAAACCTAAGTCTAACCCTAACACTAACACCCCCTAACTTAAATATAATTTAAATAAAACGAAATAAATTTACTATAGTTAAATAAATGAATCCTATTTAAAACTAAAGACTTACCTGTAAAATAAACCCTAATATAGCTACAATATAACTAATAGTTACGTTGTAGCTATTTTAGGATTTACTTTTATTTTACAGGCAACTTTGTATTTATTTTAACTAGGTACAATAGTTATTAAATAGTTAATAACTATTTAATAACTACCTAGCTAAAATAAATACACATTTACCTGTAAAATAAATCCTAATCTAAGTTACAATTACACCTAACACTACACTATCATTTAATTAACTAAATAAATGAATCCTATATAAAACTAAAGACTTACCTGTAAAATAAAGCCTAATATAGCTGCAATATAACTAATAGTTACATTGTAGCTATTTTAGCATTTATATTTATTTTACAGGCAACTTTGTATTTATTTTAACTAGGTACAATAGCTATTAAATAGTTATTGACTAATTAATAGCTACCTAGTTAAAATAATTACAAAATTACCTGTAAAATAAATCCTAACCTAAGTTACAATAAAACCTAACACTACACTGTCATTAAATAAATTAACTACAAGTACCTACAATTATCTACAATTAAATAAACTAAAGTACAAAACCCCCCCACTAAATTACAAAAAATAAAAAACCACTAAATTACAAAAAATAAAAAAATATTACAAGAATTTTAAACTAATTACACCTAATCTAAGCCCCCTAATAAAATAACAAAGCCCCCCAAAATAAAAAAAAATGCCCTACCCTATACTAAATTACAAAAGTTAACAGCTCTATTACCTTACCAGCCCTGAACAGGGCCTTTTGCGGGGCATGCCCCAAAGAAAACAGCTCTTTTGCCTGTAAAAAAAAAACACAATCCCCCCCCCCCACATTACAACCCACCACCCACATACCCCTACTCTAACCCAAACCCCCCTTAAATAAACCTAACACTACCCCCCTGAAGATCTCCCTACCTTGAGTCGTGTTCACCCAGCCGGGCCGAAGTCTTCATCCGATGGGGCAGAAGAGGACATCCAGACCGGCAGAAGTCTTCATCCAAGCGGGGCAAGAAGAGGTCTTCCATCCATCATACAAGTACCAAAATACAAACAAACACTAAATTACCAAAAATAATAAAATATTACAATAATTTTAAACTAATTACACCTAATCTAAGCCCCCTACTAGCTATTAATATAGCTTCAATATAACTAATAGTTACATTGTAGCTATTTTAGGATTTATATGTATTTTACAGGCAACTTTGTATTTATTTTAACTAGGTACAATAGTTATTAAATAGTTAATAACTATTTAATAACTACCTAATTAAAATAAATACAAATTTACCTGTAAAATAAATCATAACCTAAGTTACAATTACACCTAACACTACACTATCATTAAATTAACTAAATAAATGAATCCTATATAAAACTAAAGACTTACCTGTAAAATAAACCCTAATATAGCTGCAATATAACTAATAGTTAGATTGTAGCTATTTTAGCATTTATATTTATTGTACAGTCAACTTTGTATTCATTTTAACTAGGTTCAATAGCTATTAAATAGATATTGACTATTTAATAGCTACCTAGTTAAAATAATTACAAAATTACCTGTAAAATAAATCCTAACCTAAGTTACAATTAAACCTAACACTACACTATCATTAAATAAATTAACTACAAGTACCTACAATTAAATACAATTAAAAAAACTAAACTAAAGTACAAACCCCCCCCACTAAATTACAAAAAATAAAAAAATATTACAAGAATTTTAAACTAATTACACCTAATCTAAGCCCCCTAATAAAATAACAAAGCCCCCCAAAATAAAAAAAATGCCCTAACCTATACTAAATTACAAAAGTTAACAGCTCTATTACCTTACCAGCCCTGAACAGGGCCCTTTGCGGGGCATGCCCCAAAGAAAACAGCTCTTTTGCCTGTAAAAAAAAAACACAATCCCCCCCCCACATTACAACCCACCACCCACATACCCCTACTCTAACCCAAACCCCCCTTAAATAAACCTAACACTACCCCCCTGAAGATCTCCCTACCTTGAGTCGTGTTCACCCAGCCGGGCCGAAGTCTTCATCCGATGGGGCAGAAGAGGACATCCAGACCGGCAGAAGTCTTCATCCAAGCGGGGCAAGAAGAGGTCTTCCATCCATCAGAAAAGTACAAAAAAACAAACAAACACTAAATTAGCAAAAATAATAAAATATTACAACCATTTTAAACTAATTACACCTAATCTAAGCCCCCTACTAGCTATTAATATAGCTACAATATAACTAATAGTTACATTGTAGCTATTTTAGGATTTATATTTATTTTACAGGCAACTTTGTATTTATTTTAACTAGGTACAATAGCTATTAAATAGTTAATAACTGCCTAGCTAAAATAAATACAAATTTACCTGTAAAATAAACCCTAACCTAAGTTACAATTACACCTAACACTACACTGTCATTAAATTAACTAAATAAATTAATCCTATATAAAACTAAATACTTACCTGTAAAATAAACCCTAATATAGCTACAATATAACTAATAGTTACATTGTAGCTATTTTAGCATTTATATTTATTTTACAGGCAACTTTGTATTTATTTTAACTAGGTACAATAGCTATTAAATAGTTATTGACTAATTAATAGCTACCTAGTTAAAATAATTACAAAATTACCTGTAAAATAAATCCTAACCTAAGTTACTATTAAACCTAACACTACACTATCATTAAATAAATTAACTACAAGTACCTACAATTAAATACAATGAAATAAACTAAACTAAAGTACAAAAAAAACAAACACTAAATTACAAAAAATAAAAAAAATTACAAGAATTTTAAACTAATTACACCTAATCTAAGCCCCCTAATAAAATAACAAAGCCCCCCAAAATAAAAAAATGCCCTACCCTATACTAAATTACAAAAGTAATCAGCTCTATTACCTTACCAGCCCTGAACAGGGCCTTTTGCGGGGCATGCCCCAAAGAAAACAGCTCTTTTGCCTGTAAAAAAAAACACAATACCCCCCCCCACATTACAACCCACCACCCACATACCCCTACTCTAACGCAAACCCCCTTAAATAAACCTAACACTACCCCCCTGAAGATCTCTCTCTACCGTGTCTTCACCCAGCGGGCCGAAGTCTTCATCCGATGGGGCAGAAGAGGACATCCAGACTGGCAGAAGTCTTCATCCAAGTGGGGCAAGAAAAGGTCTTCCATCCATCAGAAGTCTTGATCCAGGCGGCATCTTCTCTGTTCATCCATCCGGAGCGGAGCGGCAGCATCCTGAAGACATCCCACGCAGAGCATCCTCTTCTTTCTTGATCCGACGACTAGGTGACTGTACCTTTAAGTGACGTCATCCAAGATGGCATCCCTTGAATTCCGATTGGCTGATAGGATTCTATCAGCCAATCGGAATTAAGGTAGGAAAAATCTGATTGGCTGATTTAATCAGCCAATCAGATTCAAGTTCAATCCGATTGGCTGATCCAATCAGCCAATCAGATTGACCTCGCATTCTATTGGCTGTTCCGATCAGCCAATAGAATGCGAGCTCAATCTGATTGGCTGATTGGATCAGCCAATCGGATTGAACTTGAATCTGATTGGCTGATTGAATCAGCCAATCAGATTTTTCCTACCTTAATTCCGATTGGCTGATAGAATCCTATCAGCCAATCGGAATTCAAGGGACGCCATCTTGGATGACGTCACTTAAAGGTACAGTCACCTAGTCGTCGGATCAAGAAAGAAGAGGATGCTCTGCGTGGGATGTCTTCAGGATGCTGCCGCTCCACTCCGGATGGATGAACAGAGAAGATGCCGCCTGGATCAAGACTTCTGATGGATGGAAGACCTCTTCTTGCCCCGCTTGGATGAAGACTTCTGCCGGTCTGGATGTCCTCTTCTGCCCCATCGGATGAAGACTTCGGCCCGCTGGGTGAAGACACGGTAGAGAGAGATCTTCAGAGGGGTAGTGTTAGGTTTATTTAAGGGGGGTTTGGGTTAGAGTAGGGGTATGTGGGTGGTGGGTTGTAATGTGGGGGGGGGGGATTGTGTTTTTTTTTTACAGGCAAAAGAGCTGTTTTCTTTGGGGCATGCCCCGCAAAAGGCCCTGTTCAGGGCTGGTAAGGTAATAGAGCTGATTACTTTTGTAATTTAGTATAGGGTAGGGCATTTTTTTATTTTGGGGGGCTTTGTTATTTTATTAGGGGGCTTAGATTAGGTGTAATTAGTTTAAAATTCTTGTAATTTTTTTTATTTTTTGTAATTTAGTGTTTGTTTTTTTTGTACTTTAGTTTAGTTTATTTCATTGTATTTAATTGTAGGTACTTGTAGTTAATTTCTTTAATGATAGTGTAGTGTTAGGTTTAATAGTAACTTAGGTTAGGATGTATTTTACAGGTAATTTTGTAATTATTTTAACTAGGTAGCTATTAAACAGTAAATATCTATTTAATAGCTATTGTACCTAGTTAAAATAAATACAAAGTTGCCTGTAAAATAAATATAAATGCTAAAATAGCTACAATGTAACTATTAGTTATATTGTAGCTATATTAGGGTTTATTTTACAGGTAAGTATTTAGTTTTATATAGGATTAATTTATTTAGTTAATTTAATGACAGTGTAGTGTTAGGTGTAATTGTAACTTAGGTTAGGGTTTATTTTACAGGTAAATTTGTATTTATTTTAGCTAGGCAGTTATTAACTATTTAATAGCTATTGTACCTAGTTAAAATAAATACAAAGTTGCCTGTAAAATAAATATAAATCCTAAAATAGCTACAATGTAACTATTAGTTATATTGAAGCTATATTAATAGCTAGTAGGGGGCTTAGATTAGGTGTAATTATTTTAAAATTATTGTAATATTTTATTATTCTTGCTAATTTAGTGTTTGTTTGTTTTTTTGTACTTTTCTGATGGATGGAAGACCTCTTCTTGCCCCGCTTGGATGAAGACTTCGGCCGGTCTGGATGTCCTCTTCTGCCCCATCGGATGAAGACTTCGGCCCGGCTGGGTGAACACGACTCAAGGTAGGGAGATCTTCAGGGGGGTAGTGTTAGGTTTATTTAAGGGGGGTTTGGGTTAGAGTAGGGGTATGTGGGTGGTGGGTTGTAATGTGGGGAGGGGTATTGTGTTTTTTTTTACAGGCAAAAGAGCTGTTTTCTTTGGGGCATGCCCCACAAAAGGCCCTGTTCAGGGCTGGTAAGGTAATAGAGCTGTTAACTTTTGTAATTTAGTATAGGGTAGGGCATTTTTTTTTATTTTGGGGGGCTTTGTTATTTTATTAGGGGGCTTAGATTAGGTGTAATTAGTTTAAAATTCTTGTAATATTTTTTTATTTTTTGTAATTTAGTGGGGGGGTTTTTGTACTTTAGTTTAGTTTTTTTAATTGTATTTAATTGTAGGTACTTGTAGTTAATTTATTTAATGATAGTGTAGTGTTAGGTTTAATTGTAACTTAGGTTAGGATTTATTTTACAGGTAATTTTGTAATTATTTTAACTAGGTAGCTATTAAATAGTCAATATCTATTTAATAGCTATTGAACCTAGTTAAAATAAATACAAAGTTGCCTGTACAATAAATATAAATGCTAAAATAGCTACAATGTAACTATTAGTTATATTGCAGCTATATTAGGGTTTATTTTACAGGTAAGTCTTTAGTTTTATATAGGATTCATTTATTTAGTTAATTTAATGATAGTGTAGTGTTAGGTGTAATTGTAACTTAGGTTATGATTTATTTTACAGGTAAATTTGTATTTATTTTAGCTAGGTAGCTATTAAATAGTTATTAACTATTTAATAGCTATTGTACCTAGTTAAAATAAATACAAAGTTGCCTGTAAAATAAATATAAATCCTAAAATAGCTACAATGTAACTATTAGTTATATTGAAGCTATATTAATAGCTAGTAGGGGGCTTAGATTAGGTGTAATTAGTTTAAAATTATTGTAATATTTTATTATTTTTGCTAATTTAGTGTTTGTTTTTATTTTGGTACTTGTATGATGGATGGAAGACCTCTTCTTGCCCCGCTTGGATGAAGACTTCTGCCGGTCTGGATGTCCTCTTCTGCCCCATCGGATGAAGACTTCGGCCCGGCTGGGTGAACACGACTCAAGGTAGGGAGATCTTCAGGGGGGTAGTGTTAGGTTTATTTAAGGGGGGTTTGGGTTAGAGTAGGGGTATGTGGGTGGTGGGTTGTAATGTGGGGGGGGGATTGTGTTTTTTTTTTACAGGCAAAAGAGCTGTTTTCTTTGGGGCATGCCCCGCAAAGGGCCCTGTTCAGGGCTGGTAAGGTAATAGAGCTGTTAACTTTTGTAATTTAGTATAGGGTAGGGCATTTTTTTTTATTTTGGGGGGCTTTGTTATTTTATTAGGGGGCTTAGATTAGGTGTAATTAGTTTAAAATTCTTGTAATATTTTTTTATTTTTTGTAATTTAGTGTTTGTTTTTGTAATTTAGTGGGGGGGTTTTGTACTTTAGTTTATTTAATTGTAGATAATTGTAGGTACTTGTAGTTAATTTATTTAATGACAGTGTAGTGTTAGGTTTAATTGTAACTTAGGTTAGGATTTATTTTACAGGTAATTTTGTAATTATTTTAACTAGGTAGCTATTAATTAGTCAATAACTATTTAATAGCTTTTGTACCTAGTTAAAATAAATACAAAGTTGCCTGTAAAATAAATATAAATGCTAAAATAGCTACAATGTAACTATTAGTTATATTGCAGCTATATTAGGGTTTATTTTACAGGTAAGTATTTTGTTTTAAATATGATTCATTTATTTAGTTAATTTAATGATAGTGTAGTGTTAGGTGTAATTGTAACTTAGGTTAGGATTTATTTTACAGGTAAATTTGTATTTATTTTAGCTAGGTAGTTATTAAATAGTTATTAACTATTTAATAACTATTGTACCTAGTTAAAATAAATACAAAGTTGCCTGTAAAATAAAAATAAATCCTAAAATAGCTACAATGTAACTATTAGTTATATTGCAGCTATCTTAGGATTTATTTTACAGGTAAGTCTTTAGTTTTAAATAGGATTCATTTATTTAACTATAGTAAACTTATTTCGTTTTATTTAAATTATATTTAAGTTAGGGGGTGTTAGTGTTAGGGTTAGACTTAGGTTTAGGGGTTAATAACCTTATTATAGTAGCGGCGACGTTGGGGGCGGGAGATTAGGGGTTAATAATTGTAGGTAGGTGGCGGCGATGTTAGGGAGGGCAGATTAGGGGTTAATAAAATGTATTATAGTGTTTGCGAGGCGGGAGTGCGGCGGTTTAGGGGTTAATACATTTATTATAGTGGCGGCGATTTGCGGTCGGCAGATTAGGGGTTAATACTTGTAGTTAGATTGTGGCGACGTTGGGGGGGCAGATTAGGGGTTAATAACTATAATGTAGGGGTCGGCGGTGTTAGGGACAGCAGATTAGGGGTTAATAGCTATAATGTAGGCGGCGGCGATATCGGGTCGGCAGATTAGGGGTTAATACTTGTAGTTAGATTGTGGCGACGTTGGGGGGAGGCAGATTAGGGGTTAATAACTATAATGTAGGGGTCGGCGGTGTTAGGGACAGCAGATTAGGGGTTAATAGCTATAATGTAGGTCCGATCGGCAGATTAGGGGTTAAATAATGTTATTATAGGGTTTGCGATGTGGGGGGGGCCTCGGTTTAGTGGTTCATAGGTAGTTTATGGGTGTTAGTGACTTAGTGTACTAAATGGGTGTTAGTGTACTAAAAACATACCGAATTTCGGAACGGAATACAACCGAATTCAGCCGAATCCGAATAAATCCGAAACGAATTTATTCGGATCCGAATAAATCCGAAACGAATTTATTCAAATTTTGCCGAATCCGATTCGATCCGAAACGAAATTCGAAAAGTCCGAATCGATCCGAACCGAAAACGAACCGAATTTTTTAGCGGTGCACATGTCTAGCTTTTACCATACAAGCTGGTGGAGTCTGAGGCATTCAAAAAATTTGTAGCTATTGGGACACCACAGTGGAAGGTACCCGGGCGAAATTTCTTTGCACAAAAGGCAATCCCCAACCTGTACTGCGAAAAGAAGTAATGGAATGTCTGGCACACAGTGTTGGGGCAAGGGTCCATCTGACCACTGATAGCTGGTCTGCAAAGCATGGTCAGGGCAGGTATATCACCTACACTGCACATTGGGTAAACCTGCTGATGGCTGCCAAGCATGGATTGCTTGGCTCTGCAGAGGAGTTGGTCACACCGCCACGACTTGCAGGCAGGCCTGCTGCCACCTCCTCTACTCCTCCTACTCCATCCTCTTCCATAACCTCCTCGGCTGAGTCCTCTTCTGCTGCTGCGTCTTGCTCCACATCAACGGCACCCCCCAGCTCCCCAGGTACTATTCCACATCCCAGATATGGCAGTGTCACGCCGTCTTGGGGTTGACTTGCCTGAAAGCAGAGAGTCACACCGCAGCAGCACTCCTGTCACCCTGAATGCACAGGTGGATCAGTGGCTCACTCTGCACCAACTGGAGATCGGCAAAGTGGTTTCTGACAATGGAAGTAATTTGGTGGCGGCATTGAAATTGGGCAAGTTGACACATGTGCCGTGCATGGCACATGTGTGTAATCTGATTGTACAACGCTTTGTGCATAAGTACCCAGGCTTACAGGACATCCTGAAGCAGGCCAGGAAGGTGTGTGGCCATTTCAGGCATTCCTACACGGCCATGGCGCACTCCTCAGATATCCAGCGGCGAAACAACCTGCCAGTGAGGCGCTTGATTTACGACAGCCCGACACGTTGGAATTCAACACTCCTAATGTTTGAACGCCTGCTCCAACAAGAAAAAGCTGTTAACGAGTATTTGTATGACTGGGGTGCTATGACAGCCTCTGGGGAGCTGGGGATTTTTTTGCCACGTTACTGGACGCTCATGCGCAATGCCTGTAGGCTCATGCGTCCTTTTGAGGAGGTGACAAACCTCGTCAGTCGCACCGAAGGCACTATCAGCGACATCATACCATTTGTTTTCTTCCTGGAGCGTGCCCTGTGAAGAGTGCTGGATCAGGCCATAGATGAGTGTGAAGAGGAAAAGGAAGAGTTGTGGTCTCGATCACCACCAGAAACAGCCTTATCAGCATCGCTTGCTGGACCAGCGGCAATGCAGGAAGAGGATTGTGAGGAAGAGGAGTCAGAGGAGGAATGTGGCTTTGAGGAGGAGGAGGAAGACCAAGCACAAAAGGCATCCCAGGGTGCTCATTGTTGTCACCTATCTGGTATCCGTGGTGTTGTACATGGCTGGGGGGAAGAAGATACCTTCAGTGAGATCAGTGAGGACGAGGAACGGGACACGAGTAGCTCTGCATCCAACCTTGTGCAAATGGGGTCTTTCATGCTGTCGTGCCTGTTGAGGGACACTCGTATAAAAAAGCTGAAGGAGAATGAACTGTACTGGGTGTCCACGCTACTAGAGCCCCGGTATAAGCATAAAGTGACTGAAATATTACCGAATTCCCGCAAGTCAGAAGGGATGGAGCAGTTCAAAAATAAATTAAAAAGTATGTTTTACACAGCGTATAAGGGTGATGTCACAGCACAACGGGAATCTAACAGGGGAAGAGATGAAAGTAATACTCCTCCTCCCATGACCACGCCGGCAAGGACAGGACGCTTTCCAGACGTGTTGTTGATGGAGGACATGCAGACCTTTTTAACTCCTATGCATCGTCACAGCCCTTCGGGATCCAGCCTCAGAGAACGACTCAACCGACAGGTAGCAGACTACCTTGCATTAACTGCAGATCTCGACACTCTGAGGAGCGATGAACCCCTTGACTACTGGGTGTGGAGGCTTGACCTGTGGCCTGAGCTATCCCAATTTGCAATCGAACTTCTGGCCTGCCCCGCTTCAAGTGTCCTGTCAGAAAGGACCTTCAGTGCAGCAGGAGGTATTGTCACTGAGAAGAGAAATAGCCTAGGTCAAAAAATTCTTGATTATATCACCTTTATTAAAATGAATGAGGGATGGATCCCGAAGGGACTGACATTGGGCGATACATTTGAGTAAAAAAGGCCTGATGAGATGAGCTGCCTTGGGCTAAAAATGGTCCACACGCTGCTGTATTTTATCTTCGAATGCCGGATGAGTTGCGTGACTTATCCGCCAACAACTAGGGTTCAAGCCGCAATGTTTTAGGGCACTTTCTACCTGTCAAACAAACATCAATTTTTCTGACCGCTGCTACAGCAGCGGCTGCAACAATACCTAATTTTTCAGGCATGTGTACATGCCTAATTTTTCTGGCCTCTGGTGCTGCACTGTGGCTTCAAAACCCAAACCAAAAAAAAGGCACATAACAGGGATTAAACTGCTAAGAATAGTACTACTTAACACACCACTCATATCTGGCGGCACATTAGATTGCACGAGCAGTGCCCCAAATTTGAAGTAGGAGGACCGACCAAGCATCCATCTCCCGGTTCCTAAAAATTATCTCCCGGTTCCTAAAAATGATGCCATACCTGTACTCGATTGTGCAAAAGGAAGTCATGGCATATGGGGTCTTTCATGCTGTCGTGCCTGTTGAGGGTCAGGGACCCTCGTATAAAAGGGCTGAAGGAGAACGACCTGTACTGGGTGTCCAAGCATCTTTTTCCATCTCCTGGTTCCTAAAATCCATGCCATATACACGTCTGACAAAATGCAGAAGGACATTTGGCAGACGGACATTTGGCAGACGGACATTTGGCCGACAGGCAGAAAGCTAAAGAATGTTCCGATTTCGGCCGAGGGCAGATACACAGAGTGCTCTGTTCTAATCAGAGCCTCGGGCGCCGCAACTGCCTCTGGGAACCTTACCATGGGTTCCAGACCGCCCGTCTTGTAATTCTCTGTCTGGGAAATTATCTATCTATAAAAATCTATCTATTTATCTATCAAATCTATCTATCGCATCTATCATCAAATGTATCTATTGCATCTATTGATCTATGGGGAGTTTGCGGTTGTGCAAATGGACTGTTTGCGGTTGTTTGCAGTACGTTAAATGGGGAGTTTGGTCTGTCACTGTGAAGCGGGCGTAACCCTTACACTACATGAATGATACAACATCATACCTGATGTTTTAAAGCACGTTATTCCAAACAATTTTGGAATTTTAGGTGATTTATGCCCTTTATGGATTAAAAACAGACTCTGCATCAACTATGTAATTTTCCATGGGAGTTTTGCCATGGATCCCCCTCCGGCATGCCACAGTCCAGGTGTTAGTCCCCTTGAAACAACTTTTCCATCACTTTTTTGGCCAGAAAGAGTCCCTGTGGGTTTTAAAATTTGCCTTCCTATTGAAGTCATAGGCGGTTTGCCCGGTTCGCCGGTTCACAAACTTTTGTGGAAGTTCGCGTTCGCTGTTCGCGAACGCAAAATTTTAGGTTCGCGACATCACTATACATGCATCCTCTCACCTCAAAACTATGTACCTTGTATACTGTATCTCTAATTCCCAGGTGACTACAGCTGTTAAACTGTAAACATGGCTACCTTGAAACACTTTAAACATATGGGTTTATATATGCAATTAAACAGTTTTATCTACCTCAATAATTGACTAACCTAATTCTAAATTATTTTATTTTATGTTTAAAAATATAACACTCTTTTGCACTACCCACACAAGCATTACAGACACTCACACTGGTTGAATTAGCACATGGATACCCATGTGAGCATTAACACCACGTCAAGGCTTCAACCCTTGCTACTGACCATTCACACACCTTTCATGTCTGATTCACTCACAGAAGCACCCACCCCTACATATATCAAGACTTTCATCTCTACTACTGATCATACACACACCTTTTGTATCTTTATTCACTCACAGAAACACAACCCCTACCAGTCACACACCTTTCATATCTCCCTTCATACGTACATTTTGCTAGGGGCAACTCAATCACTGGGCTAGTCAGGTGTAACCCTCAACCAGGGCACTGTGCTGGTCAGGGATAAGCCTCAACCAGGGCACTGTGCTGGTAAGGCGTAAGCCTCAACCAGGGCACTGGGCTGGTCAGACATAAGCCTCAACCAGGGCACTGGGCTGGTCAGGCGTAAGCCTCAATCAGGGCACTGGACTGGTCAGGTGTAAGCCTCAACCAGGGCACTGGGCTGGTCAGGCGCAAACCTCAACCAGGGACATGTATCTGCATTTCAGAGCCTCCTGGGGTTGTGAGGGTATGCAGCTAGTATGTTTCCATAGTATGATAAATACAGAAGCATTCTGGCATGCATAGCCCTGGTTTAGAGGGGCAGTCTGGACAATAGTAACGGGTGTCTTTATGACGTCCATGCTGACGGCACACTCTACACCTTCTACTAGGGAAAGATTTTTTTCTCAGTAGCTGTTATATACTCAGCAAAGTGATGGCAATGCAACCTTGCATTCTCCTTACTTGGCCCAGTTACTGGAATATCCCATAGGAGAGAAGGCTTTTAAAATAGATTCCTGAAATTTCAGCAAACGTAGCCCTCTTCCTTGGGTAGCCTGATACAGGACAAATGAATTAAGCATTGACAATTGTATCAAGTGGACTGCCAGCTTCTTGTACCATGTATATGCTTTGTGAGAAGCAGAGTATGGTTCAAGCATCGAGTCAGTCTTATCTACCCCTCCCATATGACGATTGTAATCCAGGACACATATGGGTTTTATAATTGGAGTGCTCTTCCCCCTGACATAAAAAGGTGATGTGCTCTCATCATGTATAGTTGTGAGAAGATGCACATCCTTCTTGTCTGTGAATTTAACAGCTAGCAGCCCATCAGAGCGGAAAGGTGAGGTCTCTCCTCTCTTTTGCTTTCTGAACATGTGAGTCGGAAAGCCTTTGCAATTGGCACGGATTGTGCCGCACGCAACAGTGCCCTTGCTATATAGAGATTTAAATAATGGCACACCAGTGTAAAAGTTATCCACATATACATGGTAACCTTTATTAAATATTGGGTGGAGTAAGTCCCACATTATTCTTTCACTGGCAGTAAGGGAGGAGGGACAGCCAGGGGGTTCTAGAACAGAATCCTTGCCAGTGTATACCCTAAAACAATAAGTGTATCCACTAGAGCTCTTGCACAGCTTATACAGCTTGATCCCATAGTGAGCTTTCTTAGAAGGAATGTATTGTTTAAAAACAATATGCCCCTTATATAAGATCAAGGATTCATCAACCGATATGTTCTGGCCTGGAGTATACCACTCTTGAAATATTGCCAATAAATGGTCAAGAACAGACCTTATTTTAAATTATCAGTCATATTCTTGTCCAGTGGCAGAGCAATTGCATTATTATTATTATAATGCAAAAACTTGAGCAGTAACATATATCTGTCCCTGCTCATTGTAGCAGGGAAGATAAGGGTCATCTGAGTAGACTGCTTTGACCAATATGAGGATATGCTTGGCTTTTGCACAATCCCCATTAGCAGAGTGAGGCCCCAGAATTTCCTCATCTCTTGCAAATTGGTTGCAGCTCATCGATGTGGCTCAATTCTACACCAGTATTTTGAAAAAATTGCTCAGCTTACAGATTTGTCTGCTGAACAAAAAATTCTAAGAACTCATCATCCACAAACAACTGAAAGTAGTTAAAATACTACACAGAGTCACAAAAAATGACTATAGATAGGGGGCGCTAAAGATGGTAGCAATGCCACTAGGACAATCAACCTATATTACAATATATTATTGTCAGTAATAATGAAATGAGAGTGCTACCTATAATTAAATGAAAATTCCATTGATATTAAAATTAAACATAAGCAAATGCATTAGTCGTGGAAAAGTCTCTTTGTATGATTGTACACTTGTATTAATAAGTCCACCTTATAGGACTCCTGTTGATCCAGTATTTGATAGAAAGCTGCTCTCTCCTCACAAGTAGATGTTGTAAGATCTAGAGAAATATTGAAGAACAAAAGAGGTGCATGTGTGTACCAATAACAAAAACGGAAATAGACCAATGTATGCCCTAATCAGGGTACTCACATTTGTGAGGAGCACTCATAAAGTGCTATGGGAGACAGACTGGATGTTTAGCAGCGAGCCAGCTCACTGTTCATTATTCAATCTTGGTATACAGGAACACAGGATCCCAATATCTGTATATGCAGTGGGAAACAGAAGGGGCACCTGTGTGTAACAGCAGTGTAATATGGTATTAAGGAAAGCTTAATTAGGGTACTCACATTTAGGAAGAGCACTCAGACAGTGCTATTAGGAAGAGGCTGGGTGGTTGGCAGCAACCCAGCTTACTGGTAACCTCGATAAGCCAAAAATCAGGAACACAGGAACAATGGACCCTAAAAAAATCACAGTCTCTGCAGAATAGAACTCCCAATGGGAGTGATTGGTAGGTAAGCTGATTAAGGAGGTTCCAAGGAATTTGCTAAAAATCAATTTATTAAAAAGTAAGTATAATATATAAAAATTGCAAATAAACAATGGATCCCTAAGGTGAGATAAGCTAGCTGCCCACCTTAGCTTTATACAACGCGTTTCTCAGCGTGTCAAAACGCTGTTTCATCAGGCATAAGATACAAGCTGTAAACTGATTTTATATACACAAACCTTACCAATCACATGAGCAATCAGAAAAAACATACAAGCACCTGGGTGACCACCCCCACTAGAGTTAGTTCCCAACAAAATGACACAGCAAACTTCATTGCAACAAAGAATAAATATAAAATTAGAAGATGTTTAATAATGATACTTTGATAATTGTGACTAGTGTGATAACTTAGCAGGGCTGGGAACTAAAAGGTAGATGGACTTGATATCCATTCGTCACACAAGATCCATAAAAGAAATGGCAAATAGTACCATTCAAAATCCAATACAAACTAATATAAAGAGAGATGTTATTAACGATACCTTTAAAATGTTGATTTCACTGAGTGCAAACAAACCTAATATGTCACAATAGAAATGAGGATGGTTGTGTGGCTGCCGATATTGAGCCAATCCTAATCAGAACTAGTATATTTTGTGAGTTCATGCATGCATGACGTATCACAATGGGTGTATGGGGAAGTGATATAATATGACTACAAATCGCAGTATGTGTGTGAGTCAGAAGTACACCCCATAGGAGATAGTGAACAAGACCTTAGATTGGTGCGTGTGAGTTTGTGACGTCAATAAGGGGGTGCTGTCAGAACTGGGCAAAGGGATCCAGCGTCAGCTGTTATTGGTGCTAGGGGTCTGTGAAATAATTTCGATACTTCCCTTGCTTTTCTTGCAATGGCCTATGTTAATGTTTAAAAAAGATACTCAAAGTGATGGAGAATGTTGAAGAAGGGGTGTGGGATAATGGGGCCCACGAGTGACACATACTTTTAATCTCTTATTTCTCTTACTTTCTACTCTATCTGAGTTTTATTTTTCTCTTTTCTTTTTCTTCTGCTTTTTCTCTACTTTCTCTATAAAATAATAAAAGAATAGGAAATAGTTTGATCCTTTTTTTTCCTAGATCAATATCTTCTGAGGATTTTCCTCAGCCATGACGGATATGATACTATTGTTCTGGAATGTTATATATGACATAATGGACCTATATGAAAGAAATGGTTCTAAGTGTCTGTATTGCATCATATGTAAGAAAAGACATTGTTTGTTCTGACTGTAATATGATATGTTATGGATTTTGTTAATAAATAAAAATTATTTCGTAAAAAAAAAAAAAAAAGATACTCAAAACGGATTGTTAGAGAACGATAGATGGCCTAAGTGGTTGAAGTGCAGGACATAGAAACTACTCAAGCTGCATCGGTAGTGCAGTAATGAACAATAATCATTCATGCGTGTTGAGCACAAATTAATAGAAAATAAATATAATCTAAGCTGTACTAAATGAGCAATGGTCAAAGAGTCTATGTACACATACTCTATGGTTGAACTCCCTTTAGGCTTCTATAATGAGGTGATATATGTTTAAATGGTGAAACAAGGGGCCTAAAAAGTGGTTAAATATAATGGTGTAGATATTAAATATATCTAATAATACATAATGCCCTGAATGTTATACATTAATCACAAGGGCAAAAAGTGTGTGAAGTGTGAATAGATATAATAATGTAAATATTAGCAAAAAATGTATATATAGGTCAAATAAAAAAAACAATATATAAATATCAATAATAATAATAAAAGCAATAATAGAAACCGGACCACTGCTCTAAACAAGCGGTATAAATTGATATGTATAATAGAAGCCAAAATAAATTTAATGGCAATGGAATTTACAGTGTACAACTCCGGTTTACTAAAAGAACAAATGATCAAATGAAAGCAGCAGAATCAATAACTTCATTTTAACCAGTTGGAAAGAGGGACTGAAACTTAAAAATCCAGAATGTTTCCCTCTGTCTTAGTTTGGTGTACCTATTGTATTGATGTGATGATGGAATATGCTCGATTGGGGTAATCTTGAAACTGCCAGGTTCACCAAAGTGTGCCCGCACATGATGTCTAGGCACACTATGGTGAAGGGACTTCTTCCTAATATTATGCAAATGTTCGCTCCATCTAGTGCGTATTTTGCGTGTCGTCCTACCTAAATATTGAAGACCACAATTGCATAATAATGCATACACTACAAATGGTGTATTACAAGTGATTCTACTCTTGAATTCTACTCTTGATCTTAAAGACTGCTCCCATAATAATGGTTGTTGGTTTGTTAGTGACATATTTACACATGGAACATCTAGAGTGTCCACATTTGAAAGTTCCAGGGGAGATATTTGATATAGACTTTCTTATCCCTATTTTCTTAGATTTGAGTATCTTCAAAGTAGGAGCTCTTCTGAAGGTAAAAATAGGTTGGACATCTAAAGTCTGTTTCAATATTGCGTCTTTTAATAAGATAAGCCAATATTTCGTCAAAGATTTGTTAATGGCTCTATAATTCGAATTGTACTGGGTAATGAACCAGGGTTGTGATGTTGCTACCTGTTCCTCGGTTAAGAATTAATTTTTCGATTTACCTTTAAGGATTTGCATTCTATCTAAATCTCTAGCTTTCTCCTGGCTTTCTGTAATAAGAGAAGAGGGGTAACCTTTGGCTAAAAATATTTCTACTAAAATGGAAGACTGTTGCTCATAAATTTCAAGAGTACTACCGTTTCTCCTAATTCTGTTGAACTGGCTAAAAGGGATATTAGTTTTCCATTTCTTTTGATAGTTACTTGTAAAGTGCAAAAAAATGTTACTATCTACCTTTTAAAAAAACGTAGAAGTACAAATTTGACCGTCCAAACCCCAATATAAAGATATGTCAAGAAATTAAATTTGATGTAGCTGGATATTTGATGTAAATGTCAGTCCCAGCCGATTGTTGTTTAGATGTTTAATAAACAATTCAGCTTCCTGTGCTGTACCGTCCCAGATAAATAACAAGTCATCTATGTAGCGACTATAGTACACCAGGTTCTGTGCCCAGCTTGAGGCATAAATATATTGGTCTTCAAATGCTCCCATATAGAGGTTAGCAAAGCTGGGCACGAACCTGGTGCCCATGGCCATACCCCTGACTGTAATTGTGTTTCAATATGAACCGGATTAAGGTGATCAGAAATTCCTTTTAGGACAACGGTATATAAATGTCTTTACTTAGAAAATCCCTAATGACCTCAAGCCCCAAATCTTGTGGAATGTTGGAGTAGAGAGCTCCAACATCACACGTGAGCCATATATAAGATCCTTTTTGTCTAAAAGTTTGGAGCTTATTGAGGAGATCAGTAGTGTCACGGATATAGGCTGGTAGATGAATCACGTACTTCTGTAGGAAGATATCTATATTTTATATACTCAGATAACCTATCCATAACACTATTGATGCCAGCAATAATAGGTCTTCCAGGAGGTTTGGAGCAATCCTTATGGATCTTAGGAAGATGGTAGTAGAAAGGAAAAATAAATGAATAAATGGTGGCGCAAAAAAAGATGCTAGTGTAGGATATATTATTCTAAAAATACAACAATTTGAAATACAACAATTTAAAAATAATAAATGTCTCAAATGGAAGTAGCAGCATATTAAGAAAAAAAAGATGATGTAGTCTCAAAAACTGGCAGATAAAAAATGTAATAGGTTATACAATTAAAAGGTTATACAATTTAAAACCACAACATCTATAATGACACCGGTGTCAATTTGATACTATAATAAATAATAAATGTTGCTGAAAATAAATATACAACTGTATAAAAAGAACTAAAATGCAGCTATAGCACCAACGGTATCTAAACAGATACTTAATACTTATATGAACCTGAGGTAGTACAAGATTTAAAAAGAAGAATATGGCACACCAATCATGACTTAATACTCGAGTATGTGGGTAACCAAGTATCCAAATAAATGATGGTATTGATAAAAGTTTATCAAATACTGGATCCAAATTGATACTGTGTATATATTGAAGTTATTGTGAAATGGTTATTTCCAGCATAACATTAAATCACAGGGGTACATACGAATGATAAATGTCCATTAAAACGAGCAATCCTATTACACTTTATAAGGGACAATCTTCAAGATGCCAAAACATGGACCTGTGTCCCAGGTGGTGATTAAATAAGTGTCAGTTTAGTAGTAGTAGTGAAGGTCCGGTATAGTATCCGGTTCTCCATCTAATAAGTTTCTGCGTTCTCCAGTGATCTGGTATCACTCCTTCCTGATACAGCCTGTGGTATCGGTCTTATGGAATATACTTGCCAGCCTCTGGTCCCTCTTAGGGTCGCTCTTTGCAACCTCCGGTATTAAAGTAGTACTCATGTTCTACGCATTTCGGCTTGATAAAGGCGCCAAGCCGAAACGCGTAGAACCTTGAGTACTCAATAGCAGAAAGGAAGAAGTGATTCACAGAGCAGAGAATTCCATAACTCTATAGAGTGGCTTTAACTCCGCACTACTTTCATACCGCAGGTTGCAAAGAGCGACCCTAAGAGGGACCGGAAGCTGGCAAGTGAGCGCTCCACCCGGAAATTCCATAAGACCGATACCACAGGCTGTATCAGGAAGGAGTGATACCAAATCACCGGAGAACGCAGAAACTCATTAGACGGAAAACCGGATACTATACCGGACCTTCACCACAGTGCACTGTGAGTACCCCTACTAGACTGACACTTATTTAATCACCACCTGGGACACAGGTCCTTTTTTTGGCATCTTGCCGAAGATTGTCCCTTATAAAGTGTAATAGGATTGCTCGTTTTCAAAGAAACATTTATCATTCATATGTACCCCTGTGATTTAATGTTATGCTGGAAGTAACCATTTCAGAATAACTTCAATACATACACTTTATCAATTTGGATCCAGTATTTGATAAACTTTTATCAATTACATAATTTATTTGGAGACTTGGTTACCCACATACTCGAGTATTAAGTCATGATTGGTGTGCCATATTCTTCTTTTTAAATCCTGTACTACCTCAGGTTCATAGAAGTAATAAGTATCTGTTTAGATACTATTGGTGCTATAGCTGCATTTTAGTTCTTTTTATACAGTTGTATATTTATTTTCAGCAACATTTATTATTTATTATAGTATCAAATTGACACCGGTGTCATTATAGACGTTGTGGTTTTAAATTGTATAACCTTTTAATTGTATAACCTACTAAATTTATTATCTGCCAGTTTTTGAGACTACATCATCCTTTTTTCTTAATTTGCTGCTACTTCCCATATGAGACATTTATTATTTTTAAATTGTTGTATTTCAAATTGTTGTATTTTCAGAATCATATATCCTACACTAGATAACCCCTCCCCCTTTTGTGGGAATCAGCATCTTTTTTTGGGCCACCATTTATTCATTTATTTTTATTTAGCTGATGTTTTTTGGGGAATTTATCATTGTTTTGGTGTGCAGTATTCCCTTCTGCCCTGGACAGGTATATCATCTTTTTTAGCTTGTAGTAGAAAGGAACACTGGGATAATCAAGCATAAGATATCTTTTCTCTTTCTTAGAGAGAATTCCCTTATTACCACCATTCTCCAAGATCTTAATAAGTGATTTGGAAAAAGAGTCCGTAGGATTCCCACTCAATTTGCGATAAAATTTCTCGTCCCACAGAATTCTACTAGTCTCTGCAACGTAATCTTAATAGTCCTGGAGAACAATGCCACCACCCTTATCAGCCTGATGGATGACTAAGTTGACATTATTTTTAAGTCTATCTAGAGCATGCCGTTCATTGGACCACAATTTTTGTTTACCAAATATTTTAGATGGTATTTGCTCAAACTCACCCATGACCATTTGTTGGAAAAGGTCTATGTGGGAGGCTTCTGATTTGGGGGGGTTGAAAGTAGACTTAGTTTTCAAATGGGTATGAATATGGGATTCAAATAGATTACTAAGGAGTTCTTCAGGTTCTACATAGAAGACCACAGGTGATGTTACACTGTCAGAATCCTATAGTATCTGTGCACCCTCAATATTCCTTTTTCTCATGATTTTCGTTGAGAAAGTTTTTTGTAATGACAATTTTCTTGTGTACCTGTTAAGGTCAACAAACAAGTCAAAGATATTGTGGTTGTTGGGAGGGCAAAATGATAATCCATGGCCTATAATTCTCACTTCATCGTCTGTAAGGACATGGTACGATAAATTGAAAATTCCTTCTTTCAATTTTTGTAATTTTTCTTTTTTGATGGTGTGCCCTCTGCCTTTTCTTCCCCGTTTGGGAAGGGTTTTTTTTTCACAGTTTTGGATTGATTGATTGTAATTCCGCCATTTGGATTGGAGGTAGAGGGCAGATCATCTCTCAAAGGCATTTCTGGTCTTTCAGAGTATTGGTAATAGAAATTGTGTGAATAAGTGTTTTCCCTATTTTGTTCATGATTCTCCAGTGCCTGATATCTATTCCAAATAGGTATATCATTAGGATTAGCATAATGTGTGTTGTGATGTCTCTGTAGATTGCCATGGGACTGGGAATTCATACTGCTGGACATCTGTATGTGTCTATTATGACCACCAAGCATCTGATGGTTGCTGTTGTTATAAGGTGGAGGATTAGGGTTGGAGAACGAGGATGTATTATAATTTTGTGAATGTGAATGAGGGATATTATTATTATTATTTTTCTTATTAATATAGTTGGGATGTCTGTTTTTATTTTTATTTTTATGTTGGACTACTGTCCAATCACTTGCTCTATTCTCTTTTTTTCTGTTAAAAGAATATACTTCCACCTTATCATATTCAATATTTCTCTAAACTGAAAGTATTTGATGGGTTCAAAATTTGCAGTGCCCACCAAGTGGCCAGAATTGCCAGTAAATTTAGGCAACACTGGTTGAACCATATTAGGGGAGGTCCAGTTGTAGCTTTGAACAGGCCTGCCCATGGCTCCCACAGTATGCTGTGCGGCCACTGCGGATGTTTTTGCAACATCCCCCATGCCCATGACTCCCACAGTATGCTGTGTGGCCACTGCAGATGTTGTTGCAACATCCCTCTGCCACAGGAACTGACAGCTCTGAACTGTTTGTGGCCACGTCGTGGCTCAGTTGGCTCATTTGTCTTACTTGAACTGTCACTTTATGATGACAGCCCAGGGAAAAAGTCGCTGTCAGAATCTTCTGCAGCAGATGTGTCATCAGAGAAGGAATCAGAGTCTAAGTTCATAAGAATCTCAGCTGCTTCCTCAGCACTCATCAGACGCTTAGCCATATTTCTCTTAACAAAAATAAAAAAATAAGCTTTTTGCATCAAAAATGAAAGGATTTTAGACTATGGGGAGAGCTGAGCAAAGAGGATGCTTACTCACCTAACACACAGGCCAAAAGACTGATAATAAAAATATTATTAATTTTTCATACAAAAGCATCCCTCTACCATTGGTAATTTGTAACCACATGATATAGGTGATCATGGGATTACAAATATAATATCAGGAGTCATATTGGAAAAGGGAATGGGGCATTTTATAGTGATCACTGCATTTACACTGATTACTAGAGTTATCATTTAGTTAGAATATATAAACCAATATTTTTTTTCTAAAGATATATTAGTTAATTTTTAGAAAATATATTTTGGGGGTCTCTAGGCAGTTTTGTTTTTTATTTATGAGCCCCTAAAGACCCCCACATCTTTTTTTACATTTTTTTTTTTAATAATGTTTTTATTGAGGTTTAAACAATACAAAGAAAAAAAAATAAGCACGGAATATGCACAATTCAATACAAATATCCGCCAACAAGTTGAAAATTAAGCATCTGTAATGAGAGATAGACATTATAATATACTATGATATTTCTCAAAAAATTATAGGCTTCTATAGAGCCTCAAATTCACATACCCCTAATGCGAAGGGACATATAATCTAACCTCCAAACTATACAAAGATTACCCAAACAACCTTGGGCAATTACTGAGCAGTCTCAGGAGGATCCTATAGCTGCAGCATCATAAACCCTTTCAAATGTATACAATGCAGTGCATATATCATCCAGTGAATTAGGGGTGCCTTACTTATTAGAAATAAGGGAAATGTTTAAGGTGCTAATTAATAAACCTCTTATTTTGCCCTCTAAAATGTTACAGGCCACTCTCTGGCCTTATTCTACCCAGGTACAACATATGAGGGTTTCAATAAAATGATCTTTATGCTAGCCTCCTAACCTTCTAGAGGCCCCTCTTGGGCCTTACACAGTTATGTTCAAACATAGGAGGTGTATATAATTACACAGGGGGGGGTGCATAGTGAGATGAAAAATACATATATTGTGCCATCGACATTAGTAGCAAATTAGCATAGCAAGTCTAGATAAATAAGGAGGCTAGAAGAGAGGTAGCAGAACCAGCATCTATAATATGTTGCATCGATATAGGGGAGGGGAGCATGTTTATGACTATGATTTCCTACACCTCCTTAGAAGACAAAAAGAATCTGGACAGATCGCCCCATCCCGGCCGCTGACAAAGCAAATCTGTGTGTACTAATGAGTTATGGGGGAGGAGAAGATATACACCTATGGCGAATACTATTAAGCTCTCCCTACCAAGCCAAAATATATACTAAGTATTCCCAGATACTAGCTAGGGGGGAGCTCCCTGGCAACAAGCAAAGCCTAGTTAGAAAACTCCTGGGAAAGCTTATGTGAATATGATATTTAGGCAACCATACTATTACATATATTTTACTATACTTCAAGTACAAGAATGCATACGTAAACATAAGAACATATGTACAGCTTTAGCACTACAAGCAGGAGGCTAATAGAACCTACATATATAGATGTAAAAAAAAACAAAAAAAAAACAAAACATATATGAGTCTCAATAAGTTGGTAGGAGCAAAGCCTGCATAAAGTCCTCAGTCATTTTAACAAACTCAAAAGTTACTTGTTGTTGGAAAGAGTGCTATGATAGAATCACAATACTTCTCAATCAAGAGCCACCCCTACCACAGGAACAACCAAAATGTCAGCCGACACCCACCCTGCATACCAGCACCAGCAACTGTAAGGCGCATCCAACCGGCAGAACCCCTATGGACATCTGTAAGGGCTCTATCTGTCCAAACGCGTTTGGCCAGGACTCTGGAGAGACAACCTCCCTCCGAATCTTACACAGCCCCCCTGGAGCTATTATTCGCCTCGGGATCTGAAAGGAAAAGGACATCTTCTGTAGCTCTGACGGAGAGGCTTTACACAGGTATTCCTGCTCTCTTGTTTCACTCTCACACCCACGCAGGGGCCAGGCTGCCATATGCATTGAGAGACCCCGAAGGTAAGTAATGGCATCGGCCTGGATCCCCGGTGCGGCACTCACTTGCTTCTTGCTCTCAGCAGCTATGACTCGGCCACGCAGGGAGGAAGCCGGGTCCTGGGGCTTATTCTCAGAAGGGATGAGTAGTGTTTCAATGCGGCGATCCAGCCATGCATTTAATGTGGCAAAATGTTCCTCCAGGAGGGCAAGTGCTTTTTCTTCTGCGATGTGCTCCATAGGGGCCATAAAGATGAGGAATATCTCCCTGCCGAACCAAGACACAGCACCAATGCGTGATGTTATATCAGCCCCTGTGTTGCAGGAGTTGGCGCGCCACGTACTCCTTCCTAGGCTCTAAGCTACTGATAGGCCTCAATCTGCGTCCCAGGTGAAAGTCTCTTTATCGGGCACTTCACCCGGCTCCCGGGTTATCTGACCATGCCTCCTAGGTCTCCCACACCTTATTTTATCATTTAGGCTCCTTGAATTGGGCTGCACCCTTTATTATCAAGTTTATATACTGTTTGGAGCTGGAGCTCCTAATCTGTGCAGCCACTCTTGCTGATGGCTAGCTCCGCCCCCTTTTTTTTTACATTTTTACAACATTTAGTTTAATAACTTTTTATTTGTTCTTGATACATGCTATATACCGTTGGAAAGATTAGGTGATTACCTTTCTAACAGTGGGTCTTGGGGTCTGTAGCTACTTAGATGGCTGAGATACAGGCTTCTAAGCAGCATGCCTCCATCTCCCTATAACTGACAATTGTCATATATATATATACAAACATATTCATCTTTAGACATGTATATGTATGTATCTCAATGTTAAAGCCCTTTGCCTGCCTTTTTTTCCCTAACACCTGAGATCTCATATCTTTGTGCCTTTATAACTTTTGTGTGCAATTTTTTTTAATAAGTTTTATGAGATGGTGTTATTATCAGTGTAACTATACTATGTAATGTATTTTTGATGTGTTTTGTGCAACTTTTATGTTTTGCAAAACAGTTAAACACAGCTCTGAAGTCGCGGTAATCGTTTTAGCATTAATCGTGATTGCACTTAAGTGATCGCGTGTACTTTCAATTTGTAATACCAGCAGTAAATCCGACGAGCGTAGAATACGTTCTGACAAATTTCAAAGTTAAAGCAATTTTCCCTTCCCCTGTATCATGTGACAGCCATAAACCAATCATAAAATGCATATACTTACATACTGAGCATTTTTGCATATTCTCAATAGAAGATGGAGCCTTAGAAATTGTGCTTATAAAAAGAATATGCATGTTTTATAATTGAAGTATACTGGAAATTGCTTTTAAAATTGCATGCTTTATCTGAACCATGAAACCCAATTTTGACTTTAGTGCCCCTTTAATATATCATATCCTGTACAGCTAACAGAAACAAATTAGCAAACAAAATCACGACTGCAACATCTAAAAATGGCATGAAAGAATTATGTTCTGGAAATGTTTGTTTCTATTTCACTCTTGCATTGTGATTTTCAGTTTCAGTACTGTTGTCTTCATAGATGGAAATCCAATCAAAATTCCGTGACCAGGATTTCACTATTTGCTGTTTTGTTGGTGACCAAGTTCACACTTTTTTAAATTTGAAGGTGCAACAATCGTGTTTTTAACAGAATTACAATTTACTAAATCCAGAGCCTTGTGTCGCCAACTTGTCACAGTAATGGAAAGTGGCCAAAGACAAACTTTATTCTTGACTGTGTAGCTTTTCAGTTTTGGCAACTTTTTTGCAGCTACATTATTACAGTGGAGTAAACCTTGTCAAATAGCGTTTTCACAATTTACAGTACGATACCAATTTTAGAAGATAAGTTGCAACCACTTTCTTCTAATAGAAACTAATATCCCTTCTTCTTCTTTGTGATTTTTTTTATATAAATCTGAAGCAAAAATATTTTTAAAACATTGAAAGTGAGAATATAATCATTGAGCAAACATGCCCAGTATACCCATCATTCCTATATACAAATGTAATTCTGGTTGCATTCAGATTACAATAGGTTAATCTTGCACAGTTAAATGATGATTTCCCTTAACGAGGTTCATTTAAAACAGCTATAATATAACCTTAAGAGGTGTGAAATGGCCATTGTATATTTTAGTTTTAGTTGAATTTCCAGTTTCAATCTCAATAACAACTACTTAAAAATTAAAAACATGTTTTCTGGATTTTTTTTTAAGTGAAAATTGGTTTTAGCAAGTACTTTATGGTGGAAGTGTTAGAATGAATAGCGATTTCTCTTACATATTTATTCTTTTTAGTCATTCTCTTTGGGAATGTATCAGTGATTGCAATATCTCACACAAAGTCACCATAATGATAGTATCACCGTGGCCATTGTGTTACCAATAAAACAAGAGGGTCACACCAATCAATATAGTCTTAACAGGCATGTGAAAAGCAACATTGGCACCCAAGATAAGTACTTAAAAGCTAAAAATATGTTTTCTGGAGCTTTCAAGAGAAAGCCGCCAAATAGATTTTGGATTGGGATCACCGGAAAACAAGCTTCCCTTATTGGCCGTAACTGAAACCTCATTATCAGGAGTCATTTTTGGAAAGATTATGATCAATGCCTTAGTTCTGGAAAGCTATAATGCACCACTGAACTGAAAGTACTTTATGCTGGAAGTGTGGGCATGAATAGCAATTTCTCTTATATATTTATTCTTTTAGTCGTTCTCTGGGAATATCTCAGTGATTGCAATATCTCAGACACAAAGTCACCATAATTATAGTATCACTGTGGCAATTATGTTACTAATAAAAGAAGAGGGTCACACCAATCAATATAATCTTTGCAGGCATGTCAAAAGCAATATTTGCACCCAAGATTAGGTAAAGTCTGAGAACACTTTGGATAGAGAGGACTGCTACACATTGCATTAACCCTAGCCAAAACCATCACCTTTACTTTAGCTGTATGTTCATCTTAATACTGAACCCAACAATACCCCTAACCCTAGCTTTAAACCCTGACACTATTTTCTAATACTAATCTATAACCTTAATATCAGCCATGACATTCATAAACCAGGTTGTCATGGATGGTTCTTGGACAGAATGCCGACAGACAGAATGCCAAAGCACATTTGTCCATCAGACATATGTTCGAGAGACTATATTCCGAGTTCGGCCAAGGGCATATATGATCCAGAGTTCTCTGATATAATAAGTGCCCTGGGCACCACAACTGCCTATGGAAACCTAACCATGGATCTCCACCCCCCACCACGTACTTTTAACAGAATTCTAAAGGTTGTACTGTTTATGTTTATGTTTAAAGCATGATTTCTTCATATTTATCTAAGTTCTCTTAAAGTGTTTATTTATTTTTATTAAATATTATTTATTGTTTTAAACAATGTATGTTCAGCTCAGTTTTGTTTGGTGACATTTACAATTTTTAATAACTGTATATATTTCTTACAATGATCATTTATTCTATAGATAACGTGAAATTTGCGGCCATACTGTTATCCAACGGACATTTGTCTGTCAGATTATTATCTGTCACACAAATATCAGTCAGACAAATGTCCGCCCACGGTCATGGACAGTTAGATCTTGGCATATACAAGATGTCTGCAGCTGACATTCCGGTGACATTCCAAACCAAGGATTGGCATTTGAAATTTCCTAATACTAAGGCCTTGAATTTCATATTCAATTTAGTGTAAATGTTGTGTGGTTAGGAAATGTAAAAATTAAGATAATTCCTCATGGGATCAAAATACAATGTTAAGTTCAAATTCATATGAAAATAGAAAGCGATATTTTTCAGTTTTTAATACATAAGAAATATTCTTTTAATACATTCAGTAAAAATTAGCATGCATTGTTTTTTGTTAGAAATGTAGAACCTTAAAGGGACAGTGCACTGTAAAATTGGTTTCAATTACTTGTTATACCAGCTGCAGAGTATAAAATGTATAAAAAAATGTTCCTTTGGGTTTTTTGTATATGAAATAGCTGGGTTTGTTCTTTGACACCACCACCCATTAAAATGGGCTGATCTTGCAGGAAAATCATATCTCATTATTTTATCACTTTCCATATACACACACATGCTTCTTTATCTTTTTTCTGTCTGTATACCACAGCCCAACATTTTTTTATTCACATTTTATTACTGTATGTATAACTCCTACTTACCATTTGGAGTGTAATTTATTCTGCTGGCCATATTTATATAGCTTTTCTACAGCCAACACTTAAGTAATGAAATGTTCAGTATTGGTGTGATACCCCAGGCAAAGGCAGCTATTTCAAAAGCTAATATAAAGATAAAGGAGCTATTTATAAACAATTTAATACACTCCAGAAGGTAAAATGGATAATTGGGAACAAATTAAAGAATACACAGTATACTTTATATTAGGGTTGCACCGATACCGATACTAGTATCGGTATCGGTGCCGATACCAAGTATTTGCAGGAGTACTTGTACCCATGCAAATGCACCGATACTTAATCCGATACCTCCAATTCCTACCCATACGCCATCTTGTGGCGTTTTTCAAACTGTATGTTCCCATTTCATTTTAAGCTGGAATGGAGACTTAACTAAAAATTGTTCACTTCTGTTCTGCCAATACAAATTTCTGTTATTTGTATTATTTTACGTCAGAGCAGTGCTCCAAAAGCTGCTACTTTACAGCTGGAAGCCTACCTGGGAGAGATCACTGTACCTCATTCAGACAAACCCCTGAAGTACTGGTCAGTTAATAAACTGAGATTTAATAGCCCAAAAATATCTTTCTGACCCATGCAGTAGTGTGAAAAGTGAAAGACTGTTCAGCTTAGCGTCAAACGTCCTTACTGATAACAGAAACAGACTTAGAGATGAACATGCAGAGATGCTTCTGTTCCTTAATAAGAACTTGCCACTAACTTTTGAAAAAATATTCTAATTGCTAGATTGCCTGTTATACTGCTAGTTCTCATCTTGCACAATTATGCTCAAAACATACTGTACTCTTAGGAACATCCTTAGCCAGGGCTGGACTGGGAATAAAAAGCAGCCCTGGAAAAATATGAAGACCAGCCCTATTTTCTGTTAAATCAGAAGAATGCAAATGCCCCATTTTTCTCAAAGGGGATTACTGGGATACTCCTTCCCTAATATTATTTTCAGAATTAAATTATATTACTTTGTATTAAGTACAAATGTCAGATTGATAAGTTATATAGGCACCCTACAACCCAATTGTATCCAGTAATCACCCCTTTAAATTGTAGCTTTCCAGCCCCAGCTGCTGCAGCTGTTATTTATTGTTATTATTAATATATTTTATTGTAATATTTGTATTTTTAAACATGTTCTGTGAACTTTGTGACAATGAGCACATAAAACTGTTTTATTATACTGTATGTCTTTTGAGATACTATTCATAATTATAAAGAAGCAATCTTGAGACTTCCGGTGGGCGGGTCTACAGGACGGTCGCATGCAGAAGGAGCTCCGCTCCAACACCAGTTAAAACTCTGCTTTTTCCCTTAAAAACTGACCGTTCTAGTACCCCACGACTTCTCCTCACTCTGGGAGAGCTAATACTAGCTATCGCCAGCAAAAGGTATTTTGTGAAGGGCTTTTCCATCCGCCCTTTCCACCGGACGCAACAAGCGGCAAAGCCGTTACACGAAGTGGCAAGGCGCCACACTCCTCCACACTGCACATACCGAAAGATCGGACTCAGCTTTTTTACCCTCCAAGTAGGACACCTCAGCTCGGGGCTATTCCGGAGAGAGATACTGGACAACAGAACCACTGGCAGCAAAAAACGGAGACACGCTACACGAGGCCTAAATACGCCCGGCAAATCCGCATCTACCCTGCTTGTTATGGTTAGTGTGAAACATTGAATCTGTTACAGCACTCTGCTTTATACACTGAGACACTACTACACAGTCGGGGGGTGACTTGCCACAATTTGAGGCCTTTAGAGGTCGCGGCCTGCCACGTGGCTGTGCGCAACACTGGCTTAATCTACCTAACTTACCCGGAGGCCTTATTCTATCTTATTTAGACTCCAGCCACCTATCTACCCCCCAGCACATTAACTGTCTGAAGGCCCCTCGGCCACGAACGCAGGTCTGTAAAACTTGTCCTGGGAACTTTCTTTCCGTAGGCTGGGCCCACTCTTATCCACCTGGGGCCCTCATACCCACATGATTGATCTATACAGGTCCTCATACTCAGAACGGGTAGCATACTATAAATCTGAACGCTTGTGCACTAACTCCTGACAAGTGACGCTTTGTCAGGATACATGAAAGTGGATAAATATTTCCAGAGACTAACTCCTTCCACTAACGACATCATGAGTCAAAGGGCAAGAGCAGATAAAAAACAACAAAAGCACAATGTAGAAGTGCACAGTGAATTTCACACAAACACGGTGGGCCCAACATCACCTACTCAGGACCATAAATCCCTACTGCAAGAACTTAAATCTTTCTTTCTCCCAAAAATGGATTCCCTGCAATCTGGGGTAGACACACTCACAAGTGAGGTCCGCCAGTTCTCCTCCCGCATAAGTGCAGCTGAGAACCGCATTTCAGATGTCGAAGATAGGCAGGTCACCTCTGAAGCATCACTTAAGCAATTACTAAAACAAAATCAAATTCTGCGTGAGAGGGTTGACGACTTAGAGAACAGAAGTCGGCGCAATAATCTGCGCATTGTAGGGGTCCCTGAGTCAGTGAAAGGGAAAGACCTCTTGGAGTTTACTGCCCTCACATTCCCCAAATTGCTGGGTCTACCCCCTGATATCCTGCCTATCGATGTGGAGAGAGCCCATAGAGTAGGGCCTGAAAGGACTCTTGAACATGCTAACCAGAAACCCAGACAGGTCATTTTGAAATGTTTAAACTTTCAGGAAAAACTTAAACTCCTCAGGGCTTACAGATCTCATAAAGAAGTTATCTTTGAACATTCCAAGCTATTGTTGTTCCAGGACTTCTCTGTTGAAGTAACAAAACAAAGAAAGGAGTTTGCTCCCTTGTGCTCGCAACTACACGAACAGGGTCGCCAAGTGGCCTTACTCTACCCTGCCAAGCTGCGCCTTCAAACGCCCCATGGCATAAAATACTTCCACTCCCCTCTAGCTCTACGCAGTTATTTGGCTACTGAAGACCGTCAGCCGGCTGCTTGACCAGCTACAAGAGTTCTGAACGACCCTAGACTTTCACACTGAACTGTGTTAAATAATGGAGAGGTTATTCACCTACTCACTGTACATAGCCTTGGTCATGATAATAGCTGAGGTCTGGCTCCTAAAGGAGCATATCTGTTTAGATAAAAAAGCTGAGTTTAGAAAGTTTAAAACATGGAAATTTATAATGTGCAATGTTGGCTGGGCATTTGTCTACTTTTGTGTTGTCCTAACTTTTCTCTTTTCATTCCAACTAGTGACTGCGGTCTTTGTGACAATTGCTCTGTTTGACATAATGATCGCCGATAATCCTGTCAATTGGCCCGTTTGTCATGTGGGGGGGGGAGGGGGGAGGGGATATGTTAATGTTTATGCTCTCTTTGACAGGTTTAGTTACCTTCATGTTTCAGACACGAACCCACCTGATGATACACGAAAAGGATTTGCAAGTATATTTAAATTGTTTTACTCTAGTGCAAGGTTTCCTGAAACAGCTCATATAAGTATTGCCCATGCACACGAATGGGGGGGGGGTGAGTGGAATCAGGGGAACCTCCCATTGCTTGTTTTCATGTATTTTAGAAAAGGGCTACTTAAACATATCGCCTTGCTTACCAACCTGTTGCTTGTTTGGTGGTCCCCTGTGACCCTGCACTGCCTTTACCACACAAGCACTTTGATACTTGCACTGTTTTTACTAACCTTGCTCTTTTTCAGGTGCAATAGAAAAAGATTTCCTAATTGTAACGTTTCTCTAGCTAATTCAATATTTGTTGGACTGTTGCCCTTGCATATATGTTACAAGCCTAAGAAATTGCTGGCGGTTCAGCCGTCTGTCTTTATACATTCTGCTAGGAGGGTTTACACGGGTGTTGATATTGTGGGTTTTGTTTTGTTTTGTTTTGTTTTGGGTTTTTTTTTTTTTTTTTTTTTTTTTTTCTCTCCTCCTCTCTCTTTCTCTCCCTCTCTCTCTCTCCCTCTCTCTTCTTCTCAACCCTCCCATCCCCTCCTTGTCTTCCCGCCCCTCCCCCTCCTTGGGCTTTGTCCCGGTTCAGCAACCCTCCATGCTACCCTAAGTTAGTCTCCTATGCCCCTTAAAATTCTGACCTGGAACGTGGGAGGTATCAACTCCCCCGTTAAGAGGCGGGCAATACTTACGCACCTAAGGAGATTGGGTGCGGATATAGCCCTATTACAGGAAACTCATCTGTTAGATGAGGAACATTCTAAACTACAGAGGGATTGGGTGGGCCATGTGCTCTATAATTCACACACTAGTGCCAGTAGAGGTCTAGCTATCTTACTTGGCAAACGACTTCAGGTGACTGTTAATCATACATATCTAGATAATGATGGCAGATTTATGATCCTACAGGCAGACATCAATGATGTCAAGTATGTATTTTGCAACATTTATGCCCCTAATCATAGATCAACGTATTTTTGGAGGCACTTAACCCAAAGACTTTGCCCGCATATGGATTCAAGACTGATTATAGGCGGAGACTTCAATATCTCCCCCTCACACATGCTGGATAGAGCCTGGCTGGGCACTCATCTAGTGAAAGACCCTAAGAAAAACTACAAAGCGAGATATGAATCCAAGATTTTTGATATGCTGGAGACACACCTTAACACGTGTGATGTCTGGAGATTACTCCATCCAGAGGGCAAGGACTACACTTGCCTAGCCAAGGCCAAACACACTTTATCAAGGATTGACCTGTTCTTGGTCTCTAAGCCCCTGATTTCTCAGGTTCAGACCTGCACTATACATGATATTGTCCTATCCGATCATGCACCAGTTGCATTGATCTTGGGCGCACATGGTCCAAGAGCAAACAGGAATACTCTCAGATTCCCTACATACCTAGCCTCCTCGGAGGCCTTTGTCAAATTTCTACAACAGGCCTGGACCGACTACTATACCGACAACAGGGCACATATAGATAACGCCCAGCTTTTCTGGGAGACAGCAAAATCGGTTCTATCCGGCTCCATAATTTCATACATCTCAAAAATTAAACACAAAACGCAACTCAGATACCTGGACCTTAACAAAACGCTGTCCCGGGCCTACCAAGCCCATTGCTCTCTCCGTACCTCTGACACGCATGAGAGATACGTGGCCAGTAAGGCTGAATTGGAAGCATTCATGAGACATCAGGCGGCCTCAGGCTTGCTAAAGATGGCTGGTAAATATTACAGATTTGGTAATAGGCCAGGTAAAATGCTGGCGGCACTAACTAAACCAAAGTTTTCAAGGTCTAACATTGCGGCACTTAAACATAACGGGCGCACACACACTTCCCCCGAGGAAATTGCAGATTGCTTCACTCAGTATTTCACACGACTTTACACGTGTCAGGACTCCCCTGACCCGGCCTCCAAAAATCACTTCTGGCAAGATCTTAAACTGCCTCAATTAACTCAAGACCAGATGGATGCTATGAATGCTCCCATCACGTTGGAGGAGGTCTCGTTTACCTTGAAGTCTCTCCCTGTCGGGAAGGCGCCGGGACCGGATGGTCTTCCGGCCGACTTCTACAGAATCCTATTACCACAAATTGGCTCCTCACTGACCAAGCTCTTCAATGCCTTCTTTCAAGAGGAGGCATTGCCTTCTAGGGATTTCACCTCTGCTCACATCACCCTGATTCCCAAGCCGGGTAAAGACCACTCTCTTCCTGAATCGTATCGCCCCATCTCCCTACTCAACACGGACTATAAACTCTTTATGAAAATAATGGCCAACAGATTAAAAACCTCCCTCCCCCAATTGGTTCACCCAGACCAGACGGGTTTCGTGTTTCAACGATCCTCGGTAACTAATCTCCGCAAGGTGCTTCATGTCATTGACCACTACTGGTCCTTGAACAAGAGGGGAGAGGGATCCACTGCGGCGGAGGCCTTCCTGCTATCGCTTGATGCGGAGAAGGCCTTCGACCGTGTGGAGTGGCCCCACCTGATAGATACGATGCAGCGGTTCAACTTTAATGGCCCCTTTTTAGATATGATTCGTAAAGTGTACCACGCCCCAATGGCTCGAGTTCTGGTTAATGGTCTCTTCTCCTCAGACTTCCAGCTGCAGCGAGGCACTAGACAGGGGTGTCCCCTGTCGCCCCTTCTGTTTAATCTGGCTCTTGAGCCTCTGGCCATCAAACTGAGGGACTCTTTTCCGGGCATTGTACTGGGAAATAACCCGATTCAAATAGCCCTATATGCGGACGATATGCTACTCTTTGTAGACTCTCCCTCCAAACACATACCGCGTATAATGCAGACTATCTCCGAGTTTGGAAATTTCTCGGGATATAAAATCAACACCTCCAAATCGGAGATCCTATGGCTTAACAAACATCCCGATTCCGGTTCCTCCTTCCCGTTTGTGGAGGTGCCGGGGGCACTCACATACCTTGGCATCAAGGTTCATAAAGACCCCCACAAGATGTATACGCTCAACATTTCTGAGAGATGTAAGAGCTTAGCCACACAACTCCATAGCTGGAACACTCTCCCACTGGGTTTATCGGGCAGGGTCAGCCTGGTCAAGATGACCCTACTACCGAAAATATTATACCCTTTGTTGATGCTGCCCTTCCTTATAACCAAGGGCGACTTGGCCATGTGGAACAAAGCTATGTCCGCCTTCATCTGGAAAGGTAGGAAGCCCCGCGTAGCTCTGGAGAAGCTTCAGCTCCCCTTTCTCAGTGGAGGTCTGGGAATCCCCAACTTAAAGCTTTATAATTGGGCGACCCTAGCCAGATTGGTAACTGATTGGCAACTGGGCACCTCCCACTTTTGTGTGGCCCCATTAGAAGAAGCGCATCTGGCTCCCATCGCTCTAGCATATCTCCCTTATGCCCCACTGAAGGACATTCCACAATCCATAGCTTCCAGTGTCCTATATAAGGACCCCCTGAGAGCGTGGCAATTAATCCATAAACATATGGGAATTCTTCACCCCCCCTTAAAGTTTCTGCCACTCGTAGGCAACCCAGATTTCCCGGCAGGGAATGAATATAAACCTTTCCATATTTGGAAATCTCTGGGACTCGGGACAGTGGGTGATGTGGTAGACCCATTGTTGCACACGGTTAGATCTTTCCAAGAACTCAAAACCAAATTCGCCATTCCCAACAAGCACTTTTATGCATATTTGCAGGTGCGGCACTATGTCTCGAGCCTCATGCTCGCTAACACGGACTTCTGGAATAGGTCTCCCTTTGCTGTCTCTCAGACCATGTTTCAACTGGGTTGTTTCTCAATTTCAGACTTCTATAAACAACTAATAAAGCGTAAAGAACCCATTATACAGACACAGATCCTTACTAACTTACAATTAGACACTGCCCCGACATTGACGATACAAAACATAACAGATAGCATAGAAACAGCTAGATCAGCTACACTAGCAATACCACTTAGAGAATCCCAGCTCAGGATGTTACACAGAGACTACATCACCCCTCACAGATTGTCGAAATGGAAACCTGAGCAGCCTGATGCATGTGTTAAATGTAGTGAAGGATCCCCTTCACTACAGCATTATTTTTTCCTTTGCCCGCAGATTAGACAGTTCTGGGGGCAATTACAACACTGGTTTAGAATCACATTTAAAATTGAGATTGAAATAGGGGTGAATAATGTGTTTGTTTTTGGATGGGAGGCTGAGCATAAACGGCTTCACAAACTTCTCACCCTATGTACACTCCTGGCCCGCAGCTGCATATTAGAGAGATGGCTTTCTAGAAAACCACCCACAATAGCCCAGTTCAGGCTTCGCCTGATGAAACAGCTCTTCGTGGAACAGCATGACACTAAACTTAACACTAAGCTTAGATTACAACCCTTCCTTAAAAAATGGAAGCCCTTTGTTATGACCTTACAACCTACCCTGCAACGACAAATTCTTGGGCCCTTTGTTCAGCTAGAATCTATGCAACTAGCAAACCTGAGAGGTGAGTGGCAGGAGCTCATGGAACCCCCTATAGGTACCCCTGGTGCGGTTTTCCGGGAGGAAATGTTGTTCTAACCTGACACGCAATAATCTAATGAATCATAATACCTCACATCCTGCAATACCCCGTCCGCTTGGTGTTCGGGTGGGGACCACACGTCCCCCAATTCCCCTCCCTTGATACCTCATTACCTACCTGTTTCCCACTCCATCTTCCCTCCACTCCTTTCTTTCTTCCCCCACCCCCTTTTTAATATAATTTTTTTTTTTTTTTTTTTTTTTTTCTCTTTTAGGGGGCGGGTTGACCGGAACTACGGTTAAACATTGTTTATTTGTTAATATGTTAATTTAATTTAATTGTTTTGATGTCTTCAACAAAAAATGGGGAGAGATTGCTTCACATAGATAAAAAAAAAACACAAGCCTCTATACTGCATTCATTTTGCTTATATGTTATGATAAACCCACTTCTCTAGGCAACTCATCGCAAACTTGGTCAAATATGTATAGATTGGTTAAATCTGCGGTCTGCGCACCGCTCTTGTTTGCCTCGCTATCATGTCTTGTGAATGTATTATCTTTCCCTGCTAATAAAGACGAATTTAAAAAAAAAAAAAAGAAGCAATCTTAAATCATTAGTCTGTATTGTGCTTGGTAAACTGCCATGACATTAAAAAAAAAGTATCGGTAATTGGTATCGGTGAGTATTTGAAAAAAGTATCGGTATTTGTACTCGGTCTTAAAAAAATGGTTTCGGTGCAACCCTACTTTATATATATATATATATATATATATATATATATATATATATATATATATATATATATATTTATGTGTGTGTATATATGTGTTTATATGTGTATATTTGTGCATTTTTTCGTTATATTTTTCGTTATATTTTACTAGCAGTGACTAGTCATTTTCTAGGCAAACACTATGAAACGACCATATAAGATATCATGTGTATGACGTTAAGTATAAGTGTTTATACCATACACAATTTTTCATCATATGTCTCCAGCCTACATGTTAATTTTGCTTAGATATTTATTGCTTGTCACTGATGGATATTTTAGAATGTATACATTTTCGTTATATACATTGATTATACATATATACATGCCTAATATGAGCTAAGAATTTTTATGGTCTGACATTCCAGAACAGTTATACCTTATTGAAATATAAACAACATATTAACGTTCATCATTGAACTGATTTATGTATATATTAGCTGCACTGGATAGCCACACCATTGGCTCATATTCAAACTCTCAAATGATTGGTAGAATGTTTGTTTAAAGCTGTCACAATTAGATTCGAATTAGCCTCCGATGAAGCGCATCTAAACATGCGCGAAACGCATCAGGCGTTCTTCACTGTGACGTTGTTTGTACATTACTCTTGGATTGTACAATAAACATTTTTGACTTCAGCAGATACTACGCCTCATTGGTGCATATTTCTTTTGACTTTATGTTTCTCTAGCGGTTGGGCTTACCGCTTTATTGCACCAGTCACTTGCATAAGCCACTCTTGGGATACAAAGCCGGCTCCTTGTCCTCATGGTTCCCCCCCCCCCCAGGGAATACCACTTGGTTCAGCCTTGCAACGTCACGCGTGATGCGCTAAGGAAACGTCTCCACGCTGGATCTCTCTGAGGCACGCCGAGAAGGGAAACACAGACTGCACCCCCTCGGAAGGGTTTCATCGCCCATTCGAGGAGAAGTACGGAAGTGCTCCCAGGCACCCCACCAACTTAGTAGAGGGTAAGAGTTGATCGCTGACGTAATAAAGTGAACTGACATTTCTTTGGGACACACTTTGATACTCTGATATTTTGGGGATTTTACTCTCTCCATGGGACAATGGACTCTGTTTCAACCTGAGTGACTTTCTATATTGACCGGGGTCCAAGATTGATACACTGATTATTGGGACCTGAATTCCCCATTATTGTGTGCTTCGATATACGTTTTGAGCACTCAGGATTATTTAGTTCTGAACACATTCTCGCTTTGATGATTATTTGTTGAATGTTACCCCTAGTGTTCAGACACAAGCTAGTACATAGTAGATCTGCGTAATTAAGTATAACTATTATTATATATTCAATTACATTTACCTGTATACTTATTTACTTACTTGTTTATTGTACTATTACTTATTTATTCTTCAGTACAGACCGTATTTGCTTTACCTGCCTGGAATTATGGCTACCACATTGGTTCCCACAGGGGTAATAAATGAGCAAAAGAGAAAGCAAATTATGGCAACTGCACTGAAAGGACACAGTGAAGTTCTAGAATCTATAAGGGAAGACAATCTAGATATTGCATTTTCAAGCTTAGAGAAATTGAAATACAAGGAAACCAATCTATGGTGGGACATAGAATTCCTAGATTTATATATTTCTGAAAACAAAGTCCCAAGAGGACTTCGTATGAAGAAATATCCCTCTTTTGCCCTAGAAAATCCAGCTTTTATGGAGGAGTGGAACACCAACTTAACAAATTGCTCCATCATATGTATGAAGCAACTCCTCAGACATAAAAGGGAAGAAAGGGATAACATACGAATAGAAATTAACAAAACCTATAACTTGTTAAAGAAATTTGAGTCAACACAAAAATACATTGATTATAAATTGCAACTAGACAGCACTATTGATCAACTAGATACTACTTTATCAGACAGAAAAGTGCAGAAATATAATAGGGACAAAAAAGATTATGACCTTGACATTGTTTACTCTTGGCAAAAGACCAGACCTCAAGGCAGGAGAGGGTCACATAAGAAAAATTCAACCAGTAATAGTAAAAACAAATTACAACAGAATAAAAACCATACCTCTAGGAAGGTTGCTTTTTCTAGTATTGAAACTGATAATTTAGATAGTGAAACTACTGAGACAACTATAGAAGAACCAGATACAGTGCCCACAAATAGCACTACCACAGAAAGACAAAACTTAAAATCTTTGGTTAAACAACCACAGCAAACCAGCACCCCTAAGAAGGGTGAACAGACCTATAGATACCCCAGCAGGGACCGAAAAAACAAGAAGAAGTAGCGACAGTTAATCTTTCTGACTTTGCATTATCACTACATCATGTTAATTTGTTGAATAAAGGTTTAAGTTTTGCACCAGCAACTAATTTTGATTTATTTGACACTCTTTTGGACACTAACAAATTGGTGAGGAAAATAGTACTAAAAAAACATTTTTTTAATTCTGAACCAATATCACAATCTCCTACGAATACACATACTTCCACGGTAAACATAGGACTCCTTTTTTCTGACCTCACAGATATCACCACCCTCACGTCACTACAACAGCACTCTACCCGCTTATCGGGACAAACATCTAACACCCCTCATCTTTACACATTTAAGGATAAATCACATTTCTATCCTGTACATGCACGAGATCACCTAATAGATTTATTTCAAAGATCAGTAGAAAAAGAATTGACTGAACTTAACAAAACTTTACACACTAACACACAATGCAAAGTTAAGGATAATCTTAACTATGAGGAGAGAAAAGCTCTCAAAGATTTAAAAGATAACCCCAACCTAGTCATAACCAAAGCTGACAAGGGGGGGGCTATTGTCCTCCTCAACACCTGTGACTATTTGGAGGAAATAAACAACCAGTTTACAGATAATGATCAATATATGAAATTAACTTTCAACCCCACCATATCTTTTAGCAAACAATTGAAATGTCACTTAGACACAGCCAATGAATATGGATATATGACACAAGATTTAATATCTTTCCTATTGGTTGAAGCCCCTACTGTACCAAATTTCAAAATAGCCCCCAAAATACATAAAAACCTCTCTAAACCGCCTGGAAGACCCATTGTGGCTAGCCAGGGCTCCCTGTGTGAGAGGCTTGGAGGCTGGCTGGACCACCTGTTACAACCACTTGTACAATCATTACCAGGATACATAAGAGATAGTAGCCACCTTATCCAACAATTAAGTAACATCAAATGGAAGAATGGATATACCTGGCTTACAATTGATGTAGCTGCGTTATATTCCAGTATCCCCCATACAGCAGGATTAACAGCTCTGAATGAGATGCTACTAAGACATACAGATTTTGAAACAGGTTTTATTACTTTTGTCGTAGAGACAGCAGAATTTTTATTAAAACATAATTATTTTGTACATGAGGGAAATTATTATTTACAGAAATGTGACATGGGTTTATGGAACTGAATATGATTTTTACAGCTGATTTCCCATATAAAAATAATATTATACTATACGGTCGCTTTATTGACGACCTCATTATAATTTGGGACACAACAAACAATGAACACACCATAGAACAGTTCATATCTTATATCAACACTAATAATATGAATTTAAGTTTTACCTATAAGAGTGATGCTCAAATGATTGAATATCTGGATTTGAAACTTAGTATAGACCAGTCCAATTTAAATATCAATACATCTACATATAGAAAACCGACCTCTAGGAACACCATTCTTAGAGCAGATTCGTGTCATGTACCACACTTGAAAAAGGGGATACCCAAAGGGCAATACCTAAGACTTCGTAGGAACTGCTCTAACTTGGATATATATAAATTAGAGGCCAAAGAGCTAACTGGTAGACTCATAAAAAGAGGCTATAATAAACACAAACTCCATAACATCAATAAAGAAGTTGAGAGATTACCAAGAAACAGCCTGTTTAATAAGAAAGATAGAGGACTTGACAATGACAACATTGTCTTTTCCACTAAGTTCAGTAATCAGTACTACAAAATTTGTAAAGTTATCAAAAATAACCTAACGATTCTAAAAAGCGATGATACTTTAAAAGAAATAGTATCCAAAGGGATAATATTTGTAGCAAAAAAAGCACCTTCATTGGGTGATCTAACCAGCAAGAAATTTTCAGACAAACCGCAACCTACAGATAATTGGTTAACCCCAAATCCAGGTTTCTTTAAATGTGGTCATAGACCTTGTAAAAGCTGTGATTTTACACAAAAAACAAATACATTTACATCGACAAATCCAAAAGAAACCTATAAAATTAGACAGAGGATAGATTGTACATCGCAATATGTCATTTATCTTGTCACATGCCAACATTGCTTTCAGCAATATACTGGGATTACGACACGCCCATTAAAAGACCGAATTAGGGAGCATCTCTTATCTTTAACTGAAAAAGAGTCCAAGACTCCAGTAGCGAAACATTTTCGCCAACATGGTATAGGCACTGATTATTTTTCATTTATTGGAATTGAAAGAATTATAAACAATGCAAGAGGAGGGGATAAAACGGCCAAACTACTTAAAAGAGAAGTATTTTGGATACTTAGATTGGACACTAGATATCCCCATGGTATAAATAGGAGATTAGATGTAGATCTGTTTGTATAAGTGTCATCCATGAGAATATAAACATAGACTTAAAAATAGAACACACTACCCATTACCAATAAATATAGCCTCATCTAATGGTGTAGCTCATTGGATAAAGTCTTGCTAATCCTAATAAATCTCAGTGGTCATTTTTTTATTCATATGACTCCATTCAATTTTATTCAATATAAGCTTGGAATCTACAGTAAGATTAGAAAATGCCACATATACATAACAGTACATTACTATTGATATACTATATTATAACTAAGAGTCTTCCCTTTGAGTTTTAGCTCCATTTCTAGCTTTATTTTATTTTTTGTTCCTTATAGTATATTTTATATTTTTTTCTACTTCTTTACTCTTTCCTTAGAGCATCTCTGCCTCATTCTTTATTGTTTATTTTATTTTGATATTTTATATTCTAACTTATTTCCATTCACTCCCTACATCTAATAAAATTTTCCTATTTACCAGCCTTAATTTTTGACTACACACTAATTCGAGATGACTACTCAGGACCTCATTTTTAACTAATCTCAGATACTGACATTAGATTATGCTCTAGCAAATAAGGACATTAGGTAATAACAAATAGCTTAATTTGTGTAAATTTAGGCTCAATTATATAGGAGAATTATAAATAACATTTTTGTGGTGTTATATAACTGAGTATAGGGATAGAATGTTTAATTAGTTATTTGAATGCTATTTGTATTTTTATTCTTTGTTTTTTACATTTTTTTGAATATGAGCGATGTATATGTATTATGCATTATTTTTTATCAAAGGATGTTCATCATATATTTTTTCGTTATGTTTTACTAGCAGTGACTAGTCATTTTCTAGGCAAACACTATGAAACGACCATATAAGATATCATGTGTATGACGTTAAGTATAAGTGTTTATACCATACACAATTTTTCATCATATGTCTCCAGCCTACATGTTAATTTTGCTTAGATATTTATTGCTTGTCACTGATGGATATTTTAGAATGTATACATTTTCGTTATATACATTGATTATACATATATACATGCCTAATATGAGCTAAGAATTTTTATGGTCTGACATTCCAGAACAGTTATACCTTATTGAAATATAAACAACATATTAACGTTCATCATTGAACTGATTTATGTATATATTAGCTGCACTGGATAGCCACACCATTGGCTCATATTCAAACTCTCAAATGATTGGTAGAATGTTTGTTTAAAAGCTGTCACAATTAGATTCGAATTAGCCTCCGATGAAGCGCATCTACGCATGCGCGAAACGCGTCAGGCGTTCTTCACTGTGACGTTGTTTGTACATTACTCTTGGATTGTACAATAAACATTTTTGACTTCAGCAGATACTACGCCTCATTGGTGCATATTTCTTTTGACTTTATATATATACAGTATATATATATATATATATATATATATATACACAAATACAAAATTTGTTTTTTAGCACACCTTACAAAATTTATATACAACATCTGTGAGTGCTGCCAATATGACCCAGTAATTACACAAACAAAAAGGAATTGGCGCACATCAATTTTCTGAAGCACAACATATTTTTTTGAACTGCTGCAAAAAAATTGCCTGCAAACAACATCAAAAGACAACTATTATTTTTAAATAATATTGGGATCTTAGTCACACAATATGGCCATATTTTGCTTAGCCAGTCACTACTTACAAGGTGCCCCAATTAAACTGGTTCTAACACTACTTTGCCACAGAGGGCTGAATCATTCCTACTTTTACTGTCCATAATAGAATGAGACTCCCTGGCTTTTTATTCACAACTATTACACTGCCATGAGCACACCTGAGCTTGTGGAGAGTAAAAGCAGGAATGATTCAGCCCTCTGTAGCAAAGTAGTGTTAGGACCAGTCTAATTGGGGCACCTTGTAAGTGGTGACTGGCTAAGCAAAATATGGCCATATTGTGTGACTAAGATCCCAATATTATTTAAAAAGAATAGTTGTCTCTTGATGTTGTTTGCAGGCAATTTTTTTGCAGCAGTTCAAAAAAATATGTTGTGCTTTTGAAAATTGATGTGCGCCAATTCCTTTTTGTTTGTGTGTATATATATATATATATATATATATATATATATATATATATATACACACATATACATTGGATCCCTTTCCAGCCTTTCCAGTCAAATACCTTGACATATACCATATTTATTTTAACTATTTTAAAACCTTTTTATCAATATGAAAATTATTTTTATATTAAAATTTGTATACATTTTTATAACCCGTAACACTTTACTTCAAGTCTCAAGTTGTGCTAAATATTCTAATGCAGTTTTGGTCGAGTGCATCTTATAACTTGTAGTACCAGCACAATTCAGCACGGTTGCGATATCCTTTGAAAGTATAGGTTGCACTAGAGGGATGTTGGCCAGCCTAACCCTTCTCTGGTTAATGGGATTTATCCTGGACTTGTAATATCAAGTTGTGCCCTACCTAATGTTAGCGCAGTCCAGCTATATTGCTTATCCGTGACCGGTGCTGTCAATAGTGCACCACTTGTAATCTGTAAACTGTATATTATATTTTTATGATGTTTATAATTGTAATTATTTTTATGCTGTTGTATACATTGTAGTATTTGATGCATTTCAGTTTATGGTACAGGTAAAAAGTAGAACTTATAAATACATTTTTTTAAGGGATATAGAAGTGATTACCATAAAACTAATGTTCTTATATCAATAGATTTAAAGGGCACATTATGAAATGCACATTTATAAGCAAAAACAAAATTCTTATAAAAGTTATGATTACTTCAGTGATAACTTTTACTGTGCATTGAGCGTGAGTGTACATATGCACTGTGTACCTGCATTGATACACGACGTCTGCTCAGAGGGTATATGAGAGTATATGTTGTATGAGTGACGGCTCACTTTGTATCATTACTGAGACACCCATGTCATTGCCAGCTCTCTGACCATTAAAAAAAAAGCTTTAAAAGAGAAAGCAGTATTTCAGTTTGCATGCCAGCTCATTGAGCTCAATACCTAACTGCTGGCTTGCCCTTCATGCACAAATGAGTGCACTATTACAACTTTGTGATTCTCATTGAAAATTTAAGATGTGCTATAAATGTAGAACGCTTGAAAAAAATATGTTTTAATTAAACAATTTAACCAACAACTTTTAATACCTGATCAAGTGCTATTGATTGCACATGGTCCAACAAACTATCACACACAGTTTTCAATCAATTACTCTCAATTTATAATCTACTCCAATGTGGTTTATCTCCATTTAAGTGATATAATGGCTTGATATTGCTGTAAAATATATTATATACCATATAAAAAGGATACTAAACCCCAAATTTTTCTTTCATGATTCAGATAGAGCATGCACTTTTAAGCAACTTTCTAATTTACTCCTATTATCAATTATTCTTTGTTATCATGCTATCTTGACTTGAAAAAGCAGTACTGTAAGCTTTAGAGCCAGCCCATTTTTTGTTCAGCCCCTGGGTAGCTCTTGCTAATTGCTGGCTAAATGTATCAAACCAATCAGCAAGCGTTACCCAGGTGCTGAACTGAAAATGGGCCGGCTCCTAACCTTACATTACTGCTTTTTCAAATCAAGACAACATGAGAACAAAGAAAAATTCATAATAGTTGTAAATAAGAAAGTTGCTTAAAATTGGATGCTCTATCTGAATCATGAAAGAAAAAAATGTGGGTTTAGTATCCCTTTAACAACTTCGATCTATAACTGATTTCTAAGTAGCTCAATTATTAGTCAAACAAAGAAGGAAGTTTTAAGGAAACTGATTTTCCCAAAAAAATAGTTGTGGAGTGTAATAAATGGTTGCAGATCATGACATTATGTTGTAAATGCCTTTCAGCTTATTTTAAGAAATTGTATTTTCTCCTAAAATATGAAATATTTAGTTAAATGTTTCTAGTTCTTATAATGTAATTGGTAGATGTTGGACTACAGTCAATGGAAAACTATATGCCTATGGTCCAGAACAATTGGATACAATCTGCCTCCCATTGAGCTGGTGATAGATTCTTATATTAATCTTTATCTCTCAATTATTTCTATCCATCTATCTGCCTTTCTGTGTTTCTATTGGTGTATACATCTGTCACACACACACAATATATATATTTGTTCCTTCATCTTCAGTTATTATTTTTATTAAAGTTCCTTTACTTCTTATATAGTCTAATATCAGTCTGTGTTACCAATCTATGAATAGGCACAACGTTTATGTTTTATTTTTTATTTATTTTGTTTACAGAAAAAGAGTTGTTGTTTTTTTTCTCCAAAACATCTTTAAGACAATTTATACATCAATTTGTTTTGAGTCCATGCTGTTCTTGCCATTTCTTTAAAAAATAAAAAATGATTTAGCATCTATCTATCTATTCTATCTATCATCTATCTATCTATTTATCTAACTATCTGTCTGTCTATCTGTCTATCTCTTTATCAAATTTATCTCTAAGTGAACGCAATATTTATGGATACCCTTACAAGAAAAGACTAAATTGCTACATTTATTTGTGTTCCAGCTTTCTTGTTGAACGATAGGTAATTAAAGGTTTTATTTTGGCTTGTCGGCCCCACACAAAACATTGTCCTTTGTCACTGCACAAGCAATGCTGCCTACTGTTCAAGCACAATGAGCAATCCATTTATTTTGTTAGTGAATTGCAGCACAGAGTGTGGTGGTCAGTGAAGAAAGTTTATCACTGTCTTGTCCCTTTTGCAGTGGTAGAGCATTCACACACCCTCTGCCCCAGTACACAAATGTCAGTCTTTTTGCAGGCTGCTGTTTTTCTTTTGAAGATGCCGATGGTGTCTCTGATCCCATAATCCATTTATCCAGTTTTATGAGTGCATTGGCTGAGTACATTCACAATAGCCAAGCCCAGCTGGAAATAACAAGTCATTTAGGGCAGCCTGCACACGCACCAATGCCTTACACCACTTTCAGCTGTGTTTTTGGTACTAGTTACAGAAACAATGGTGTGAATAGCAAGGAGCAAGGAAATACTTTAGCTCTATTTTAACAGAAGTTTCAGTTTGCTCTATAACCTGCTGCAGAGCACTATTATTTGATAAAAAAAATAAATAATGCTGGATACAAAAAGGGTTCAGAAAAAAAAAAATACTTTAGGAAAGAAAAGGAAACAGTTTTTACTATGGATTTTACAAGCCACCAATCCATAGAGACAAAAGTAAATGGTTGTTTTAAAGGGAGTTTAAATCAATTTTACATATGTATATTATTCATCAGCAATTAAGTTCTGCATTGTAAAAGAATTATTCTTGTTTAAAAGCATTGAAAACTTGCAAAACTGCATTGTGTTAAATAAATGAAAATGAGTAATAAGTGATTATATTTGTCTTATGTCCCTTAATTGTGGCTAAGGCTAACTGTAAATGAGTTTGTGCACTGCTCTGAGCAATCACTATAGTATGTAGCTAAGTCATTTGAAGAATTTTTAACATATGTTGCTTAAAGAATCTGCATTCCAGTATCTCTAAAGAATATTGAAAAAGCACATTTTTCATCAAATACAATAAATAATGGATGTACATTACAGTGTTGTTATATGCTCATTAATTACATTAATGTGTGATTTATTTGTTTATGTCCCATTAAATAGTGAAGAAATTAAGGTTTTCTTTTTTTCCTGTGTTCAGTGTTTCCTGGAACTGCTGAAATATCAGATATTCTTTATATATTTTGTTTAAATGTTATGCTTAAATATAAGCGCACAAGTAATTGACAAAATGGTAGCAATAATTTAAATACACTTGCGGGTTTGTGCGAAAAAGTAATTATAAGGTGATGTGTGGAATGTTAAAAAGATCTAACAATGAAGTGATTAACATTTTTATGAATAAAATTAATCACGCATTAACTCAGAAGCTCAATACATCTGAATACCAAATGCTACCCAGCAGTCCCTCTTTTTTTTTTCTCCCTTCTCTTCGTCGTCTTACACCCAAGAATTCTGGAGGCAGAATTGACCCACATCAAACACATTGCTACTTGGAATTTCACACTATTTAAGGGGGGATAATTTAATCACATGCAGAATAGAAACCAAGCCGCAAGATTATTGCTATGTTTATATTAACACCTTCAAAGCCAAACCAACACAACGATTGTTCTGCAATGTCGAAAATGTTTTGTGGAGACCAGAAAGCTTATTTTTATTTGAAACATACTTAGGAGCAAAAAATTATGTCATTTAATTTCGTATTTTTTAAAAAAAAAAAAGCTTTAGAGAGAAAACACAATCACTGTTTATAAACAGTTTAATGTCAAGCAATGCTCATTGGCCCTTTTTAAGCATCCACTGTTCTGAGTAAAGCTTATATGGTTTTTACGCTGAGAGCTTACCCATTATTAAAATTTCCACTGTGTCAGATAATAAAAAGTGATTTCTCCTTTTCTATTTTTTTTTTTTTTTTTTTTTTAAATCTCCTGCCACTGTGGTTTTGGGATTATTCCAGCAATCTGTACAAAGGGATGCAAAGTCATCTGAAGTGTCACTCTACAGCTGTGGCAAAGTAACAGAATTTCCATTTTGTTGATGCTCCCAGCACATGTGTGGAGCAGAAGGTGATATCAAAGGAACCGTTCTTCCTCAGTTCTGCACATTATTTTTCACTGCTGTGGTGAATATCTCTGAGCTCTGTGAACCAATAAAACAACGGCCCCTGTTTGAGATGATATATTAATATTTACTGAGGATTTGCAAGGTCGGGGCTAAATGTCAGCAGATTGCCAGGGCAGTACTGTAGGGAATAATTAAATAACTCTCACAGCATATCAGCCTACTAACATCTGTATTAACCTTTTTTAACAGTAAGTTGAAATATTATTATTTTTTTTTCTTTTTCAATCTGAATGATGATTTAGAATATCTATATTTCTAAATTACTATAGAGGGAGACAGTAATGTTTGGCTAAGTCGCCGGCAGATGCTAGTTGTGTAGGTTATGTTGTGTGAATTATCACTAAGCTGTAAGTAACCTGGTTTCCCTCAATTCTCTTTTTATTAAATTGCAAAACACAAAGATACAAAGATATACGGTAACTGCATGATGTCCATATGATTTGGCATAGCCACAAAGTAAGTATCCGGGCCTGTTAAAAAGAACAGAACAATCTTTTTTTTTTTTTATTCTTTCATTATCAGAGCTCAATAAACCATTTAACATCATCACCTGCTATAATGTTGGCCCAAATTGCTTAATGCTCTGTAAGGCAACAGAAGCTTTGGGTAATGTTTTTTTTTTGTTTTTGTTTGTTTGTTTAAAGATGACCGGAATAATTCTTCCATGTGGAAAAATACCACATGGAAATGATTTACTTCTGTGTGGATGCATCACAGATGTGCTCAGTTCTTGGAGCTGATGTGCTAATTTCGACACACCAATAATGTACTAGGTAAGAAATGTAACAAATTTAATGATCAAAACCAACGTTTTAAAGTGGTGTTGTCAGCGAGCTTAAAGGGACAGTATACACCAATTTTCATTTAACTGCATGTAATTGACACTACTATAAAGAATAATATGCACAGAAACTGATCTGATAATCCAGTTTTAAAACTTATTTAGAAGCTCCCAGATTAGCACTGTTAAAAAGGTTAGCTGGAACACCCACTGAAAGTGGTTCTATAGCAAAAAAAGCAACCCCCCTTTCCTCTGCATATGAAACAACTCTTTACACAAACAGGAGCAAACTGGAGTAGGTATACATCAGTATTCTCCTAAAACGTTGGGGCTTGGTTAAGAGTCTGAAAATCAGTGCAATGTTATTTAAAAATAAGCAAAACTATACTTTAAAAAAAAACTGTATAGGCTATATAAATGGATCATAAATTTTAGAAAGAAAAATTTCAAATTATATGTTAGTAATTTGAAAATTTCAAACCAAAAGACTCGTAAAGGACCGGGTACAAGAACAGCGAGACGACATTCTACATGCCAGGGATACCAATGTGGCAAGACACTTTTGTTCTTTCCACAATGGTAATGTGGATTCTTTGAAATTCACTATAATTGATAAAGGTATCACAAACGGAAGGGGTGGTAATAATGAGAAGGTTTTGTTACAAAAAGAGAGTAGATGGATTTACAAACTAGGAACCAGATACCCAGTAGGTCTAAATGATAAACTTGAATATGCCAGCTTCTTGTAAAACTATATAATTTTTCATCTTGATATATTTGGGGATGGAGTATATGCCATATAGGTAACTTTAGTTTTAAATGGATGAGATTTGGGGCTTTGTTAAGGAACTAGGCTAGCCCCCTTTATCCATATCTATCTATTTTGTTTGAGACTTAATAGTTAATTAAGGGTAGTAATGCTACTGCAGCTCTGAGAAGAGCAATTTTAGCATGTGATTAGGTTCACCTGGGATACCAGGTGAGCCTTTAAATAGAGTAAGTCCGGAGTGGATTTTAGTATACCCTGATGAACCCCTGAGACACACACTGGCTGTGGGGGTGAAACGGTCGTTGGTATTGTTGTGTTTGCAACACTTTTGGGTGTTGTTTCAGGAGCAAGGTCGACTTAACTCCTGTGTTTTCATGAACATTTCTTGGTTACAATATGGTTTTCTAGCTCGCATGGCTACCATATACCAGTTTGGAATGGAGTGCTGCTCTATCTACTTCCTTTCGGGCAGTAAACTGTGAGACGGAGAACTCAATCTAATCCCTCTCTATTTCCTGCAACGGTGCAAGTGAGTTAAGCAGTTGGGAGAGCTGCGCTTCAAGTGACGGTACATCTTGGTAGAGAGTAACGGCTTTTCAGTGAGCAGCGCTGAGGGGAGACCTGGTTTCTTCCCAGTATAGCCGGACACAGAGTCATCTCATCTATCAGCTATCAGCTATAACACAAGTAAATGCAAGTGGTGGAAAGCGTGTATGTTTTTTGTGGTACTTCTTGAAACAGACGGCATTTGCTGCAAAGCTTTGGGAGAAGCCTGGTTCTTTTTCTCATCAGCCGTTTGCCGAGCCTACATACACACCCCCTTGCGAACAAGCCACGGATTGGATTTCGGTGACAACTGGGAAACTCCTCTCTTGTGACGTCAGACGCCAACACACAGGCTTCGTGTGAGCGGTGCACCCGCTAAGAGGTTACCAAAACACAAAAGCTAAGTTGCCTGTTTTACAAGGATATTATTTCCTACACCTTGTCACATATGGAACTTGTGTATACGTATTTCATTATACGGACTATTCTTGCTTTAATCTGATAAGTGTATGCACCGTTTGATTAATAGGCTGTGAATTGTATATCTTTAAGCCTGTATATGCTCTCATCTTGCTTTGCTTTTTTAATGAAGTATACCCTTCTATCTTGTGTTTCACAGTGTGATATTTGTACGCTTGATTAGCTGTGTATACAATAATATATATGCATATAATATATACCCTGTGATGTTAGCTACTAGAGACAGAAATTAGCATACGTATGCTTAGGCAGTTAACTCTTCATTTCTATCTTACCTTGATTTGTTCTTTTTTAAACTTAAGTTACTTTTGCCTGACCTGGCCAAATTTAGTAACTCACTATATGTGTTTGGGAAAATAAATTGGAATATATTTTAAATAACAGTCGTTCTGTGTGCTCTTTGAATCCCTTGCTTTTTTCAAATTACTAACATATAATTTGAATTTTTTCTTTCTAAAATTTATTATTCATAATCTAAATAAGGGTAGCACCAGATTTGGACTTAGACAGCATTTTTAGATCTACTCTCTCATTTTTTCATTTTTTCTTTACTTAGTTTTTTTATATAAATGGATCATCTACAAAACATTTATGCAAAGAAAAATCTAGTGTATAATGTCCCTTTAAAGGGATAGGAAAGTCAAACTCAAACTTGCATGATTCAGAAAGAGCATGTGATTTTAAGACACTATTCAATTCAATTCTGTTTTTCAATGTATTTTTGTTCTTTTGGTATCCTTTATGGAAAATAAATATGTACATATCCTTCACTACTGGAAGTTAGCTAGTGATTGTTAGCTGAACCACTGACCAACTTGATCTGTTCAGGTAGCTCTCAGTAGTGTGTTGCTGCTCTTTCAGCAAAGGATACCAAGAAGATTAAGCAAATTTAATAAAATAAGTCAATTGGAAAGTTGTTTAAAATTGTATCATCTATCTGCATTTTTAAAGAACATTTTTTGGGTTTCATGTCCATTTAAAAATTTAGAAAAGTCAAAATTGAACTGTTCATGGGTGCATTTAAGTTCTGAATAGAAACATTTTGCAATATACTTATATTAGCAAAAAATGCCTCTAGTAAAATGTATTTGATGTCCCTTTAACATGGGATATGTTTGATACTGTTAGATGATGCTGATAATAGTAACATATATTTGGAATTCTCTTTACAATGGCTGTGCTTTATGTTTTACCTGATTTATTACATTACCGTATTCTACTAGAAGAGTACAAGTTTATTTGCTAGAAATACTAGTATAGTCACTGGGACAATTCTGTGATGCATGCGTAGGTGTCTGTAAAAGCACAGAGTTCTTTTGTTTTATATCACCTAAAACAATAAATATTTGTCTAAAAATGACTTAGCCCAGCAAGAAATTGTTATACAAACGTGCCCCTGAGGTTACTAACTTGATTTTTTGTCAGTTGGTGTTTTGAAGATACAGCTGTGTTGAAGACATTTTTTTAACATGTTGGAGAAATGTTGATTTATTTACCATTCATACAGTAATGGTGTGATATTAAGCCAACTAATGGTATAAATGGGTCTTTTGTGTCCTTTAAAGCCAAGATGCTCATATTTGTTCTCTGAACTGAAAAGATGCCAAGAAACCAGGATAACCCTTCTTGACAAGAAAAAATATTTTTATGTGCACACTTTCTGATACTAGAAAAAAATCTACTATCAAATGTGCTTCATTTTTGTGGTATCTTTTGTTGAAGGAGCAGCAATACACTACTGGGAGCTAGCTGAACAGATATGGTAAGCCAGTGCCAGGAGGCATATATGTGAAGTCACCAATCAGCAGCTAGCTCCTAGTAGTGATTTGCTGATCCTGAACCTTTCTAGGTGTGCTTGTCAACAAAGAATACAAAGAGAACAAATTAAATTAGATAATATAAGTAAATTAGAAAGATGTTTAAAATTGCATGCTACATAAATCTTGGAAGAAGTATTTTGGGATTCATGTCCCTTTAATTTTGTCTTCAATTTTTCATGGAGCTTCATCAACCAAAACAATTCTCTTCTATATTAATTTAAGCTCTTAATTATTATATTCAGCTTGTCCTGATCAGGGTCCCTTCTAGTAATCCACCTTGATGACAAGTAATAAATGAAAATGATACCTTATATTACATAAGTTTTATGTTTCTATGATTCATCCAGACTACCAAGTATTATTATTATTAATAATAATAATAATAATAATAAAATATAGCAGGATTATAATATATTACATGGCTTGTGGAAGTGTTGAAAAAGAAGAAAAAATGAGAATAAAAAAGTGATTGGAAAAGATAGGATGTTTTGCAATCAACAATAGCATTATAACCTTTTATATTGATACAAATCACTAACAATTTCAGAATCTATTTCAAATAAAACAAGTGTATAAATTACAAAGCTCTGTTTTCACAAACCCCATCTGCTACAATGACAACTAGTTGCCTTCACTCTACTTCCTGTATGGATAGATACAATCGTAAACAATTCCGGAATTGTGGAACTGTGCAATACCTGTTTTGTGTAATGACTTCCTGTCTGCTAAAAAAACTGTACCAAAAACAACATAAATAAATAAACATTTTAAATAAAAAACAATTAGAATGCCTTAAAGGGACAGTAGACACCTTGTAATTACAATACATTTATGTTCTGTTGCTATAGAAAAACACAACAAAGTCTCAACTTTCTTGAAAATAATAAACATCTTTTTTACTGCAGTTATTTTTCAGTAGTCAAACTCCACCCACCATTTGCCTTATTTGGAGGAGCCATCTGAGCTTTGGTCCACAGATAGCAAGAAAAGTCACGGACAAAAAGTTAGTATAAAGTAAACTGTTTTCTGATAAAAACCAGTTTGGGACACATATGTAGTAGGGTTAGCCTTGATAAGTCAACAGTGTGCATTCCAAGTTCTTAAAATTTGAAGTTGCTCAATTTTCAGAGCTAAATTACATGAAAAGGGGACAAAATAAACAATGAAAACATATCGCAAAGTTGTTTCATTGCCCATAACTAAACATTTTATATAAAAAATCTCAAGGTGTTTTCTGTCCCTTTAAGGTATTAATTATTAGATAGTTAAAACAATTTATAAAGCAGGCAGATAAAATCCCGTTGTGTGCAATGTACAACTACTTAGATGTTGAAAATTATGTGAAGTAGTTTGACAGAACAGGAAAGTAAATTAATACAAAAATAATCACAGATTTGACATTTCCTATTTGTACGTCCTTAATTATGTTTTGCTACATTTTGAGTTATATTCATTTATTCACTGTTATGAATGGGCCCATTAGCAGGAGCAGTCAACTACCACTTCCAAAACATTTAGAAGAATATGAATATGGAAACTAATCAAGAAAACCTATGTTGTTAGCTTTTTTTATAACAAAGCTTGCCAATAGTCTTTCATGTCAATGTTTCGGAAAATGTGTTTCATATAAATAGATACTAAATGCTTTTGCAGTGACGTTTAGAAAAATGAACTTATGCAAAGTTACTTAATACACCTTGACAATACATATGTTTAAGTAACATATGACTTGTATGCATAACTCACATAATTTACATTACACGCAGAGACAAATAAAAAAAGCTATTTGATCCTACTGTCCTTTAAAAACAGCATTGAAACAGTAGAGCTGAGCAATATGAAATTCAGTTGCTCTGTACAAATAAATAATAATGATTATAATAGAATACTTTCTTGTAGTTTGGTAATGTGTTTGTTAGCACACAACTACTCCAGACAATCACTCTGTTTTCTATGGCTCAGTCAGTTTCTGATGGCCTCTTACTGGAATCTTCCCACCCATAGTTCCATTGTCTGACATACTGGTGAGAATCAAGAAGGCGTTATGGCTGCTGGCATCATCCTAGTTTATCATGGGCCTGGAGATGAAGATGCCTGATCTGTGGTATGATTCATATTCCACTTAATATGAGTGTGCCAAACTTTTTTTGGATGTGTCAAGTATAAATCAGATCACGTAAACAACGTTTCAAGCCTGCAATAGGCTCTTAGTCATGTATACTTAAGTATACAGGTTCCTGTATAATTAAGTATACATGACTAAGAGCCTATTGCAGGCTTGAAACGTTGTATATGTTTCTGGGACCCTACATGTAAGAAATAAAGGTCTTTTATTGATTGTGGAGGCTGGAGTCTTTTGATGTTTCAGGAAGACAGGAACAAATCATTATTGTTTTCATTATTAACATATGTGTATTCAATACGACTATAATGGGCAGAGTGTTCATTGGTTCATAAAAGATTTAAATAGTATGGAACTGTGTAAGCTGCTAGATGCCTGATGAAAAGACTGCCATAGTCGAGAAATGCGTTGCAGATAGGGGGCAAAACTTGGACACCCCTATTTTACTCACTGCTTTTGTTTTAAATGTGTTGTTTAAAATAAACCATTTTTAAACTTGAGCATGGTGCTAGCACCTTTTGTCTTCCTATTGGAGCTACTACTAGCACAGTGGGGTGCTATTGCCAATTGTGAGTACCCTTTTGGCTTTGGTTAATATACACTTTGCACTTTTTTTGGTTGATCTACAAATGAGGTGCCCCTCTGTTTTGTGCTTTACTTCACAGTTCTGTTCAGGATCATCTGTGAGGCGGAGAGCAGCCACCATTATCCTGTGACCTGTGGAGGTTTCTACACACTGGGAATAGTGCATAGCACTGAACCCACTTTAGGATAATCATCACTCATTTGTATGGTCATAGACAGGAACAGTTTTATAGATCTTTTTATCTTTTATACAAGATTATCCTTTTTTATTGAGATTGTTTATATATATATATCACTGTTCACATTATTTTCTCTGCGCCTCCTCATCCTGCTAAATATCCAATCAGGATGCTTGTCTTGGGACTTGCAATGGAGCTTGCGTTTGTCATGTGCAGACACAGAAACTTATAGGGACAGTCAACTCAAATTTGTTTATTCTTTTAAAAGATAGATAATCCCTTTATTACCCATTCCCCACAGAAAACATGGTTATATTAATACACTTTTTACCTCTGTGATTACCTTGTTTCTGAGCCTCTTCTGACTGCCCCCTCATCACATAACTTTATCTATTGACTTGCATTTAAGCCAATTAGTGCTGTGTTGTTAGAATCCATGGGCGTCGGCAAAATGTTATCTATATGGCTAACATGAACTACCTTCCCCTGATGTAAAAAGCAAATACAAAAGCATGCAATCATGGGGTTGTCTTTAGGGACTTAGAAACAGACAGAAATTTAGAGGTTTAAAGGTTATAATGTTAATATAACCATGTTTTTTTGTGAAAAGCTGGGGAATGGGTAATAAAGGCGTTATCTATCTTTTTAAACAATAACAATTTTTGGTTTACTGTCTCTTTAATTTCCATCCTCAGTTTAAAGACTTTTACTATGAAACATCATAAGATTTTAGCAAAAAAGTGAGATCAGCACTGATGAAGCTGATTGGCTAGTCTTGTTGTTTATTTGTTTGTTTGTTTTTTACCATGCAGATGACTGGAAGTGAAAGATAACTGCTCACATAACACTTACTCTGGTAAGCGGAAGAATTTTTAAGGAAAACTATTTTTTTTAAAAGAGTTATTAAAATAGTATTTCTTGTCAGCTTTTTACAGTTATGCAGCATCAATTTTAGTATATGAGTATAATTTCTCTTTAATATTTTTGAATAGCAACATAACCATGGCATTAAGTACAATCAATAAAAAGGCTAAGCATTTGAAATTAAAAACACAAGCCTGCTAATACCCCCCCCCCCCCAAAAAAGAAAAAATCCAAAAAATAAACTATTCTGAATACATGATAAAAAGGCAAACCAGTAATGTGTAAATTTTAAAGTCTCACTCAGGGCCTGATGATCAAAAGTTGAAAGAACCATGTTTAACGTCACAGGGACAGTCTTTATCAAAGAAGATGGGCTGTCCCTGTGAGTGGTGTGATGTCTCCCATAGAAATAATGAGAGCTCTCTGCTAAGTAAAAGTTTGGAATGGAGGACTAAGTACAGAGGATGAAACCGTTGTATGTTTAAACTTTAATATTACGCCTAATACAAATTCGCTATTTTTTCGCATGGAAAGGGTTTCCTTTCAGAGTAATTAGTGTTGTGAGTATTTTGATAAAAACTCATTACCTTTAGAGCTGTGGAAAAAAAACAACTGTGAGATCTGTAGGACTGAAATGTTTAGATATTTACTTTGGGAATTGAGAGATAACTTCATAAACGCACATGGAATGTTCATGTTCAGCCCATTTACGGAAAAAAAAAAACAATTCTGCTTTGTATTTTGTACTTATATATTTTATTGCACATCCAGCATACTTAAATTATTATTTATACTGTGCAAATTTAAAATGAACTAATCCTGTGTAATTTACATATAATTTTTACGTTTGTGATAAAATACGATTTTTTGGTGAACAGTTTTGTTACAAATTTTGATGCACCTTAACAAAACAATTTTCCCTGAGTATTTTTGTGTGAAATGTTCAGTTATTCATTTTATCTGATTTTTAAAATTATGATTATCTTTGTGCACTTTTGTAATGTATGCAGCTCTTTCCCATACGAAAACACGGTATACGCCCCTTAGCGAGACACCCTGTTTTAACGGTAAAAAGTGGCTTTAGATCATTCCACCAGGGAAATAGAAGTAATGGCGAGCATTCTTAAATAATCTTGCCAGCCCAAAGACCTTTAGGTCATTGGGCCCTCAGTGAGAACACAAGGTAAATAAATGGCAAGGGAAATAAAGGCCCCATTACTTGTATCATATATATTCTCTGATAATGATTACTGTTCTCAAAGTAGTGCCACTAACTTAGCGTCGATATTGGTGTTCAAAAGAAAATATTTTTTCAGGCATACCAGAGGATTATCCAAGTTTCTGAATATCTTGGGCATGCGATAAAACAAGTCCTTTTTTGCTTTGTTAGATGTATCTTTTTTTTTTCTTTTTCTTTTTTTAACAATGTCTTTTTATTAATTTTTATCACAATACATTCAAACAAAACAACACAAATAAAACAACAAAACAAAAGAAAAAAAAGAATTGAAGACATTTTAGTACAAACATAAATGATTGAATGATATAACACATTAAGACCACATAACTACTGTAATCTTATTATCGCAAATGTAAGTTATCTGTACCTATGTAGTCCTAATACCCATTGATCTGTAAATCTATAATTAACATTATGGAAAAAGAGAAATCCTATAAGAGTACATTCTACTCACAAGTTAACAGATTAAATTCAAAACTTAAATATCGCCTTAATTTAAACTTCACAAATGCCTTTTATATGAAACGTATCGTGGAAAAAAAAAAAAAAAAAGGAGAGGAAGGAGAGGGGAAGGGAAATCAACCTCTGAAATTAAATTCCAGCTCAACTTTGAGGGTATTGACTAGTTATTATATTGATTAATACGTATTCAGTGTTCATAAGTGGAAAAACCAATTGAGTCTGTAAGTTCTCAGGTAAAGAGAAGATTAGAATTTTCCATTTATTAAAAAATCTCCTTACTTGGAGAGTAGACAGGTCCGATAAAGAGTATTGTTCAGACATACATTGTTTAATTAAAGCATTTTTACATGCCTCAAATGTGGGGGTTTTAAATGATTTCCAATCTTTAAGTATTATATTACTAGTAACAAAAATAATCGTATTAATTAGTTCACTTTCTTTGTATTTTTCTGTATATTTAGCTAAAAAAAAGACATTAAACATTTGTATATCAAACTCTACTATGAGCTTCCTTTTCAGCCAAAGATTAATTTGGCTCCATAGTTGTGATATTTTTGGACAAGACCAAAAATAGTGTATAATATTTGCCTGATCTGAACCGCATTTGGGACATCCTTGTTTGGTTCTGAACCAATTATTTAACTTAGCGTTAGTTATATAGGTTTTCCTAATTAGTTTTAAATTCAATTATCTCCAGTTCGTGGGCACCCAGGGTTTGTTGCTTAGTTTAAGAGATTGCTGTATTTCTTCTATATTTAATATGGGGAACTCTCTTTGCCATCTATCTCTTACGTCAATCAGATATTCTTCATTTTGGAAAGAGTTAATCAAATCATAGATTATTGAAATTGATCTCTTGCCAGCTTTATACAATTTAATTATATTGTTTAGAACTCCTAGAGACCAATTAGGTTTATGTTTTATTTGTAGGTCATTAATATAATGCCTAAATTGGAGGAAGGCATAAAAATTATTTTTAGGCAGATCGTATTTCTTGGCAATGTTTGTGAATAAATCAATTGTAAAATCTATTAATAATAATTGTGGAATGCAACTTAAACCTTTATTTTTCCAGCGATGAAAAACTACTTGTGTATATCCTGGTTTAAACTCCGGATTACCAGTAATACTAAGTAGTTCTGTGCAATACAGGTTGACACTGATTCTGAGACACATCAGCTGCCAAGCCTTAATTATATTTTTAAATATTATCATTTTGGAAATTCTCTTTGGGATTTTATTGATAGGGATATGTAATAAGGTTTCCAAATTAAATGGAGCAATTAGTTTGGTTTCAATTTGATGAAATGTTACATAGTCTTGAGTTGTTAGCCAATCTAATGCATATTTAACTAATGTCGCTAGATTATAAATTTCAATATCTGGAAAGAGCCAGACCTGCAGTTAACTTATCGCGTTGTAATTTATCCAGCACAATTCTAGGTCTTCTCCTGTTCCAGATAAATCTGGAACTAATTTTTCTAAAAATCATTATGTCGATTTTAGAGAGCAAAAGCGGAATATTTTGGAGCAGATATAGTATTATAGTATTTTAGTATGTTTTAAGCAACATTATTCAAGATTTCAAGGAAATAGGTTAATTTTCCCAGTTTACCCATTTCTTTTCACATTCTGCAAATATTTTGGGATAGTTTAACTGATAGCATTCATGTAAATTTTTAGACATTATAATTCCCAGATATTTAATCTGGTGTGTTTCTTTAAAGGGAAGTTGAAGTTTGAGTTCAGGTGGTTTATTTAACCAATTCAGATTTTCCAAAATTAATAGTATATCCAGATATATCACCAAATTGTCGTATTTCTTTTAATAATAAGGGTAGGGTCCTTTCTATGTCACTTAAATAAATCAACAGGCCGTCAACATATAAAGAAAGTACCATTTTTTGACCTCCTATGTAAATACCAGGTAAACAGCTCACTAAGAGGATTGCAAAGGGCGATAAATGGCATCCTTGGTGGGTACCTCTTTGTAAATAAAAATTTTCAGACGTAGACCCATTTACAATAACAGCAGATATTGGACTGTTGTATAATACTCTTATTAGATTTGTGATATTATCCTTTAAACCAAATTTGTCCAGTGTGGTAAATAAATTATCCCAACTAATAAAATCAAAAGCTTTTTCAGCATCAACTGATAAGATTGCTGCATCCAACATCTCTCCCTGTTTCCTATTTTTTAGTTTATCCTGAATATATTCCATTATCAACATCTTTTTCCATATATTTCTAACTGTGTTTCTACTGTGCATGAACCCAGATTGATTTTCGTGAATATTTTCTGATAAATGTGGTTTCAGTCGATTAGCTATTATAGTAGTCAAGATCTTATAGTCAGTATTAATTAAAGATATTGGGTGATATGAAGCCGGATTTTCAGGATCTTTGTCCTTTTTAAGAATAAGGGAGATGTTGGATGCAGCAAACCCCGCCGGACATTTATTAGATTGTTGAAAATAATTATTGTATAAATCATGAAGACTAGGAGTAGTTTGTTCCATTAAGATTTTATAGAATTCTGCAGACAATCTATCATGGCTGGGAGCTTTATTGGACTTAAAGGGACAGTATACTGTAAAATAGTTTTTCCCTTAATGTGTTTACAATTGCTTTTTTTACCAACTGCAGAGTAAAAAATGTATGAAAATTAGCTTTTTAAGGTTTATTTCTGTATATTAAAGCTCTGATTTTGTGTTTTGAAGCCACAGCCTAATAAAATAGGTTGAGCTTGTAGGTATAATCAGATCTCATTACTATATCACATTGTGCACATATACCTGCTTCTTTATCTTATATCTGTCCTTAAAACAATCACCAATACTTTGAGAGAACAATGGAAAATCAACATTTTACTACCTTATCTCTGCTTTATCACACTGGGAGTGTAATTTCTTCTGCTGGCTGTGTTTACAAAGCTTATCTATAGCTGGTACGCGCGGCCACAAACTTTCAGAATAGGTGGGGATACCACATGCTAAATTAACAATTTCAAATGCCAATATAAGGGTAAAGGAGCTACTTGTAAACAATTTAATACACTCCAGCAGGTAAAGTGGATCATTGGGAACAAATTAAAGGGGAAACAATTTTTGAGTAAACTGTCCCTTTAAGGGCTTTAATCCCATCTTCCACTTCTTTTGTTGTAATAGGCCTATTAATATTCTTAATTACCTCTTGTGTTAATCTAGGTAGGGTTATTTTATCCCAAAATGTATCTTTTGTACACTGATCAATTTTACCTGCTGTATATAATTTTTGAAAGAATTCTAAAAATATCTTTTGGATCTCTGTTAGTAGTGTATCTTTCTGATCCTTGTTTAATTGCGGCAATGTTATTGTTAGTTCTTACTTTTGTTATGTGGGCCAAATACTTAGCAGACCTGCCTCTAAAGCCCCCACATAGCGCATTAAGGTGAACTTCTTCTTGTATCATATTTTGTTTTAAAAATAAGTCTCTCTGAGATTTTAAATGTACATATTTATCCCAATAACGTTTACTAGGCTGTGCTAAATATGCATTTAAACTATTTTTAACTGCATTGGAGAGTTGCTCACTCTGCTGTTTCTTTTTCTTTTTAATCTTACAAAGATATGCTTTGATTTCTCCCCGAAGTACCGCTTTACCACATTCCAAAAAAAATTCATATTTATTTCTAAAATTACCACGTCCTGATTCAGCTTCCTTTACAGGGAAGCCCTTCTGTGCCTTGTGTGTGTCTTAGCTGTAATTGCCGGTTCAGAGATTTCCCTCCAGTATCTCCCACTCACGTCACCTCTCCTATCATGCTGCCTCTGAAGGCCGGTGGAACCCAGTGCTGTACTGCCGATGGGTATGTGGTTGCTACAGCCGCAGGAGCCTGCTATTCGTGGGACATCCATGGCGCGATAGTCACCAATTGATCCGGGCCATATTTAGAAGCTTACGGTCAAAGATCACTGCGCCATAGGGAGCTGTTAGTCAGAGCTCAATGGAGAGCCGCCCTTCTGCAAGTGTCCTGCCTCTTCCCGGATGTCTCCTGTTGGATGTATCTTAGTGCATTTAAAATGTATTGCATTTTTATAACATTTGTGTGTCATTTCGCTATCAACCAACAAAGCAGTGAGAGATCTGCTCATCAGCCAGTGAGACACTAATCCTTATGACTCAGTTTGTACACAGACTTGCTTTTAGCTTCTATGATAAAAATGAACAACCATTTTGTGCATTTAACTAAAAAGGCCACATTAATTGAACACACACTCACACACACTATACACACACACACACTATACACACACACACACACACACACACACACACACTATACACACACACGCACACTATACACACACACATACTATACACACACACACTATACACACACACTATACACACACACACACTATACACACACTATATACACACACACACTATACACACACACACACACACTATACACACACACACACTATAGACACATACATAAACACAAAAGCACATATTGATTTGATTTTTATTTAAAGAGATACTGAACTCAAATGTTTTCTTTCATGATTTAGATAGAGCATGCAATTTTAAGCAACTTTCTAATTTACTCCTATTATCATTTTTTTTTTTCGTTCTTGGTATCTTTATTTGAAAAAGCAGGACTGTAATCATAGGAGCCGATCCATTTATGGTTCAGTACTCTGGATAGCGCTTGCTGTTTGGTGGCTACATTTAGCCACCAATAAGCAAGTAAAATTCAGATGCTGAACCCAAGATGGACTGACTCGTAAGCTTACATTCATGTTTTTCAAATAAAGATACCAAGAGAATGAAGAAAATGCTTAATGGAGTTTGAGATTAATAAAAACACTAAGCTAATAAGCTAAACAAATAAAATATAACTTACTAAGCTGTCTCAAAACAGTCAAATTTCCAGACACTCTGACTTCCAATTCTATATATGACTCTGCCATAAGAGGTTTTCTATAGAAAAACATCTCTCTCTCTCTCTCTCTCTCTCTCTCTCTCTCTCTCTCTCTCTCACACACACACACACACACACACACACAACTCTCTCTTTCTCTCTCTGTCTCAGTCTCTCTATATATCTTTGCCAGTTTACTCCCACCAAAAGCAAGCCTGTTGTGCATTAATAATATGAAAAACATATCGCTAAATTGGCCTTGTCATAGCTCATTAAACAATTAATTGCTTGAAGCAACACAGCTCTTATGCATATTGTTCTCACTCAAGTACATATTAAAATTCTTTGTAGAAAAAGAAATTGTATGTGTGCCCCTGTTTTCTCTATGAAAAATATATTGTAACACAGTTGAACAACAATAGGGAACCTAGAACTAATGTTAAGGCAAAACACCCACAAACATACATACAAAACCAATAACCCAATAATGATAAATGTAATCTATAAGAAAACATTTTTTTGGTAGAAAGCATAAAAAATCATATAAGAATACAGATACAATATACTCAGGCAAATCCCTGATAAGAGTTCATTGTAATCAATCATCCTGCAGCAACACCTGTCATGAGATGCAGGACACATGCAGGACACAGCAATGATGGTACAACCCTATTTTATTGTAGAGCATAAAAACATATATCTGGTAGCATTGATCTCACTAACTAACTGCGACACAGACAAACAGACCTAAGCCCCGCCCCCAATCTGGTGACATCACTTCCTGCTCTCATCACATCTTCCCCCTTTTCAAAGGACAAAGCATACATTTTTTTTCCATTTAAATATATAACAAATAACAAGATATACAACAACAATTTTGTATAGAATATAACAAATAACAAGTTACAGAAAATATAAACAACATGAATTACATCCTGACTTGAACTTCGGGGTAGACTACCCTAGTCCACAGGGATCATGGGATTATTCTGTCCATACCTCCGGTCACTGTTCTAACTAAAGTTAATCCCGATATTGGGCCGGAAGTTTCACCACTCTTCCTCTTGATGTAACTCTACATGAACTGTCCTCTGATACAGAAGAAGGTGATTGAGAGTCCCCTGGAGGCAAAGACATATCCCCGCTGTGATCTTGCTGAGGGGAAGGCACCCTTTTAAAACAGGGGATCCCACTGGCAGTGGTACTGAGGCATCCAGTTCCAAACTCTCAGGCACAGGCTGTAGATATTTTTAGGTATGGCGTGTAACTGTCCCTCCATCAGTAAGGACTACATAACACCTTGGTTCTGGAGAGTGTCCAATTACTGTAGCAGGCGTCTTCTATTTCTTCTCATCATCCAGTTTAATTCTGACACTTTGCCCTGCATTCAGCTCCTGCAAGGGCCTCACAGAATGTCTCCTGTCATAGAAAAATCGATAGCCCCTTTTTTCCTCTTCATCCCTCTTAAGGACTTCATCCCGAGGAATAGAGCTAGTAGGCTGGAAGACACCCACAGAGGGTAAGGTGGTGCGAATCTGGCGTCCTAGCATCAAGTGTGCTGGGCTAAACCCTGTGGCTTGAATGGGAGTCACCCTATAGGACAAGAAGGCCAGGTATGTCTCAGATTGCTTTAAAATGAATTTTGTTGTTTGCACTGCCCTTTCAGCCATTCCGCTGGCTTGCGGATAATGTGGACTTGACGTGGAATGTATAAAATCATATTCCCTGCTGAAAGAACTGAACTCTGTGGAAGCAAACTGCATTACGTTATCACTCACCAGCTCCATTGGTATGCCCCACCAGGCGAACGCGCTCTTTAGACGAGTGATAATGGCTTGACTTGTAATTTCATTCAAAGGTGCAATTTCCAAATACCTGGAATAGTAGTCGATCACTTTTTCCTGTGCAGTTTACACAAATCAGCAGCTATTTTCTGCCACGGGCCTGCAGGCAGTGGAGTAGAAATCAAGGGCTCCCTTCTCTGAGTAGGCCGGCGTTCCCAGCAAAAGGCACATTTAGACACATTGCTTGCAATGTCGGAACTGATTCCAGGCCACCATACAGCCGTAGCTGTCCTTTCTCTGCACTTTGTAATGCCTAAGTGGCCATTGTGAATCCTGTTTAATATCTCCTGCTGCATGCTAACAGGAATAACAATGTGGTCCTGGAACAGCACCAACCCATCCAGCTCCGTGAGCTGCAACCTTTCAGACTGGTAAGAACTTAAAAACATCCAGGCTGCCCGACTCTCGGGTCAACCTTCTTTTATATACTTTATAACTTCTTGAAGGTCTGTATCTAAATATGTCTATTTCTTTATTAGTTCTAGCTTCCCTGAAGAAATGGATTTGGAGGCCAGAACTGAATCTACCTACACTTTTACATCTGATTCCATTGAAGACTCTTCAGCAGCAGCCAGAGGGAGCCTGGACAGTGTATCTGCCACAACCAGTTGTTTCTCAGACACATGCACTGCCGGAACGTTGAATCTGAGCAACCTCATTAGAAGTCTCTGGCATCTTAGGGGTGTTTTGTCAATATCATAGGAATTGATTAGAGGGACTAGTGGTTTATGATCAGTCTCCAGACTAAATTTCTCTAAACCCACTAGGTAACGCTGAAAGTGCTCACAGTCCCAAACTGCAGCCAGGCACTCTTTCTCAATTTGGGCGTATTTTGACTCAGCAGCCGTCAGTGTACGGGAACAGTAGGCAATGGGCTGTAGTTTGTTTTCATTCAGCTGCAGGAGGGCGGCCCCTAACCCATAACTGCTCACATCAGCACTAACCACAGTCTTTTTGGAAGGGTTGTAGAACCCCAACACTGGAGCAGACCCCAGCAGGGACTTCACCTGCATAAAAGATTCTTCCTGTGAAGGTCCCCAGACGCAGGCAACATCTTTCTTTAGCAACTCTGTGATAGGGTGTAGTATTGTGGATAAATCTGGATGGAACCTGCCCACATAATTTACAAGGCCCAATATTTGTCTCAGCTCATGTACATCAGAATGATTTTTCATCTATTCAATAGCACAAATATTCTTGGGGTCTGGCTTGATGCCATCCCCATTGATGATATGCCCGAAGTAACACAACTTAACTTTCCTAAAATGGCATTTCTCTTTGTTTAGCTTCAGCCCGGACTCTCTGATAGTCTGCAGCACACAGCTCAATCGCTGATCATGTTACTCCAACGTAGACCCATACACTAAGATGTCATCCATGATGACTGCCATGCCCACGTGGTCTCTTAGGAGAGCACTCATTTCTCTTTGTAAGATTTCAGGAGCAGAGGATATCCCGAAGGGGAGTCTGCAAAAACAAAACCGACCTACCGGTGTAATGAAGGTAGTCAGTTTGCGGCACTTTGGATCTAGAGGTATCTGCCAGAAGCCGCTAGAAGCATCCAAGAGAAGAACTCTCAGACCTCAGATCAGCACTTTGCTTTTTCACCAGTTCACTCTGGCGGGCCATTCTAATAGCCCCCATCTAATGTTAAATCAGGCTCTAACTGTAGCTTCAGTGAGACTTCAGCATCTGCAATTCAAATAACTATTCTGTCTCTGATTTGCTCTTCTTTAGCAACACCAAACTCCCAGAATTCAGCTAGTTCATACAGGCTGCGCACAAATGACTCCACAGATACTCCAACACGCTGAGCACGTTTGTGAAAACAAGCCCTCTCATGAATCACATTTCTTTCGGGCACAAAGTGGGCACTGAGTTTATTCATTACTAAAAGCATTGAATACTGGCTCCACATCTTTCCCCATAGAGTATAAAAGAGAATTAACTTGTACTTCACCACTCTCCTTGTCCAGCTTGGAAGCAATCCTGAAGAGCTGAAACCGCTGACGCCATGTGGGCAAAGCAGCAGGCTGAGAGAAGTCAAAATGCTCAGGTGGGGTAAACTTTGACATCGTCATCGATCAGGAACAGAAGCGCAGGCAAGAACTTCTGACATCATGTCATGAGATGCAGGACACATGCAAGACACAGCAAGGATGTTTTTTTTTTTTTTTTTGCTGCCTCTTGTTAATATAGCTTTTTCTATAGCCAACACTGCAATATTGTAATTTGTATATTGGTATATGTTTCAACAGACAAAAGAAGATATTTAAAATGACAAAGTAATGTTAAAGAAGCTACCTCTGCACAATTTAATACTTTCCATCAAATAAAATAGATTCTTAGGAACAGATTAGCTGAGAACATTTTACAGCACAATGTCCCTTTAAACTACATTTAATACATGTTATTACATCTTAATTACTTCATTTAAAGGGACATGAAACTCATTTTTTTCTTTTGTGATTTAGAAAGAACATGCAATTTACTTCTATTATGTAATTTGCTTCATTCTCTTGATATTATTTGTTGAAAAGCATTTCTAAATATGCCCAGGAGCTGCTGATTGGTGGCTGCACATAAATGCCTCATGTGATTGGCTCACCCATGTACATTGCTATTTTTTCAACAAAAGATAGCTAAAGAATGAAACAAATTAAACAATAGAAGTAAATTGGAATGTTGTTCAAAATTGTATTCTCTGGAGACTTCCGGTGGGCGGTACTACTGAATGGAAGCAAGCAACAGGAGCTCCGCACCTGCAAGCCTCAAAAGTGACTTTTTACTTGTTATACAACAACCATCCAGTTACCCACATTTTATGTCTTGCTGAGGGACCCTGCTCCGGTCATCGTCAGCCGACTCTCTGATTGTGAAGGGCACACCATCTGCCCTAGCCCCCGGTCGTAACACCTGCAACTTGGGAATCCACATGGTCCGCCATATTGGCGTAGTACAACAATTGCCTCTGACTTCTACTCTGTAGAACAACCACTGAAAAAGTGGAACTAGTAAGCCAACCTATCTAAACCTCGGGAAATACTTTTGAAGCCTTTCACGAAACCGGGCTACAGACAGGTGGCCGGCACTTGATGGTGTCTGTTGCTTTTCAGGATGGCCTCACTAATTAATGAACTGAAGGCTGCGTTCATGCCTTGCTTGGATCGCCTGATAATGTCCTGCTTGTCTCTGCACGAAGTGCTCCGGTCTAACCAGGGACCTCCTAGGATGCTGGAGCTTACCTCTAAATCTGATTCCGGTGATCGTCTGTTGCCGCTGCAGGTTCTCTCCTGGGACACCATATCGTTGGATGATGCGCAGCCTGACTTGTGCAGTGATGCTGCACCACCTCACGACTCCTCTGCATTTCTCCTGCCAGATGATAGAATCTACCACGAATTACAACCTTCATACACCGCAGTGGTGCAACAGAGTATATCTGCCCAATGTCTCCCGCTCTTCTTACAGCCAGGGCGGTGGCTCAACACACAGCATGTTTATATGGAAAAACATCTTGACCTGCAATTGAGATGTTTGGGAGTTCCCTATTTGTTATGGGCACAGAATGTTCATGGCTTAGGTCCAGCTTGTGAAAAGTTTGGTAGTTACCTGATGCCCCGTAGGGGAATCGGCTAGTTTTTAATTTTACACCAGACTGCCCACCTCACGCAACATGTTATAAATATGGATGCCAATAGATGAGTCCAATAGGAGCTTTGTATTTTAGTTCAACAGGAGAGTTTGTACTGCCTGTATTGTGGGGTTTTTTTTCTATTTAGAGAACGTTTTATTTTATTTTGTTATAATATTATTATTTTAGTAGTTTTGTCACCTTACCAGTTCTCTGCAAATGATATAAGCCCATATCGATGGGGGAACACGACATGACTTTTCCTACCTGACTGCTAAAAAGGCACTCTGCACTGACTTATTTACTTGTTCCCAATCTATATATAGCAGATGAGAGTACCCTGTAAGAGTCGCAGCTAAAAATGAACGCCAAACTCATATTATGGGCTGCTTGCTCTCTCCAAGGAGGGAGTGGGGTGGCGCCTTTAGATCCTGCCCTGGCTGACTCTTGTGGCTTTTGAGTTAGAGCAACCGGAACTGTGAATAATACCCGCAACTGAAACTGCATCTACGATGTGAACTGGCAATCGAAATCTAGTGAGGTATCATAATAATTGGTCGATAGCCAGCCTGTAAATTCACTGCAGTATACTGTCACTGCTTTATGTTAGCTTTTATTTTTGGCCCTGTTGGTCACATGTGTAGTTTTCATCTGTTTTATTTTCTTGTTGTAGCTTTAGAATGTGGGCAGATTTTGTAATACACGCCAACTGCAATTGTTCTCAATACCTGGTCAAATTACCCCCCTAAATTAATTCTCAATAACTAGTGTATAAGCAGACAGCCAACGCTTGTTCTCCTATAGCTCTGAGTCCCTAGAATATACTATTGGCTGTAGGAATGTAATAGTGGTAATGTCTGATATCTTACATGCCAATTTTGATTGGTCGCCTCTCTTATTGTTCTGATATTAAATATATGCCCTAGTCTCAAAAACTACTGTCACGAGGGGGGAATGGGCCCCTTCCCCCTATGGATAGTTTATTTATCAACAGCTTCTAGCTCGGACTCCCTGGCTAGGGCCACTCATAACACTCACATTGTAATCGGCTCACTGCAAAAATGTATCTATTATAGTAGGCAATTGCAGAATATAATACAGACCTTCCCACACCCTAGGACAGAAACTGCACAATTATTTTTCGATATTCAGGGACCTAAATGGATTAGTTTACTCTACACAGCTGAATGGGGTATACCCCTGTTACTTATCATTCTGATTTTTACTATCTTATTATAGTGCTCAGACAGCAAAACATTCCAATACAGTGTTAGGATAGGACAGGACTGGATAGGACACGTTTATTTTTATTTTATTATTGTGTGTTTGTAATTTAGGTGTAGCTTAATGTTAAAACCCCAGTACTGTGGTATTAACTTATGTTTCTTAGAACACTCAGCGATCTATTGAAGATGTAATGCCATGATTTTAACTATGTTCTGTACTTCTACATGTATGACAACGTATGTTATCTTAATTCATTGTAAGATCATCTTTACCTTTTCACTCACCCTGCGAGGTGGTCTGATGATACAACTTGTAATACTGTACCCTTTACTGGTTATAAATAAAATATTAAAAAAAAAAAAAATTGTATTCTCTATCTGAATCGTGAAAGAAAATGTTTGGGTTTTATGTCCCTTTAAGCTAAAAGCATATCAATATATTTTTCAATAAATGTCCCTTTAAAGTCTGCAAGTAATTTTATAGCAAAAGAAACTTGACCTTAAAGGTACACTAAACCCAAACATTTTCTCTCACGAGTCAGGTAGAAAATACAATTTAAAACAGCATTCCAATTTACTTCTATAATCTAATTTGCTTCTTTCTTTAGATATTCTTTGTTGAAGAAATAGCAATGCACATGGGTGAGCCAATCACACGAGGCATCTATGTGCAGCCATCAATCAGCATCTACTGATCCTATCTAGATATGCTTTTCAACTAATGATATCAAGAGAACAAAGCAAATTAGGTAATAGAAGTAAATTAGAAAGTTGTTTAAAATTGCATGATCTATCTGAATCACAAAAGAAAACATTTGGGCTTCATGTCCCTTTAATGTTGCTTCTGGCTATATATAAATTACATGTATTTGGTGTAATGTGGTCTTAGTCCCTAAATTAAAAGCTGTCATTGCCATTCCCAATTATTTCAGATGATTTCAAATTTAGTTAACAAAGTACTATTGCTGTGAGCATAGCCAGTAGAATGATTGGTCGTGTAGGTAGAGTTATTGGTAGCAGAATATGGTACATGGTCTGAAAAATTAAACTTGAAAAAAAAAAAACTAAAAAAACCCATAGGAAGGGAGATTATACAATAGAAGCTTATAAAGTAATTTAAAGGTATATTGTGATTCAGACAAAACGTACAATTAAAAAAAAAAAAGTTTCCAATTAACAAATTATTAAATTTGTTTAATTTCAATTTTATTCTTTGTTGAATGCATACCTAGGTAGTAGTCTGGAGCACTGCATGGCAGGGAATAGTGCTGCCATCTAGTGTTCTTGCAAATGGATAACATTCTTGTAAAACTGCTGCCATATAGAGCTCTAGACAAATTGCTTACCCTAAAATACCAAGAGAATGAAGAAAGTTTGCTAACAGAAGAAAATTAGAAAGTTGTTTTAAATTGAATCTCTAACTGGATCATGAAGGAAAAGAAAAGGGTTTCATTTCCCTTTATAGGACTTAATAAACCTAGGATGTAAGCATTTTTCACAAAAAGAGCAACACCAGATCATGGGGTCATGATCTCATGTTGAAGGGTAACTGGTCCAAAAGTAATTTGGGTAAGCACTTTTTCACAAAAAGGGTTGTTGATTCATGGAATAAACTTCCATTGAGGTGGTAAAGAGTCAAGACAAACACTGCAGGAGACTTCAAGAATGCCTGGGATACGCATAACTCTCCTCTATAAACTAATTAAGCTTTATAAGAAATGTGGACATACTTTTTAGGCTATCAAAATCTATGTTTCTAAGATTCCGTATGATTTTCACACACTTGTTGCAATTCTTCTTTTGTGTGACAGATAATTCATTCAGAATTGATTAGGAATGTCTAATATGTTTGAATGGTTTTTTTTTGTTTGTTTTTTTAATTTAACAATTATATTAATTTAAGACTTGTGCAATGAATATCATTTCAAATAAGTTTGGTTAAGTTTTTTTAATTAACATATAACCATTCAAACACATTGTCGCAATAACAATTTTTGTATTTAACTTGTATACTAGTTTTTTAGTTTCAAAGTATGCATATTTTTCACTTTTATAGCAAAAAAAGTTGATGTGGCTTATTAATGTGAACTAACCACACACAAGAATTTTGTAATGCTGTATAAAGTATCTAATACGTTCAAGGTGTAATATTTGAAAAGCCCCAAAATCCTTTGAAAATAGTTACATAATTAGGTTATTATTGGGTCATCATCTAAAAGGCATTCACATTAAATGGAATCTGGGTCTATATTTGTGGCATACATAATTCTTTAATTATTTTGTCAAAATAAATAAATAAATACATAAAGGGATAATAAACTTTATTTGACTATAAAACAATTATAGCTTAAAATGCATTAAGGGTTTTTTAAGGACTTGTTTGGGAAAAAAATATAGATCTTCTCTATACAGAGAGCAGCAATACCATATAGCCAGCTTATTTGCATGTCAAGGTTAATCTTTAAAGGCTGTTCCTTTAATTATATATATATATATATATATATATATATATATATATATATATATATATATATATATATATATGGCAATGTGCAGTGCACTCCGAACCTCATAACTAAAGGCTTGGGTGCAGCAAAAAACAATGCACAGTCCTGAAGAAAAAGCGCACTCCAAAGGTCTTGATCTTATTTCCACTTTAATATGTTAACGTTTTCGAGCCACAACAGCTCGTCCTCAGACAGACAGAAATTTTACAGATACTCTTACCACCACCATAGCTTTATACACAGCAATATGAGAGTCACGCTCTACACAGTAGACACTCCCCAAAGTGGGAGTGATCAGCCGTGTCAATGTAGCTCATTACCACATAACCTAAACAATCTAAATAAGTGATATATAACATTTAAAAAAACAATGCGGATAATACAGTAGTGTAGGAAACAAGCACAAACGGAGACAAATATGTAGAGCTATCCCAGCACGTCTAAACAATTATTTCGAATGCATCCACTACACGGTTACCAAGGAAACTGTCAACCAGAACCGCTGACAGGGAATTGCAGAGACGTCAAAGTGAGCCTCTACCATATGTGTGCCGAATAGTGTTTGCTTTTAACTTGGATTAGGTTGTCTAGTTGTGCACATTTCCTGTTCTGGGAGCACGGCTACATGCCGACTTAAGATTTTCTTTGTCTTGAAGAAGGCTCTGATGTGAGCCGAAACGTTGACTCTGTCCTTGATGACACGTTGTTGTTTAAACTAAAAACATTTTATGTTTCTCTATAAAACCTGAGAGTGCCCTTCTTTTCCAAATATATATCCTAGCCTATCCACCAAAAGAGCTCTGAGAGTTATTTTTTATACCAATAAGCACTTGAAACAAGTTTCAGTTGTGCTTAAGTAAAAAGAAATAAGGGTTCTCCGTGACAATAATGATAATAATAATAATCATAAACAAAACAATACACCATTTATATCTTATACCCGAAGCAATCACAAATATATAAATCACATCACCAGTTTACTCCTTAGATACGTAGCAAAGAAAAAATAATTACAGTGTATTGACAGTAATAGAGAAACCACTTTATTAAAATATGCAGTTTGTAAACAGTTGCAAATCCTTTCCATCCCCAATAAACTATATATAAACCAGTCGTTGTATTTTAGTGTAATTAGCTGTGGTAGACAGGCGTGGATCTGTGGTAGCATGCACATTTCTTATTAACTTTAACTTTTTTTTTTTTAATATATATATAATATCTTAAAAGTTTGCTTCTCTTTTATATGTATGAATAACTAATTTAAATTTAATGCCACCACTTGTTTAAATAAAATATCACTGACTAGAATGAACATTCTTCCTAAAAATAAGAATAGTGACATTTATCATTGCATAGATTTGAAACAAAATCTATTTTGATTTGTCATACTGTGTGGCTATTACTAAACACTTTTATTCTGCATCAACAGATTTCTTGATAAATAAGAAAATAATACGAAGAGGCAAACTAAGACTGACTTCAATATTTACTGAATGTGAAAGAGAAGAAAAAAATAAAATAAATCACATACACCTAGATTAGAAGTTTTGCGCTATAGAGGGTGTGAAACGAACGCAACAAAGGTTGCATTATTTCACCTTCCATTTCGCTTTTGAAAAAGCCGCCTTGTGCGGGCTATATGGTTGCGATGAGCTCCATACCGCACAAAATCCAAATGCTGCTTTGACGTGCTCATGCACGCTTTCCCCATAAACATCAATGGGGAGAAAGTGTTAGAAAAAAACCTAACACCTGCGATCGCGGAATGAAAAAGCTCTGTAACGCAACCCCATTGATTTCTATGGGGAAAAAAAGTTAAGTTTAAACACCTTAACATAATCCCTACGTCTAAACACCCCTAATCTGCTGCCCCCGACATCGCTGCCACCGAAATAAATCTATTAACCCCTAATCTGCCGCTCCCGATATCGCCGCCACTATACTAAAGTTATAAACCCCTATTCTCCACACTCCAACATCACCCACACTATAATAAAGATATTAACCCCTTTTCCACCGCTCCCCGACATCGACACCACTAAATAAAGTTATTAACCCCTAAAACTCTGGCCTCCCACATCACTGCCACTAAATAAACCTATTAACCCCTAAATCACCAACCCCCCACATCACAAAAAACTAAATTAAACTAGTAACCCCTAAATCTAACAACCACCTAGCTTTAAATTTAAATTACAATATCCCTATCTTAAAATAAATAAAAACTTACCTGTATAATTAAAAAAAACTAAGTTTAAACTATAAATTAAACTAATATTACTATTATACTAAAATTAAAATAACTATCAATTAAATACATTAAATTACTCATTAAAAAAACTAACACTACTAAAAAAATTAAAAATTAAATCTACAGCTACAAAAAATTAAAAATACTAAATTACAAAAATTAAAAAATACTGAATTATGAAAAATAACAAATGAAATTATCCTAATTAAAAACAATTACACCTAATCTAATAGCCCTATTAAAATAAAAAAGCCCCCCCAAAATAAAAAAAAACCTAGCCTACAATATAGCAATAGCCCTTAAAAGGGCCTTTTGTAGGGCAGTGCCCTAAAGAAATCATCTCTTTTCCCTGAAAAAAATACAAAGACCCCCCCAACAGTAAAACCCAGCACCCAACCAACCCCTCAAAATAAAAAACCTAACTCTAAAAAAAAAACTTAAGCTACCCATTGCCCTGAAATGGGCATTTGTATGGGCATTAACCTTAAAAGGGTATTCAGCTCTTTTTCTTGCCCTTAAAAGGGCATTCAGCTCTTTTAAGACAAGCTCAAACCCTAATATAAAAAAAAACCCAACCAAAAAAAGTTTAAAGAAACCTAACACTAACCCTCAACTATATACTTACAGTTGTTGAAGCCTGGACATCCATCCTTATCTAGACGGTGAGAAGTCTTCATCCAGGCGGCGAGGTCTTCATCCATCCAGGCAGCATCTTCTATCTTCATTCGGGTGGCATCTTCTATCTTCTTCCCGGCTGCATGGAGCGGCCCCATCCTAAAGACATCCGGCACGGAGCATCCTCTTCATACAGTCGACGCCATATCAAAAATGTCATCCCTTGCATTCCTATTTGATTTTTGAAATTCAAATCAGCCAATAGGATGAGAGCTACTGAAATCCTATTGGCTGTTCAAATCAGCCATTAGGATGAAAGCTACTGAAATTCTATTGGCTATTCAAATCAGTAGCTCTCATCCTATTTGCTGATTTGAATTTAAAGAAAAATCAAAATCAGCCAATAGGAATGCAAGGGACGCCATCTTGAAAAGGCTCCCTTGCACTGAAGATTAAGTATACGGCGGCGACCATATGAAGAGGATGCTCCAAGCCAGATGTCTTCAGTATGGAGTCTCTGCGCTGCCAGGATGAAGATAGAAGATGCCACCTGGATGAAGATAGAAGACACCACCTGGATGGATGAAGACCTCGCCGCCTGCATGAACACTTCTCGCCGCCTGGATGAGGATGAATGTCTGGACTTCAAAAACTGAAAGTGGATCGTCAGGGGTTAGTGTTAGGTTTTTTAAAACTTTTTTTGAGGTGGTTTTCTTTTTAGATTAGGGTTTGGGCTTGTCAAAAAAGCTGAATGCCCTTTTAAGGGCAAGAAAAAGAGCTGAATGTCCTTTTAAGGGCAATGCCCATACAAATGCCCTTTTCAGGGCAATGGGTAGGTTAGTTTTTTTTTAGAGTTAGGTTTTTTATTTTGGGGGGTTGGTTGGGTGGTGGGTTTTACTGTTGGGGGGTCTTTGTATTTTTTTTCCCAGGGAAAATAGCTGATTTCTTTAGGGCAATGCCCTAAATAAAAAAAACTAGCTCTAAAAAAAAACCTAAGATACCCATTGCCCTGAAAAGGGCATTTGTATGGGCATTGCCTTTAAAAGGGCATTCAGCTTTTTTGGGGTGTTTTTTTTTAGATTAGGGTTTGGGCTTGTCTTAAAAAAGCTGAATGCCCTTTTAAGGGCAAGAAAAAGAGCTGAATGCCCTTTTAAGGGCAATGCCCAAACAAAATGCCCTTTTCAGGGCAATGGGTAACTTATTTTTGTTTAGAGTTAGGTTTTTTTATTTTGGGGGGTTGGTTGGGTGGTGGGTTTTACTGTTGGGGGGTCTTTGCATTTTTTTTTCAGTGAAAATAGCTAATTTCTTTAGGGCAATGCCCTAAATAAAAAACCTAACTCTAAAAATAACCTAAGATACCCATTGCCCTGAAAAGGGCATTTGTATGGGCATTGCCCTTAAAAGGGCATTCAGCTTTTTTGGGGTGTTTTTTTAGATTAGGGTTTGGGCTTGTCTTAAAAAAGCTGAATGCCCTTTTAAGGGCAAGAAAAAGAGCTGAATGCCCTTTTAAGGGCAATGCCCATACAAATGCCCTTTTCAGGGCAATAGGTATCTTATTTTTTTTTAGAGTTAGGTTTTTTATTTTGGGGGGTTGGTTGGGTGATGGGTTTTACTGTTGGGGGGGTCTTTGTATTTTTTTCAGGGAAAAGAGCAGATTTCTTTAGGGCAATGCCCTACAAAAGGCCCTTTTAAGGGCTATTGGTAGTTTATTGTAGACTAGGTTTTTTTTATTTTGCGGGGGCTTTTTTTTATTTTGATAGGGCTATTAGACTAGGTGTAATTGATTTTATGTTGGAAAATTTATTTATTTTTTTCCGTAATTTAGTATTTTTTTATTTTTTGTAATTTAGTATTTTCTTATTTTTTGTAATTTAGTATTTTTTATTTTTTGTAACTGTAGATTTAATTTTTTTAGTAGTGTTCAGATTTTTTTAATGAGTAATTTAATTTATTTAATTGTTAGCTATTTTAATTTTAGTATAATAGTAATGTTAGTTTAAATTATAGTTTAAACTTAGGTTTTCTTAATTTTGCAGGTAAGTTTTTATTTATTTTAAGATAGGGATCTTGTAAGTTTAATTTAAAGTTAGGGGGTTGTTAGGTTTAGGGGTTAATAGTTTAATTTAGTTTTTGCGATGTGTTAGGCTGGCAGTTTAGGGGTTGATAGGTTTATTTAGTGGCAGTGATGTGGGAGGCCAGAGGTTTAGGGGTTAATAACTTTATTTAATGGCGGCAATGTCGGGGAGCGGGGGAATAGGGGTTAATATGTTTATTATAGTGTGGGCGATGTTGGGGTGCGGGGAATAGGGGTTAATAACTTTAGTATAGTGGTTACCATGTTGGGTAGCGGCGGAATAGGGGTTAATACATTTTATTAGTGGCGGCGATGTCGGGAGCGGCAGATTAGGGGTTAATAAGTTTAATATAGTATTTGCAATGGGGAGGGCCTCGGTTTAGGGGCTAATAGGTAGTTTATGGGTGTCAGTGTACTTTGTAACACTTTAGTTATGAGTTTTGTGTAACAGTTTTGTTGCATAAAACTCATAACTACTGGTCTCAGATTGTGAAATGGATCATGTCGGTATAGGGTGTAACGCAAGCTTTTTAGTCTCACCACAAAACTTTTAATGGCAGTGCTATGGAAATCCCATGCAAAAACGTAATTTTTTTTTAATGCTAAAATGGCCATTTTTTCAGAGTTAAAACACGAATTCAAAACTCGTAATCTAGGTGATAATGTAATAAAATTTATCAATAGGAGTCTGGCACATAACTAAAGGGATTTGAAACCCACATTTCATCTTTCGTGATTTAGATAGAGTATATGATGTTAAACAACTTTCTAATTAACTTCTATTATCAAATTTTCTTTGTACTCTTGGTATCTTTTGTTGAAAGCAGGGACGTATGCTTAGGACCAGGCCCATTTCTTTAGCACTAGATGGCAGCAGTTTTACAAGAATGTTATCCATTTGCAAGAGCACTAGATGGCAGCAGTTTGACAAGAATGTTCTTAATTTGCAAGAGCACTAGATGGCAGCAGTTTTACAAGAATGTTATTAATTTGCAAGAGCACTAGATGGCAGCACTATTTCCTGCTCTCTAGTTCTCCAGATGCCTACCTAAGATTCTCTTAAATACAGAAAATCATGGGAACAAAGCAAATTTGATAATAGAAGTAAATTGGAAACTTTTTTTAAATGGTATGCTCTGTCTGAAACACAAAATATTTTTTTTTTCATATATATACAATTACAGAATGGTAGAAAAAAGATGTTAAGGAAAAATGATCATTTGTAAAAAGGAATGTACTTTTTTTTTGTAAACTTCACATCATTCATTTCAATGCAAATTTCCACTTAAGATTTAGTTGTGTGAATTTTGTTGGTGGAATTCAGTATCAGCAATTATGCAATTTTTACAGTTACAAATTATCCTATAATATAAAAGGCCAAGTGTGTTTGTCCAAAGCTGTCATGTGCAGTAGAGAAAGCATGAGGACAGACACACCTGGCCTTAGAATCTACCTGATCTTCTCTTCTGTCCATGAAAGAAGAGCAAAAGAGAGGGGGGGGAGAGAGAGAGCAAAAGAGAGGTAGAGAGCACAAAAGAGAGGGGGAGAGAGCAAAAGAGAGGGGAGAGAGAGAGAAAAATAGAGGGGGGGGGGAAGAGTGAGCACAAAAGAGAGGGGGGAGAGAGAGAGCACAAAAGAGAGGGGGGAGAGAGAGCACAAAAGAGAGGAGGTAGAGAGAGAGCAAGAGAGGGGGATAGAGAGCAAGAGAGGGGGAGAGAGAGCAAAAGATAGGGGGAAAAAGAGAGAGAAAGAGAGGGGGGAGAAAGAGCAAAAGAGAGGGGGGAGAGAGAGAGAGAGCAAAAGAAATGAAGGGGAGAGAGCAAAAGAGAGGGTGGAGAGAGAAAGCAAAAGAGAGGGGGAGAGAGCACAAAAGAGAGGGGGATGAGAGAGAAAAAGAGAGGGGGTGAGAGAGAGCAAAAGAGAGAGGGAGAAAGAAAGCAAAATAGAGGGAGGAAAGAAAGAGCAAAAGAGAGCAGGGAGAGAGAGAGGTCAAAAGAGAGGGGGGGAGAGAGAGCAAGGGGCGGGACCGATGTACTGCAAAAAATGGCCTGTGTAAACTGGTTTAGGACTAGTGATATAATATATGAAATAAACTGTATAAATGTAGTAGAAATAATTGAGCTGGGATAGTAGACAGGGAAGTAGTAGCCCCTTAGGTTGCTACAATAATTTAATTGGGCTGCCAGGTTTTGCTGTCTTGTAAGGCCAGAAATCAGTCACAGCTTTAAAGGCTTCAAGACAATATCAATATCCTTCCTGCAGCATCTTCTATCAACCAGAACCTGATGTCTATGCAGATCTGTTGCACCATCTTTTTTACCAACTGGTTCACATTTCCCCTTGTTGCTGTTCTTAGTCAATGTAGATCATGTGTCCCCTCAGCAGCCATGCTCCTTCATTCTCACAAATCTGCTAAGATGTACAGAAAGGAAAGGATTTCAAGAGCACCTCTCTTGACTCCATGTCAACATTATAACAGGCGCAGAGGCAGTGACCTGAGAATAATTAGGATAGGAGTAAGCAAAGCACCAAATAACTGTTGGGGCTGAACTGAGAGAATGAAGGAGATGTTGATACATTATACTAACGCTGCCAACTGGCTTTTAAGTGCCTCACTACAACATCTTGTCCATGCTGCTTGTCTGGCTTGCGCATTCTGAGGTAGGGTCAAAAGCTTACTCATCTCTTGAGCACTATATGCAGCAGCTTTGGCAACACTGTTGATTCTTTTTGATAGTGTTTATCAGCTGTTTTACAGCTCATGAAATGCCTTTTTTGTCATCGGATCGATCACAATGCAAACAATAACATGATTTCTGTACTGGATATAGATTGTGGAGTCGATCAAAATCCTTTAGAAAAATGTATTTAATGATTTTTAACAGAAAAATACCAGAAAAGTTTATGGGTATTTTTGTAGATTTATATTTTGATACGTTTTAATAAAGTGTTGTGATTGGCCATGTATCAGATCCAAGTGGGTATCGGAAAATGTATGGACAGCATTTATCTGCCGATCTGCACATGCTTGGACCAAATAAACAAGATGACATAGCCTATGCCAGTAATGGCAGCAGCCATTTTTTTGATGATAGATTCACACCAAATAACAAATAGTGATGTCGCAAACCTAAAATTTTGCTTTCGCGAACAGCGTACTTCCGCAAAAGTTTGCGAACGGGCGAACTGGGCGAACCGCCATTGACTTCAATAGGCAGGCGAATTTTAAAACCCACAGGGACTCTTTCTGGCCACAAAAGTGATGGAAAAGTTGTTTCAAGGGGACTAACACCTGGAATGTGGCATGCCGGAGGGGGATCCATGGCAAAACTCCTATGGAAAATTACATGGTTGATGCAGAGTCTGTTTTTTATCCATAAAGGGCATAAATCACCTAAAATTCCTAAATTGTTTGGAATAACATGCTTTAAAACATCAGGTATGATGTTGTATCGTTCAGGTAGTGTAAGGGTTACGCCTGCTTCACAGTGACAGACCAAACTCCCCATTTAACGCACCACAAACAACCACAAACAGTTCATTTGAACAACCGCAAACTCCCCATTTGCACAAGGTTGGATACCAAGCTAGCCATGTCCCGTTCCTTGTCCTCACTGATGTCACTGCGCGTGCAATCACTTCCTGGGGTAACAGAAAATGCTCCACTCACAAGATGCTCCTATTATATTACTGCACTGAGGATGCTGCCTGTATCTGTGTGTCCTGCTCCCTGGCCGGAGAGCACAGGGGACACCAGGTCGAGCTGCTGAATGAGGCTTCTGAGAAGAAGAAAAAGAAACTGAGAAATGTTCTGCAGAAACTGACCACAAAGAGAGAGGAGACTGAGAAAAGAGTCCAGACTGTGCAGAAGCACAGGAGAGGGGTGCAAGAGAAAGCAGCTGGTGTAACAGAGAGACTCACTGCCCTGATTAGGGACATCAGGAAACAGCTGGAAGACCTAGAGAAGCGAGTCCTGAGTGAGATCACCCGGCAGCAGGAGCAGGTTTTACTCACAATCTCTGATCTGATCCAGCAGCTGGGAAAAAGAGAACAACAAGCTAACAGGAAGATTTGTCACATTGAGGAGCTGTGCAACATGACTGACCCATTAACTGTCCTACAAGAACAGGAATCACACAAAGATGAGATGCTTGGTCGGTCCTCCTACTTCCAATTTGGGGCACTGCGCGTGCAATCAAATGTGCCACCAGATAGGAGTGGTGTGTTAACTAGTACTATTCTTATCAGTTTAATCCCTGTTACGTCCCCTATCAGGGGACGTGTATATGGCATCGATTTTAGGAACCCGGAGATGATTTTAGGAACCGGGAGATGGAAAAAGATGCTTGGTCGGTCCGGCCACGAGATAGATAGATACATAGATTAGATAGATCAATAGAAGCAATAGATACATTTGATGATAGATGCGATAGATAGATAGATTTGATAGATAGATAGATAATTTCCCAGACAGAGAAATACAAGACGGGCGGTCTGGGACCCATTGTAAGGTTCCCAGAGGCAGTTGCCGCACCCGAGGATCTGATTAGAACAGAGCACTCTGTGTATCTGCCCTTGGACGAAATCGGAACATTCTTTAGCTTTCTGCCTGTTGGCCAAATGTTCGTCAGCCAAATGTCCATCTGCCAAATGTCCTTCTGCATTTTGTCAGAGCACTGCGTGCAATCTACTGTGCCACCAGATAGGAGTGGTGTGTTAACTAGTACTATTCTTATCAGTTTAATCCCTGTTACGTCCCCTATCAGGGGACGTGTATATGGCATCGATTTTAGGAACCCGGAGATGATTTTAGGAACCGGGAGATGAAAAAGATGCTTGGACACCCAGTACAGGTCGTTCTCCTTCAGCCTTTTTATACGAGGGTCCCTCAACAGGTACGACAGCATGAAAGACCCCATATGCCAATACTTCCTTTTGCACAATCGAGTACAGGTATGACATCGATTTTAGGAACCCGGAGATGATTTTAGGAACCGGGAGATGGAAAAAGATGCTTGGACACCCAGTACAGGTCGTTCTCTTTCAGCGTTTTAATACGAGTGTCCCTCAACAGGCACGACAGCATGAAAGACCCCATATGCCATTACTTCCTTTTGCACAATCGAGTACAGGTATGGCATCGATTTTAGGAACATGGAGATGATTTTAGGAACTGGGAGATGGAAAAAGATGCTTGGACACCCAGTACAGGTCGTTCTCCTTCAGCCTTTTTATACGAGGGTCCCTCAACAGGCACAAGAGCATGAAAGACCCCATATGCCATTATTTCCTTTTGCACAATCGAGTAAAGGTATGGCATCGATTTTAGGAACCCGGAGATGATTTTAGGAACCGGGAGATGGAAAAAGATGCTTGGACACCCAGTACAGGTCATTCTTCTTCAGCCTTTTTATACGAGGGTCCCTCAACAGGCACGACAGCATGAAAGACCCCATATGCCATTACTTCCTTTTGCACAATCGAGTACAGGTATGGCATCAATTTTAGGAACCTGGAGATGATTTTAGGAACCAGGAGATGGAAAAAGATGCTTGGTCGGTCCGGCCACGAGATAGATAGATAGATACATAGATTAGATTAGATAGATAGATCAATAGATGCAATAGATACATTTGATGATAGATACAATAGATAGATAGATAGATAGATAGATAGATAGATAGATTTTATAGATAAATAGATAGATTTGATACATAGATAATTTCTCAGACAGAGAATTACAAGACGGGCGGTCTGAGACCCATGGTAAGGTTCCCAGAGGCAGTTGCGGGGCCCGAGGCTCTGAATTTGGGGCACTGCGCATGCAATCTACTGTGCCACCAGATATGAGTGGTGTGTTAAGTAGTACTATTCTTATCAGTTTAATCCCTGTTACGTCCCCCATCAGGGGACGTGTATATGGCATTGATTTATGAAATTGTGGCCGTGTACCTTCCACTGCGGTGTCCCAATAGCTAAATATTTTTGGAACGCCTCAGACTCCACCAGCTTGTATGGTAAAAGCTGGCGGGCTAAGAGTTCAGACAAGCCAGCTGTCAGACGCCGGGCAAGGGGGTAAGTTTGTGACATTGGCTTCTTACACTCAAACATGTCCTTGACAGACACCTTGACAGAAACCACGTCAAGGTTCCGAGCGGAAGCTGTAGAAGATTGGGTGTTAGCCAGTCAAATATGTGCTCCGAAGATTTCGAGTTCAGGGTACGTGGCCTCTGAACACTGGGCATTATTCTAGGGACAAAGGGAATCACAGCACCACGACGGCCCCCTGCGGAGTGGCCTGCCTCTGCCTGTCATTTTTTTTTGTAAGCATGCAAGCTACTGTGACAACAGATATGAGTGGTGTGTTAAGTAGTACTATTCTTATCAATTTAATCCCTGTTACGTCCCCTATCAGGGGACGTGTATATGGCATGGATTTTAGGAACAGGGAGATGGAAAAAGATGCTTTGTTGGTCCTCCTACTTCAAATTTGGGGCACTGCGCGTGCAATCTAATGTGCCACCAGATAGGAGTGGTGTGTTAAGTAGTACTATTCCTATAAGTTTAATCCCTGTTATGTGCCTTTTTTTTTGTTTCATTTTTGAAGCCACAGTGCAGCACCAGAGGCCAGAAAAATTTGGCATGTACACATGCCTGAAAAATTAGGTATTGTTGCAGTCGCTGCTGTAGCAGCGACCAGAAAAATTGATGTTTGATTCCCTGGCAGAGAGTGCCCTAAAACATGGCGGCTTGAACCCTAGTTGGTGGCGGATAAGTCACGCAAGTCATCCTGTATTCAGAGATAAAATACAGCAGCGTGTGGACCATTTTTAGCCCAAGGCAGCTCATCTCATCAGGTCTTTTTCACTCGAATGTATCGCCCAATGTCAGTCCCTTCGGGATCCATCCCTCATTCATCTTAATAAAGGTGAGGTAATTGAGACTTTCTTGACCTAGGCGACTTCGCTTCTCAGTGACAATACCTTCTGCTGAACTGAAGGTACTTTCCTACAGGACACTTGAAGCGGGGAAGGCCAGAAGTTCTATGGCAAATTGGGATAGCTCAGGCCACAGGTCAAGTCTGCACACCCAATAGTCAAGGGGTCATCGCTCCTCAGAGTGTCGAGATCTGCAGTTAAGGCGAGGTAGTCTGCTACCTGTCGGTTGAGTCATTCTCTGAGGCTGGACCCCGAAGGGCTGTGGCGATGCATAGGAGTTAAAAAGGTCCACATGTCCTCCATCAACAACACGTCTGTAAAGCGTCCTGTCCTTGCCGGCGTGGTAGTGGGAGGAGGAGTATTACTTTCACCTCTTCCCCTGTTAGATTCCCGTTGTGCTGTGACATCACCCTTATACTCTGTGTAAAGCATACTTTTTCATTTATTTTTTAACTGCTCCATCCTTTCCGACTTGCGGGAATTTGGTAACATTTCAAGCAATTTATGCTTATACCAGGGGTCTAGTAGCGTGGACACCCAGTACAGTTCGTTCTCCTTCAGCTTTTTTATAGGAGTGTCCCTCAACAGGCACAACGGCATGAAAGACCCCATTTGCACAAGGCTGGATGCCGAGCTACTCATGTCCCGTTCCTCGTCCTTACTGATCTCATTGAAGGTATCTTCTTCCCCCCAGCCACGTACAACACCATGGGTACCAGATAGGTGACAACGAGCACCCTGGGATGTCTGTTGTGCTTGGTCCTCCTCCTCCTCCTCAAAGCCACATTCCTCCTCTGACTCCTCTTCCTCACAATCCTCTTCCTGCATTGCCACTGGTCCAGCAAGCGATGCTGATAAGGCTGTTTCTGGTGGTGATGGTGACCACAACTCTTCCTCTTCACGCTCAACTATGGCCTGATCCAGCAATCTTCGCAGGGCACGCTCCAGGAAGAAAACAAATGGTATGATGTTGCTGATGGTGCATTCGGTGCGACTGACTAGGTTTGTCACCTCCTCAAAAGGACGCATGAGCCTACAGGCATTGCGCATGAGCGTCCAGTAATGTGGCAAAAAAATTCCCAGATCCCCAGAGGCTGTCCTACCACCCCAGTCATACAAATACTCGTTAACGGCTTTTTCTTGTTGGAGCAGGCGGTCGAACATTAGGAGTGTTGAATTCCAACGTGTCGGGCTGTCGCAAATCAAGCGCCTCACTGGCAGGTTGTTTCGCCGCTGGATATCTGACAAGTGCGCCATGGCCGTGTAGGAACACCTGAAATGGCCACACACCTTCCTGGCCTGCTTCAGGTAGTCCTGTAAGCCTGGGTACTTATGCACAAAGCATTGTACAATCAGATTACACACGTGCCATGCGCGGCACATGTGTCAACTTGCCCAATTTCAATGCCGCCACCAAATTACTTCCATTGTCAGGAACCACTTTGCCGATCTCCAGTTAGTGCGGAGTCAGCCACTTATCCACCTGTGCATTCAGGGAGGACAGGAGTGCTGCTGCGGAGTGACTCTCTGCTTTCAGGCAAGTCAACCCCAAGACGGCGTGACACTGCCGTATCCGGGATGTGGAATAGTACCTGGGGAGCTGGGGGGGTGCCGTCTATGTGGAGCAAGATGCAGCAGCAGAAGAGGACTCAGCCGAGGAGGTTATGGAAGAGGATGGAGTAGGTGGAGTAGAGGAGGTGGCAGCAGGCCTACCTGCAAGTTGTGGCGATGTCACCAACTCCTCTGCAGAGCCAGGCATTCCATGCTTGGCAGCCGTCAGCAGGTTTACCCAATGCGCAGTGTAGGTGATATACCTGCCCTGACCAGGCTTTGCAGACCAGCTATCAGTGGTCAGATGGACCCTTGTCCCAACACTGTGTGCCAGACATGCCATTACTTCCTTTCGCGCAATCGAGTACAGGTTGGGGATTGCCTTTTGTGCAAAAAAATTTCGGCTGGGTACCTTCCACTGCGGTGTCCCAATAGCTAAATATTTTTGGAACACCTTAGACTCCACCAGCTTGTATGGTAAAAGCTGGTGGGCTAACATTTCAGACAAGCCAGCTGTCAGACACCGAGCAAGGGGGTGACTTGGTGACATTGGCTTCTTACACTCAAACATGTCCTTGACAGACACCTGACTGTGGGCAGATGAGCAGCAACTGTTCAGGAAGAGAGACGGATTGGTGGATGGTTGAGAGGGGGCAAGGAGCACAGCAGTGGTTGACGTGGCTGAAGATGCTGGACCAGGAGGAGGATGGCGGCTTTGAGTTTGTGTGCTGCTTGTCCTCATGTGTTCATCCCATAGGCGTTTGTGATGTGAGATCATGTGCCTTTGCAAAGCATTTGTACCTAGGTGGGTGTTGGACTTCCCATGACTCTGTTTCTTTTGGCACAGGTTGCAAATGGCATTGCTGTTGTCAGAGGCAGACACATAAAAAAATGCCACACTGCTGAGCTCTGCGATGATGGCATTCTGGTGGTGGCAACAGCATGCGTTGATTGGCGTGCTGTCTGACTGACCCCGGGTGCCAATGCATGCTGTCTGACTGTGCCACTAGCTCCTTGCGACGACCTTCCCCTGCTTCCAACTCGTCTCCTCCTCCTGCTCCTCTCTGTCTCCCCATCTGAACTTTCCCCCTGTTCTTCTTCTCTTCTACCGGGCGCCCACGTGACATCCACGGACGCATCGTCATCATCAACCCCTTCACTTGTATCTGACAACTCAACAACGGAAGCAACGGCGGGTACAACATCATCATCATCATAACACAGTGCGTCATCCATGTCTGTAATGCTGCCTGACTGAGACATATCACAGTTATTTACATCCTCTGTCAATGATGGTTGCGCATCACTCATTTATTCACACTGAGGTGTACATAACTCCTCTGACAAATCAAGTGAGGCGGCTGTGGTGCTAGTGTCGGTGGTGGCGGCAGGTGGGCGAGTGGTAAGTTGAGAGGTGCCCAAAGCTAAGCTAGAGGAGGAGGATGGTGCATCAAGGTTACGAGCGGAAGCTGTAGAAGATTGGGTGTCCTGTGTTATAAAGTCAACTATTTCATCAGAACTTTTCGTGTTCATGGTACGTGGCCTAACACTGGGCATTATTCTATGGCCAAAGGGAATCACAGCACCATGACCACGACGGCCCCTGCGGGTTGGCCTGCCTCTGCCTGTCATTTTTTTTTTCGATTAGTGCTACTATGCGTGCAAGCTATTGTGAGTGGGCACAGTATATGCTGTGAGCCTGACACAAAAAAACAGACTGATGTTTCACAGTCAAAATTTTTTTTTTTTAAATGTACACTGACAGTGCACTACTATTAAACAAGATAATATGAGTGGTGGCACTGGGCAAGTGGGCACAGTATACGCTGTGAGCCTGACACAAAAAAGCAGACTGATGTTTTACAGTCAAAATTGTTTTTTTATTTTTAAAATGTACACTTACACTACTATTAAGCACGATAATATGAGTGGTGGCACTGGACAAGTGGGCACAGTATATGCTGTGAGCCTGACACAAAAAAGCAGACTGATTTTTCACAGTCAAAATAGTTTTTTTATTTTTAAATGTACACTTACACTACTATTAAACAAGATAATATGAGTGGTGGCACTGGGCAAGTGGGCACAGTATACGCTGTGAGCCTGACACACACGCTGGCAGTGGCAGGCAGGCAACTGCTGTTAGATTACACTAGCAGACTGGTGTAAAAATTTAAATTTACACTACTGTTACACCAAATATGACTGGTGGTGGCACTGAGCAAGTAGGCACAGTATATGCTGTGGGCCTGACACACAGGCTGGCAGTGGCAGGCTGGCCTGGCAACTGAAATTAGATTACACTAGCAGACTGATGTAAAAGTTTTTTTTTTTTTTTTTTCAATTTACACTACTGTTACACCAGAAATGAGTGGTGGCACTGAGCAAGTAGGCAAAGTATATGCTGTGAGCCTGACTCACAGGCTGGCAGTGTCAGGCAGGCAACTGCTATTAGATTACACTAGCAGACTGATGTAAAAGTTTTTTTTTAAAATTGACACTACTTTTACACCAGATATGAGTGGTGGCACTGATCAAGTAGGCACAGTATATGCTGTGAGCCTGACACACAGGCTGGCAGTGGCAGGCTGGCCTGGCAACTGAAATTAGATTACACTAGCAGACTGATGTAAAAGTTTTTTTTTTTTAATTTACACTAATGTTACACCAGATATGAGTGGTGGCACTGAGTAAGTAGGCACAGTATATGCTGTGAGCCTGACACACAGACTGGCAGTGGCAGGCAGGCAACTGCTATTAGATTACACTAGCAGACTGATGTAAAAGTTTTTTTTTTTTTTAAATTTACACTACTGTTACACCAGATATGACTGGTGGTGGCACTGAGCAAGTAGGCAGAGTATATGCTGTGAGCCTGACACACAGGCTGGCAGTGTCAGGCTGGCCTGGCAACTGAAATTAGATTACACTAGCAGACTGATGTAAAAGTTTTTTTTTTTTAATTTACACTAATGTTACACCAGATATGAGTGGTGGCACTGAGCAAGTAGGCACAGTATATGCTGTGAGCCTTACACATACGCTGGCAGTGGCAGGCAGGCAACTGCTATTAGATTACACTAGCAGACTGATGTAAAAGTTTTTTTTTTTTAAATTTACACTACTGTTACACCAGATATGACTGGCGGTGGCACTGAGCAAGTAGGCACAGTATATGCTGTGAGCCTGACACAAAGGCTGGCAGTGGCAGGCTGGCCTGGCAACTGAAATTAGATTACACTAGCAGACCGATGTAAAAGTTTTTTTTTTTTAATTTACACTAATGTTACACCAGATATGAGTGGTGGCACTGAGTAAGTAGGCACAGTATATGCTGTGAGCCTGACACACAGGCTGGCAGTGGCAGGCAGGCAACTGATATTAGATTACAATAGCAGACTGATGTAAAAGTTTTTTTTTTTAAATTTACACTACTGTTACACCAGATATGACTGGTGGTGGCACTTAGCAAGTAGGCACAGTATATGCTGTGAGCCTGACACACAGGCTGGCAGTGGCAGGCAGGCAACTGCTATTAGATTACACTAGCAGACTGATGTAATTTTTTTTTTTTTTTTAAATCTACACTACTGTTACACCAGATATGACTGGTGGTGACACTGAGCAAGTAGGCACAGTATATGCTGTGAGCCTGACACACAGGCTGGCAGTGGCAGGCTGACCTGGCAACTGAAATTAGATTACACTAGCAGACTGATGTAAAAGTTTTTTTTTTTAAATTTACACTAATGTTACACCAGATATGACTGGTGGCACTGAGCAAGTAGGCACAGTATATGCTGTGAGCCTGACACAAAGGCTGGCAGTGGCAGGCTGGCCTGGCAACTGAAATTAGATTACACTAGCAGACTGATTTAAAAGTTTTTTTTTTTTTAAATTTACACTAATGTTACACCAGATATGAGTGGTGGCACTGAGCAAGTAGGCACAGTATATGCTGTGAGCCTGACACACGCTGACAGGCAGGCTAATGCAATTAGATTACAAAGAAAAAAAAAGACTGATGTTCTAGCCCTAAAAAGGGCTTTTTGAGGTGCTGTCCTTACAGCAGAGATCAGATGAGTCCTTCAGGACTGTAGTGGACACTGAATACACTAGTCTAGCTATCGATTTCCCTATTAAATTAGCAGCAGCTACACTGTCCCTCCTCTCACTAGCAATGCAGCTTCCGAATGAATCTAAAATGGCTGCTGTCCATGAGGTGTAAGGGTCTGGGAGGGAGGGTCTGCTGCTGATTGGCTGGAATGTGCCTGCTGACTGTGAGATACAGAATCAAAGATTAGGCAATGATGACGAATAGGGGGCAGATCGAACATCGCATATGTTCGCCCGCCGCATGCGAACCCGAACAAGCTATGTTTGCCGGGAACTGTTCTCCGGCGAACTGTTCGCGACATCACTAATAACAAACAAATACATATGTCATCATCAATATGTAAATATAAAACCATGAATAAAATATGATGCCAGTTGCAAAATCACAAAATCAATACAGATATAAATACCAATGTATAAATACCAATGTATACCAATAATTAAATTCCTTTAAAAAGTTATTTTAATTTAAAAAAAAAAACCACTCACTGATAGGGGCCATGTTGGTCATGTTGTCAGAGTTTCTGATTGGCTGTGAAGGCAATAAACGTGTAAGAGCACATTTTAGATCTGCATGTTTTTTGTTTTGTTCTTTTGGTGTATCGCTTCTGGTGTTTGTTGATTGATATCCATATTTGTTAAATGGGCTGTTGTGTGGAAATAAAGATTAAAATTAAAAAGCAGATGTCAAGCTTGGTTCTGTTTGACTCAGGAATTGTTATAGTTTTGATATAAATAAAAAAAAAAAAGATTACCCCCTTTTTCCAATATTTAATTATAAAATTGTAAGATTGGAATCAATGTTACACATAAAGTGTTAAATTAATGTGTATGTGGAAGATCCTACACTCATTTAATGATAACAAATGTAAGAATAACAATTATCAGGCCCCTCAGCACAGCTTCACAGCTTCAAAAACGCTAGGAGTTACCATCACTAAAAATAAAGGTGACCTTCATTCATCAGTTTACAAAAACCTAGACGCTAACCTAGCATATAATAATAAAAACACTTTTTTTTCTTGCCATGTGTTTACTGTTACCATAGAGATTACCTGACTATACAGACAAAAATTCATATATTTTTTTAAGAGAGAGACTTCTCTACTTATCAAATAAACTTAAATAGGGGTCTCTAGATTTTTTTTATTGTGCATACAATGTAATATCCCCAAGCAAATCAACATGTGTCTTTGTAACTTTATTTTTTAATAGATCTGTTGTGTGGTACTGTTCCACCACCATTTGAAAGAGCAGACAATTCTCTTTCAAAGGAGGTGTCTTGGAGGTTTTTAGCTGCTAAGAAAACTGAGATTGAGGGGTTTGAAAATCCTCCCCCCATCTAGTTTCCTTGTATCTTTTTTCAGCCCCCTTTTTGACGTCACCACTGGCATTCCCATGAAGACGCCCCCTAGACCACCAACGATCCCCAGCCTGTAGTGAGGGGGATTGCTGAAAACAGCAGTTGATCGGTAATCCCTCTGAATGCCATGAAGGACTCGTCATGTGCCTACCGGTAGCGAAGCGCATGAATAGAACACCTGGCTATGCACATCGAAGGAGTTAATTTATGGCAATGACGTTTTTGGAGATGTTAATGAGTAAAATTACTCAAAATTATATGCAATTGTAAATTGATTGTTATTAATCATTAAAAGGACATAGTACCATCAATGCATCTCACTCATCAATTTTAATAACTGATTTATAATTGTTTACTTTTGTAAAAAAAAATCATTTATTTTGCCATTTGAAAACAAAAATATTTTTTTGCCTGCTGAAACTGCCACCTATGCTAGAAAGTTCAGTACTGCAGTATTAGTAATATAAAATCTATGCTAAGAGGCAGCTGAAAAAAATCAAACTGTCTGCCCAACCTTTTTGAAAGGATGTTCCTGCATGATATTTGAATACATTGATCTTTTATCAGCAGCTTGCCTGTGTCCATTTAATTACTCCTCTATACACTTAAGATTAAAATTAAATTTATATTGAAGCATTTTAGGCAGTTATCATTAAAGGGACAGTTTACTTAAAAATGTTGTCCCTTTTAATTTATTCCCAATTATCTACTTCACCTGCTGGAGTGTATTAAATTGTTTACAAGTATTTCCTTTACCCTTATATTGACATTTGAAATAGTTTATTTAGCCTATGGTATCCTCACCCATCCAGAACGTTTTTGGCCTCAAGGCCAAGCTGTGTTAACACAGCTAGTAGAAGAATTTACACTCCCAGTGGGTTATAAAACAGATAATGTAATAAAATGTTAATTTTTCATTGTTCTCTCCAAGCATTGGTGATTGGTTTATTGACAGATATAAGATAAAGAAGCATGTATATGTACACAATGTATTCAAGTAATTAGCTTTGATTATACTTACAAGCTCAACCCATTTTATGAGGTTGTGGCTTCAAAACACAAAATCAGCTAATTCATATACACAAATAAGCCTTAAAAAAGCTAATCTCATACATTTTATACTCTGCAGCTGGTAAAAAAAAGTAATTGGAAACACATTAAGGTAAAAACAAGTTTATAGTATACTGTCCCTTGAATACTGAATTTATTAAGTGCTGTGTTTTACTTTTTTTCTTCTTATGATTATTATTATTTATTTGTATAGTGCCACAATATTCTGCATTGCTTGGTACAGAGACCATGTTTCAAAGAGTTTACAGTCTACAGGTTGAGGGTCAGATGCATAAGGTGTGCAGTAGCTTGTCACATGGAATGTAGTTGCAGCAGTGAGTCAAGGCACTTCAAAACTTATTTTGGGTAGGATGTAAAACATTGGAGAAATGGTAAGCCTCTCTGAATAAGTGGGTTTTCAAAGAGCTTCCTAAGCTATAGAAGTTTGGAGACAGTCATGGAGGTGAAGACAAAATAGGAGTAGGTCACAGGTTGATTGAAGAGGGTGGGTCAGGGAGCATTTGGAGATGAGAGAGGAAATACAGTCTGAAGTGAGGCTATTGAATGCGTTATAGGTTAGGGTTAATACACTTTTGCTGCATAATTAATTACTACTGTGATGTCATAAGAAAATCCTTATGGTAACCCATGTGAAAATACTACAAAACCACTGTTTTTGTTTTGTTTTTCATTTGATTATATATAATTTTCTAATTGAAAAAAATTGTTTTCTAATTCATTCAGGGGCTCTTGTTTTCTTTTGAAAAAATAATTTAAAAAACAAATTCTGAAAAAATACACCACCATTTCTTTACACTGTTTTTATGTACACATTTAAACTGGATTGGACCCCTCATTCTTTAAAACCAACTGGAAAATGTTCAATACTAGTTTCACATTAACCAAATAAAGTGCACACAAAAAATGTTGTTTGTGAAGTTTAAGAGTCTAACTAAGATTCTATATTCAAAAGGAAAAATTTGGTCAAGGGTGTTAGTTCTAGATGATTTTCAAGCTTCTAAGCCGGCTTATCCTCATTTATTTTATCACAAATTGCTAATTTGCTAATACTGTTGTTTGTTGTTTTATGATAATGTAGGATTCCATGTAGCTGCTTAAGAGCAAATGGGATCATGTTTCAATCAAGCCTTGGCAAACGTTTCAAGAGCATACTTATTAAGGTAGTCATAATATTGTATTTAGCAAAGAGACATAAGGAATTCAAAACAATAGATGCGCATTTAACAGAAAGATCAAAGTGAATTTGTTTTTGAAAGAGCACTCAGTTTTCTGTACTCAATTTAGTCAGCTTTAAATATGTTACAATTGACTATTTCTGTTCCAAGCAAACTATATATTGCTCTTTTCTTTATGTAAAAAAAAATAAAAAGAAGCTGTTGGGTGTCATCTGAAAATGGACACATTATAGACTTTGTATACTGTAAAGTTACTTACAAAGCAATTTACAACATTGATTTTTTTATTAGCAATTAACTACTGTGAAACTGAATTGAGATGGAATTTCCTTTTATAATATAGGTAATATAATACTTTTTGTCTTGACAAATGTCTACTTTTAGTGAGTTAAAAGGGTATATCAAAGTAAAATACAATAAGAAATATAAACAATGACACTTAAACACACTTTTTGCTAACATAAATACTCTAAACAATAGTAAATGATAACATAAGTGTCATTAGGAAAAAAGAAATGAAAGAAAAGTCATATAAACCTACTCAAATTGTATAAAACAATTACAAAAGTAAATATAATAAATAGATTTAATCATAAGTGGAATGGAGAGAAAAAAATCCCTTTCATATCTTTTTCATTATAAATATATCTCATGTAACACATAAGGTCTATGTTTAAAGAGCAATTGAAAGGACACTAAGTCAAAGTGAAACTTTAATGATTCAAATAGAACATGCAGTTTTTAGAAGACTTTCCAATTTACTTCTATAATCAAATTGGTCACAGTCTTTTTTAGCTGCACATTTTCTCAGACAACAGCTCCTACTGAGCATGTGTAAGAGTTCACAGTGTATACATACAGTATATGAGTATGTGATTCACGATATAGGGGGCAGGAAAACTGAAGACAATTGTGAAATTTTCACAAAGAAATAAACTGATAATATAAAATTCACCATAAATCCTATTGCAAAGTCTTTTTATTATTTATTTATTAATGATGAAATTCAAGTATATTTGTTTGCCCTTTAAACAAATTGATAATGTATTATAAAATGTTTAATTATTTGCAGTAAAAAAAAATGGGTTTGTAAAATACATTTGTTATTTTCTGGTCCCTTTTCAATTCTACTGGGCTTTTCAATTCTACTGAGTGTCTATAAAGTAATAGGGACCTCTATATTTAAACCTAGGTCTCCCCTTATCTAGTATACCTTTATGAGGATACTTAGAAACAGCTATAGAACAGAGAAAAGCTAACGTATGATCGTGAAACGCGTCAGTTGGACGGTGCTCTCAATGGGTGTTTGTTAAATATAGATTTTTTTTTATACAAGTGAGTGCTTGCATTTAGCCTTTGATCAGTACATTCTGAAGGAGATTCTACTTACCTGGATTCCAAGGACCCTTGCAACTTTATGTAGAGCTATCATAGTTGGAGTGCTGGGCATCCTCTGTGATAAGATTTGGAAAGCAAATGGGACAGAAAAAGCAATAGCTGAAGCCTAAATTTCAGTGGTGAGGTATGAACTGTGTTCATTTTAATGACAATACACATTGTTTATATATATATATATATATATATATATATATATATATATATATAAATAAATCATTACAATGGCTACATTAAAAATTTATATTTTAAAATATAGTATTTTACCAAATGTTATTGACATCATATTTATTTTATTCGATGTTATATTGAGTTTATGTACAATAAATATTATCATCATTAATATTATTATCATTTAATTAGTGTATTTATTAGTTTTGTCTACTGAGGATTAAAGGCACATAAAACCCAAAATGTTTTTTTGATATTCTGACTAAGCATAACATTTTTTTAATTTTTTTTTAATGTTCTGGGTTCTCATGGTAATTTTTTGAAGAGCATACCTAAGTAGGCAGTGTGCACATGCCTGGAGCACAACATGGCAGCAAACACTGTTGCCATCTAGTGCTCTTGCAAATTGTTAACACTGTTTAAAGCAAAACTGCTGTGGTATAGTGCTCCAGACGTGCACGCTACTGAGCCCAGCTTTTCAGCAAAGGATACCAAGTGACTGAAGTAAATTTAATAATAGAAGTAAGCTGGAAACATTTTTAAAATGAAAGGCTTATCTGAATCAGAAAATAAACAGTTTAGTTTTTATTTACATTTAATACACAGTGGCACTAGACTGTATAATTAAAAAATATATTTTTTATGTGTTCATCGTTTAGCTCACATTAAATTATACAAGTTTGCTCTCTTATATATTTGGTTAGTTTTCAAAGGTTCTCAATAAGGAATTAGTCAAATGTAATACCCTCTCTATACTCAGTAGCCAACTGTTAGGACATGTTACATTTTAAGTTTAAATTACAAAGTTTAGACAACACCATTGTTAAGAGATTATTGGTGGTTTCCCGTAGTTGGTATAATCTTTCATCTCAAACACTAGTGTTGACCAAGCTACAAGAGGTTAACAAGATAATACTTTTAGTTGATGTGCTGTATCTATAGAAGACAAACATTACAAACACAAACGTAAAGTAAAAAAATCTTCATACAGACAATAGCAATGATCTTAGATACAACTACTTAAAATGTTCAAGGTAAACACAAAAGTACATACAAAAAGTGCAATTTAAGCATACAATTATTCTCATTGTGATCACTAAAAATCTAGAAAATACTTTAGATCTAATATCTTATATATATTTTGTCTTCATGAAGTTTTGCAGTTTTTACCAGGTACAGCTGTCCAGGCCCACGTTTTATAATTTGCTACTTTATATTTGAACATAAAATGTCCTCCATAAAAAGTGTATTATTCAATGTTAAGATCAGCAAATAAAACCGTAGAAATGTTCTCTTTGTTAAATTGGTTCTGCCACTGAAAAACATTATTCAAATCAAAATTCTCAAATACTGGTTTAGTAGATATACAGCTCCTAAGATAAAAAAGACAAACAATCCAATTCTGGTCCAGATTACAAGTGGAGCGCATATTAATGCTCCCACTCGAGCATTAATTGCTCTAGAATTTATTGATTTTTGCGTTTGTCGGGTTGCGCTACTCGTATTATGAGTTGAAAGTAAACTGATTTTGCTCTCGCGGTAACCCAATGAGCACAAGAATCCGAAGTTAGAATATTGCAAGCGCTTTCACGTATGCCCTCTTAGAAGTCAATGGAGACAAAAGTGAAAAAAAAAACACCCTACTCTCTCACAAACCCGATCACATATTCTCATTTGTGCTAACCAGACATGAAAATATGAATATTTCAACAGAACATGTTCTATTTATTCATAAATACATATTTCTAAACATATCTAATGATATTTTAGTAACATATATATCTATACCTATATATATATGATTATATATAGGTATAGATTTATACAAATATATATAGGAATATCTATTTATAATACATAGAACATATTTTGCTATGTGCAGAACATTGGAATGTCAAATATATACAGTAAATACATAGTTAAAGCCTTTATTAAAATTGAATATTGCATAATTATCCTTTAACATGTTTTCATCTACTTAACGGCAAAGGACTTGAATGCACTTATATATATATATATATATATATATATATATATATATATATATACGTATTTATGTGCTTATACTGTATGTGTATTTATGTCTGTAAATACATATATACACATACAGTATTAATACATGCATACATTTGAACATATATATATATATATATATATATATATATATATATATATATATATATATATATATATATATATATATATATATATATATATATATATATAATAAGTACAAGGTGGGAAAAGCACACATCCGGAATTGCACAAACAATACATTTATTGTATTAATTTGCATAAATAAAAAGAGAGAAGCGCTCAACCCGGGAACGAACAATAACATAATAGCTTGTTCTATGGCTAGTTACCACCCAAGAAGCAGCCTCCTTTTGCTCAACATGTGCCTTTCACAGAGAAGAACTTTCCTGAAGCATATCAGTCTGATCCTGACTTCACAGTACAGTCCAGCCCAGCCCCGAAATACCAAGAAATCTCTCTCTGAACGAGAGAAACAGCAAAACCCCAGATGTACGTTTCGTAATTCTTTTATTAGAAAAATAATTATATATGCATATATACAAAATAAAATCATAATAACAAATGCAAACAAAATATCTCTTGTCACAAAACTGAAATATTGACCCAAATTTTTGTCATCAGAAAAAAATAAAAATGCAAACATTAAACTTAAATAATCACACAAAATAAAATTAAACATATTTCAAATACAGACAAAAACAAACTGGAGGGGAAAAAACAAACAAAAAAAAAAAACCTAAATAATCCAATCCTTCCACTTCTTTGTCTTCCAGATGCCTTCAGAATCTAATTCCCCATATCGCCTCCTATCAAAAGAAAAATACAAAAACAACTTCCCACGGATCATACCCACACAATTACCTACAGTAACTACCTCTTTCTTAAAAATCTAAATATTACGCACATCCCACAACACCTCCTTCACACAACATGCCAACAACCATATCAATTTTGCTTTCTCCTTTTCCACACCACTTCCACACAAACCATACATCATCATATTAAAAGTAAAAAACTGCACTCCAGTCAAACCCTTAATCATCCTTTTCAAACTTCTCCAAACATCCCTAGCATACTCACAATTCCAAAACAAATGAATAACACTCTCGCTTTGAAAACAACCATCTCTAGGACACACTTCTGAAGCCACTAAACGACGCATTCTCTGAAAATCCCTTGTTGGCAAACACTTATGCACACTCATCCAACTAATATCTTTCTGCCTATATATCAAATACTTATTACACACATCTTTCCATACCAACACACATTCATTTTCATTCAAACCCCCAATCAACTCAAGACCTTCCTTCTTCTCCAACATTTTCAACACCATTCTGTTTGCACACCACATCTCCCTACTAACATTCTCCAAACCATATTTTTTAATCCAACATTCCACCCTTACATAAAACCACGGAACAGCAAAACATACCGGTTTCTTTCTATCAATCTCAAATAAACCATATCGCCTTAAAACATTTCCACAAGCATACTTTACCATACAACCAGCCATGCTATCCTTACCACTCAGAACCACACACCTACTAACATATTTCACAGCCAAAAATCTCTCCACATTTGGAAAACCCTTACCACCAACATTCTTACTCTTAACAACAACATCTCTTTTCAAACGCTCCATACCAGAACTCCAGAAAAAAGAAAACAACACTCTCAAAATTCTCCGAAAAATCCTATCAGATGGCGGAAAAACTAACGCCAAATATAACATAATAGGGATAAAAACCGATTTAATAACTAACATTTTTCCTTCCAAAGATAAAGTTCTTAAAGACCAAAACTGAAGTTTTCTACTCACTTTATCAAAAACATTCTCCCAACTTTCCAAGCCTTTCAAATCCACATCAAATTTCACACCCAACACCTCAATTGCACCTTCAGTCACAGGCCATCCACAGGAATCAATCTCCCTATCATTATCAAAAACTTTAACTTTACACTTATTCCAATTAACTCTGAAACCACTTGCCATACAAAAACATTTAACTAAAGTTTTCACCCTCCTCAAACCAGCCTGAGTCTCACATACCACACTCACATCATCCATATACCCAATCACTTTTAAACACCTTCCATTACTACCAGGAACACTCACACCTCTAACTAATTTATCCTTCCTCAAACTAGTTAATAATGGCTCAATGACACATACAAATAACACAGGAGACAAAGGACATCCTTGACGCACTCCAGATTTAACACAAAATTCCTCAGTCAAAAAACCATTAACCTGGACTTGACTCACAATATCACTATACAAACATTTAAACCATCCAATAATCTTACCAGAAAAACCTAAACGTTCTAAAACATGAAACATAAAATCATGCACTACCCTATCATACGCTTTTTCAAAATCCACAATAGCAACAGCAACAGACCTCATCCTCTCCCTCACATACCACAGTACATCACGTAGTAACAACAAACTTTCAGAAATCTGACGCCCAGGAACAGCACACACTTGCTCTTCACCCACAGCCTTACCAATCACTCCACGCATTCTATTTGCCAACACCTTTGCAATAACCTTATAGTCAACATTCAACAACGTAATCGGCCTCCAATTCCTCAAATATCTCTTATCACCCTTTTTAAATAACAAAACAATCAAACCTTTCCTCATTGAAACAGGCAAAACATTCATTCTAAAAACAAACTTACAAACATCCAACATATCCACCCCAATCAAATTCCAAAAACAAGTATAAAATTCAACAGGCAAACCATCACAACCAGGTACCTTCCCATTCTTAAAACTCCTAACAACCTCTGCAATCTCATCCAAACTTAGATCCCTTTCTAACAAATCATTATCATATTTTTCCAACTTAACCTCAATGTTTTCCAACAACTCATTTTCCAATAAAACATATCTTGTTTTTTCTTTATACAGCTCACTGTAAAACTCATGAACTTCACCCAAAACACCATCCGTACCATTAACTTCACACTCAACCTTATCAAAAACACTAACAAAACCAGTCTTTCCTTCAAAAGCTTTCTTAAAAAAATATTTACTACAAGACTCATCCTTTTCCATTTTCTCCAATCTTGCCATAAAAACAATTTTCTTTCCTTTTTCATGCATACACTTTTTAATTATCTTTCTTGCTTCAGCAATTTCCTCATGCACATCAATACCACAATTTCTCAATTCATACAAATACAACAACCTCAGATACCATTTATCATACAACTCCCTTTCCATTCTAGCTTTCTCACAGCCTTTATTAATAAAAAACCTCTTTATTGCCACCTTCAACCATTCCCACCACATAAGCACATTACTAAAATCACATTTTCTTTCACGCCACCTTTCATACATCCAAACAAACAAACTGACGCTTAAACTTCTCATCTTTTAACAAATCCACATTCAGTTTCCAAACACCCTTACCATACTTAATCTTCAAATCACAATTCACCTTACACATCAAAAGGGCATGATCCGTAAAGGGCATCTGCTTTAAAGAAAAATCATCAACACATAAAAATTTAGATAAAAAACAAAAATCAATTCGAGATTTTATCCCACCACTATCACTAAAGAAAGTAAATCCCTCCCCTGAAAAAGAAACAGACCCAAAGGCATCCTTCAAACCGAAAGATTTAAGCAAATCAAGTAAAAACTTCCCTGAGCTATCCACCCTACAATCACTCCCACCCTCTCTGTCCCCATTCTTAATAATACAATTAAAATCCCCAACCAAAAAAGTTGGCTCTCGGCCTGGCAGAAAAAACTTTAAAGTTTCAAAATTAAGCAAACGTTCTACCCTATTTGGAGAAGCATATACAGTAAACAAACGAAAAACAGTCCCACAAAAACTAAAACTAAATCTGCCTCTGTGACGTTCCGACCTCCTAGGCTCCCCCTTGCCAGCCTCATAACCAGTAACTTCAGCAAGTTGGTTCACATCTCTTTTATCTAGATAACCAACAGAAGAGGCATCAGAAAAGACACCTATACACTGGCTTGAGTCAGAAGGAACGTCTTTAGTAGAGACAGAAGGAAACTCTGAAATTAAAGAGTCAGCATCACTTTTAGTATCTGGATCTGCACCCTTAACTACTGGAAGATTCAAATCAGGACTCTCCCATCCATCAGAATCCGCATCTATTTTTCGCTTGGAGGCAGATTTTTTCCCTTCAGTGTCCATATCCTCCTCAGAACTAGAGGACACAACAGCAGACCAATCAATGTTCTCCCCTTCACCAAGAACAGCATCAGGAGCAGCATCACAAGATGACTCAGTGAAGGAAAAATTCTCTGTCACAGGAACAGCAACAGTATCATCCACAGAATTGGGCAACAGGGCTTCAAGAACATCTGAAGCAGCTATCACATTAGATGTAGCAAGATCCACTTCCTGAAGATGAGATTGGGCTTCCTCCACCTTCTCAGCCACAGGAACCACCACAGGAGCATCAGACACCTCTCCGACAGGGACCCCAAATGCAGATTTCTTGCACAAAAGAGGTAATATAGAGTTCAATGCCTCATCAGAGACCTCCTCCTCATTCACAGATGGCTCAGCTGCAACTGAAGATATTTTTTTTGCAACATCAGCATAGGAAGGCTTCACTCTATCAAGCCCCTGCAACATCATCAAAGGACACATCCTGCACAGATGACTTGAAGAACCACACAGGTCACAGGTCCGGCGTTTACTACAGTGGGCAACAAGATGATCCTCCTCACCGCAATTTCGACATCTGGCACCTGGGCAATTTTCAGCAATGTGACCAAACAGGTTGCAACTACGGCAAAAAAGAGGCATGTCATCATAGTATAGGAAACCTCTATTTCCACCAATGGCGAAAGTCTGTGGAGGGTGTTTCTTTCCAACAATACCTAATTCATCAGGCACAAACCGCACCCAGAACCTGCGCTTTCCATTGAAAGTCCCAAACTGATTCTTCAGCTTGCTACCTCCTTGAACATCATCAAAGTAGCGACAAAGAAACAGACGAATTTCCACATCAATGACCCAAGGGTTGTACATATGTACTGTCACCGGGATTCTTCTCTCCCTCTGCACACAGGCAACAAATTTCATGCCAACCAACTCTGGAGCAGCAGCCATATCAATAGTCCGTTGATAGCAGGTCTGTAAATAATGCTCATCGGTGAAAGCCACATCAAAAATCCCTCTTGAAGGGAATGACTGAACACAATGCAAACTTGCTCTTGGCATCTTCAAAACACCCTCCAAAACCACCTGCTGGACATGAGCCAAACCAATCTTCTCTCGAAAGTCCTCAGAGATCAACACCCGAAGTGTATGGGGAACATTTGGCACATTGGTAGCCATATTTGCCCTATTGCCTCTTTAGGCTGGATTTCAGAGCGCCCCCCCAAAAGCAGCATGTGGCTGAAGTCCAGGGACGATGCCACAAGGCCAAGGGGACGGCCCTACTACCCAGTTGCTCTACGCCTAAGGAGTAGCCATCCCCCCAATAGCAGCAGGAGCCAAACCCCAAAGGGAAAGGACCCCAGGCCGAAGGAGCAGGTCTCCAGGCAGCAAACCAAGATCAAGACCAAGCACAGAAAACTGCACTTGATCCAAGCCAAAGGCCAGAGAAGCAACCTCAGCTGATCATTTTGGCCTATTGTGGGCCTCGTCAGTGAGGTGCAGCCACATCCCTCTAGGCACACTGAGCAACAGGTCCATGTCTGGCTTCCCGCATCACACTTAGGGAGACTTCCCAAAATGTCATAATTTGCATAAATAAAAAGAGAGAAGCGCTCAACCTGGGAACGAACAATAGCATAATAGCTTGTTCTATGGCTAGTTACCACCCAAGAAGCAGCCTCTTTTTGCTCAACATGTGCCTTTCACAGAGAAGAACTTTTCTGAAGCATATCAGTCTGATCCTGACTTCACAGTACAGTCCAGCCCCGAAATACCAGGCAATCTCTCTCTGAATGAGAGAAACATTGTATTAATGTTTTTGGGGTTGCCCCCATCCTCAGATACCTATATATACAAACAAGAGGTATCTGTAAGCGCTGAAATATACCAGAGTACTGAATAGTATTTAAAACTTCAAAGGAAGGATACCAAAAAATCTGTTATGCGTTATTTGTTCTTAAACCAAATGTGGCTGTAGACCACTAGAATGCTGCTATCTAGAGAATAGACTGAACCTTTAAAGTCACTGAAATAAAGGAAGTCTATGTAAAGTATGTGTGCAAGAAAGGGGATTTTAGACAGCACTCTCAAGGGGGGAGATGGTATGCCAAAAGCCACAGGATTATAGCAAGATATTAAAAAAGAGACAAAACAACATCATAGTATAATACTGTCAATATTATGATAAAGAGATGTGAGTTATGTTTCGCTCACCTGGTCCAACCTCATTAATATGAGGTAGGTAATGAGCATGGATAGGATGTATAATCCCCACTGTGGTAGATTTGTATCTATTATTATCCAAATATGAATGAGTAAAATGAAGTAAAAAAACACTTTATTCTCACTGGTAAAAATCAATGGATACTTAAAATTCCATTCAGAAGTCCAATTGGACGATATCCTAGTCTTGAAAGACTCAGTGCACTAATGCTCAGAGAAAAGCAATGTCAGCTTTCATAATACAAGACCAATAAGTGTTCAATAAAGCAATGTTCAGGTTGAATGCAAAAAAGACACAACACTTATCTTAGTCGAATACTGTATAGATATATATACTCATCTGCTATGCAGAGTCCTGTGCTTCAGTGTCTCTTATTGCAATAGAAACTTTAAAATTTCCCGTTTCGGAGGGATGAAGAAAACTCAGAGACCTATACTGGAGCTGTTTTTTCTTCATCCCTCGGAATCGGAAAATTTTAAAATGTTAAAGTTTCTATTGCAATAAGAGACACTGAAGCACAGGACTCTGTACCGGAGCTCTTCACTTCTCCACAACGTGACAACGGCACATTTGGAGTTTCTATTTTCTACAAGAGACACTGAAGCACAGATGAGTATAGCTATCTATACAGTATATGACTAAGATAAGTGTTGTGTCTTTTTTGCATTCAACCTGAACATTGCTTTATTGAACACCTATTGATCATTTGTTACGAAAGCTGACATTGTTTTTTTCTGAGCATTAGTTCACTGACTAGGATATCGTCCAATTGGACTTCTGAATGGAATTTTAAGTAGCCATTGCTTTTAACCAGTGAGAATAAAGTGTTTTTTTACTTCATTTTACTCATTCATATTTGGATAATAATGGATACAATTTTACCACAGTGGGGATTATACATCCTATCCATGCTCATTACATACCTCATATTGATGAGGTTAGACCAGGTGAGCGAAACATAACTCACATCTCTTTATCATAATATTGACAGTATTACACTATGATGTTGTTTTGTCTCTTTTTCAATATCTTGCTAGAACCCTGTGGCTTTCGGCATACCATCTCCCCCCTTGAGAGCGCTGTCTAAAATCACCTTTCTTTGTATATATATACAGTATATTTATATATTTATATATATATATATATATATACATGCATATTTAGACATGCATATCTGTGTGTTTCAATGAATAGGCCTGCCTTGTTTCCTAACAACTGAGATTTTTGAGCCTTTATAACTTTTGTGTGCAATATTTTTTTTTAATATTATTTTTTTTAAAAAACCCTCGTGATATACCCCTTACCGCTTGGATGCAAATATTTGCACTCCACTCGTAATCTGGCCCTCTATTTTTAAAAATGTAAATAACAAAATATATAGTAATGCTTTTCATGTAAACAAATTAAAATACTGTAAAAAAAAAAATGTTGTAAAGTTTAAATATATTTTTTAAGATAATGTGCTGTTAATACCAATAACACTTGTACTTAACAAAAATTTGTATTCATTTTTCTTAACATTTTACATATAGTTTATTTCACATTTTAAATAGTGCACTTTAATGTGCATGACAGAACCTCACTTATTTTAACGTTTCATTCACTTTTTTGATTTAAAGAACACATCTCAATATGAAACAGCTTTAAAAAAACAAAACAGTACGTTATAAATTATGTGGACGTTAGCAAGAGGAAGAAAAACGAAAAGTAACATTATAACAGTTGAGGTGTTTATTGGCACCCAGCATATACCATCACCAGGCATGTTAAATACACTTATTTCAGTCCTATAAAATATTTTACTTCCTGTTAAGATTTTGTGTCTTAATTGTTTAAAGGGACACTGAACCCAATTTTTTTCTTTCATGATTCAGATAGAGCAGGCACATCTACGCAACTTTATAATTTACTCCTATTATCATTTTTTCTGTGTTCTCTTGCTTTCGTTATTTGAAAAAGAAGGCATCTAAGCTATTTTTTTGGTTCAGGACCATGGAAAGCACTTTATGAATTTATCCACCAATCAGCAAGAACAACACAGTGTGTTCACCAAAAATGGGCCGGCATCTACACTTTCATTCTTGCATTTCATATAAAGATACCAAGAGAATGAAGAAAATTTGATAATAAGAGTAAATTAGAAAGTTGCTTAAAATTGCATGCTCTGTCTGATTCACGAAAGAAAAAATTTGGGTTCAGTGTCCCTTTAATAATACATATAATAATACATAGTAAATATGGTTTGTGTATCAGACTAAACAGAGGGATGAAAAAACAGATGGATCTTAAAGGGACATGAAACCCAAATAATTTATTTTGTGATTCAGATAGAACATGCAATTTTAAATAACTTTCCAATGTATTTCTATTATCTAATTTGTTTCATTTTTATTGTATCATCTGTTGAAAAGTAGACTCAAAAGCTGCTTATTGGTTGCTGCACATATATGTCTCTTGTCATTGTCTTTCAACTAGCTCCCAGTAGAGCATTGCTGCTCCTTCAAAAAAGGACACCAAAAAAATGAAGCAAATTAGATATTAGAAGTAAATTGGAATGTTGTTTTAATATTGTATGTTCTATCTGAATTAAGATAAAAATCAATGCATTTTGAGTTACTTGAGTTTTTCTTATTAGATATTAAAAATGGTAAGCAACAGCATGTGAGTCATTGTTTCCAAAAAAATGTAAAATAAGTATTCTGTACCTTTTATTCAATAGAAAATAGAAATGACTAATTCAAAAATAGAATAATTACATATCACAATTTAATTAGATTTAAAATAAGAGATACATTTAAAACAAAATTCAGATTTCACAAAGGGATAGGTTAATCTAGTTTTAAAAAATATATACATCTACACTTCTCTTTATTTCTTCTCTTTATTTATTAACAACAATTTAAAGGAAAAAAACAAACAAAAAAACTATCTACATAAAAAGCACCAAAACCCATTCCATATATCACATATTTAAAAAAAAAAAATGAATCTTCTTTTACACCCACCCATTAATTTGGATTCTTGCATTTTTTATTAGCTTAAAAACAAACAATATATGAGTCTTGCATCAAAATCCCAGCAAAATTAGGCCAGTGGTTGCTACCAAGTGTTCTTTAATACTATGATGATCTTTTTACAGCTTCAAATATATAAAACTCTTTATTTCAAATAGACGGTCACCTTTCTTTTAAATTATATTGCTTGTAGTAAAAGGGTGATGGGCCTTTTTTAGTATCTTCCAAAATAAGACCAGTGCTATGACATATTTTTCATTGTGATGACAATCGTCTGGTGGCTAAATAGATATATTACTATTATTATGATGATGATTATTATTATCATCACTTATTTTTAGAGCACCAACAGGTTCCCCAGTGCTAACATATGAATTCTTATTTGAAAGGGCAGTATTATTGTATACAAATATTGGGTCTTATATGCAACTATGTATGTATGTATGGCATGCTATAATTTTTTTTTAGCTAGTGTGCTAACTGCGCTGGAAGTAAACTTTAACCCGAGTTGAAAGAAAAAAGTTAGCGTGGCAGCAAATGTCTAATACCTGCTAACGTCAGGACTTCGTATATTGTGACCGTGTTAACTTTTTCTTCCCGGGCTTCAAAGGGGAATGCTGTTAAAAAAAAAGAACACTTATCACTTACAAGTTAACCTGACACCGCATTAGACCAACAGCGCTAAAGCCAAAGGTAGTTATGCATGTTTTACATTCCAATGTAATTAAAAATGAACAGTGAAATGTTGCACTGGTATAAACCCTTGTCTTATACAGCTCCGCTCCTACAAACGGGAAAAGGTAATGAAAAGTTAATGGTTGTATATGAGCGCTAACAGCTAAAGGGTTAAATGTGCTTAAATAAGATATATTAAAATCAAATAAAAGATAAATGCTTATATAATAATAAAAATAAAATATTTATTAGCAGACATATATTCACAGCTACTATGACCGGTCATATATAAAAAACTAAATAGACAAAAATAGTCTCACTAGACAAACATTGTAAAAACATTTAAAACATATACTGTGCAAATACCAACTAAAATGCTTTAAACTATCAAAGACCATAAAACACTTATAAGGAAGCTCAATCTTAATGAATTAAGAATCCCTTTGTAATAGTTACAATTCTCCTTAGTTGTTGTAGTGTATACACCTTTAAAGTGCCTACCTTTATATAAACGGCTCCTTTATCACAGCTGGCAACTTAATAATATAGTCGTACTGTAGCCGAGGCACAGGTATCTGTAAAAATCTGTTCCTGCTTTCTGGTCCGTTCACCGCACTGGTATCGAACCATGTGACTATCAGTAGGCAACCCTCGAACTGGAGTCTCGTTTCCCGGATCCTTACTCTGTGCAGAGATTTTGAAAGGACATCAAGAGAAAATAGTCCTTTTTGTAATCCTTGGCAATCTTTGGTAATCTTTCAAAGGAGAAAATTAGAGAAATAAATCACCATCAAGGCATTTTGCCATTTACACGGCTTTATCGAGATGGGTATTGAAAGTCTCAAGTGTCCTTATATACACATCTCCTTACAAGTGATTGGTTGTGTTCCTAATTGCATGCATCTTAAGGTGGAATTACTTAGTCCAGATCTTTTGATACTTGCACTAAGTTCAGATTTTTGCATAAAGTATTAGATATTTATATTATTATTGATGGTTTAACGTTAACATTCCATAACTGAGACACTAAAATTGGTGACACTCAATTGTGACACTATACATTTAATAACTTACATACACTTGTGTTCATAAAAATAAACAGTTAATAAATTAGTCACTAAAATTAGTGTTAAATCATTAATGATACCATACTTTTTATTTCTTTTTTTTTTTCTATTAACATCTAATATTGTATATGTGCCTATTCTTGTTGGTGCAAATTCATCAAAAGAGGCAATTAGAGGATGCATTTTGAAATTAATCATGATCAATCTAAAATGAAAGGATTCAGGTCTAGTTCTGAATTGAGACCTAATGGAAAGAGTGTTCTCATATCATAAATCATTTCTGCTTCTTTGCGTAACAGTAATTGATCAAAATCCCCCCCTTTACCAGCGTTTCTAAACTGTACAGATGCCCCAATACATAAAGTCATTAGTATTATTGTCATGAACAGTTCTAAAGTGCGTTCTTTTTTCAATATGATTCACATGTTCTCTTATTCTAGCTCTAAAAGTTATTGATGTCTCACCTAAATATTGTTTTTTGCAAGTACATTGAATAAGATAAATTACTCCTTCATCAGTACATCTGATGATATCTTTAATTTTGTATTCTTTTTGGGTATTTGTAGAAAAATAACATTTTAGTTTAGTGCTGTGTTGACAAGCCTTGCAGCTTTAACATGGGAAGTAACCACTTATTCTATTCCCTAAGATATCTCTGTCTCTAGTGATGTGTATTTTTTTCTTGAAATCGCTGGGTGCTAGAATATTTCTCATATTTTTGGCTTTTCTGTAGATCACCATTGGTCTTTCTGTGATCACATTACCTAAAACTGGGTCTGATTTTATAAGATGCCAATGTTTATTTAATATTCTAACTAACTGTTTATGTTGGCAATTATAATTGGCAACAAAAGGCACTTTAATAGTGTCTATGTCTTAATTTATTTCACTATGGGTTTTTCTTTTTAGGGTAACTTTTCTCTCTATATCCCTAACTGCTGTTACTGTTGATTTTATTTCATCGGCATTATAACCCTTTTCCAGGAATCTCTTTTTTTTTTTAACTTTTGTCTTTTTTTTATTGGTTTTTAAAAATATATAGTAAACAAAAAAACAAAAAAACACTGGCAGGTGTAACAATTTTACCTTAGAAATGACCATACACAATGAAGAAAGAAAAAAAAAATATCTTGCTTGGTTTTCTTCACCTTTTCCATTGGACAATAATAAGGAAAACGAAAAAGAAATAAAAAGAATGGGTCACATAAAAAACAAACAAACAAAAAAAAACAAGAAAATTCATGATTCTGGTGATTCAGCTCAATCTATTCAGATCATGTTCACATAACCTCCGGCAAGTGTTTCTATAGAACACAAAAAAAAAAAAAAAAAAAAAAAAGGAACCAAGTGTATTGCCCACCCCTTCCTTGTTGAATTCCGATACTCCAGATCCTAGCTTTGCTTTAGACTGTCTACTTGCATACATTAAACAGACATTAAAGGGACACTGAACTCAAATTTTTTTCTTTCGTGATTTAGATAGAGCATGACATTTTAAGCAACTTTCTAATTTACAAAACAAAACAGAGTAGCTGCACTCAAATACTTATTATAAAAGAAACAGGTGCTGCCTAGAAAGTAATATTTTCACAAACATAGCAAGAGAGTGGATTCCCCAAATTGAGGGGTTTCCAAAAGTCTAGCTTAATCAGCACAACCGTTAGTAATAACAACTCAAGAGACATAAGTGTCAAAAGTATAAAAATATCCTTTAATAAATCACACAATTCACAGACATACCACATTCATGCATGGGATCCCAGTAATAAAAAGTTAATAGACTGAGAGCAAACTTCTGGTGCACCAGGGTGAACTGGATACGTATATATATTAACCAGTGGTATTAGATATTTGTAATCCACAAAAGAGATAGTTCCATATCTTTAAAGTCCCCAAAGTGCCGCTCTGCTGAACTAGCCAGACCAAACCCTCGACCCAAAAACAGTGATCGAATCACCTTTCAAAGCATACTTTTTCAAGCCGTGTGTGTTATTCACAGGTGCATCAATTGGTATTTCCTTCTTGACCACATTTGGTAAATAGTACTACCTGTGTTTGTAGTGCCAACGGCAGGATCTTCAATGCTTACATGGAGCGCGGTCTTACAGGGCAGGTCGGGGCTAGTTGGGATCCAATGCTGTGGAAACAGAAAAGAGAGGCTGCAAAGTCTGTTTCCACTTTAGGCAGAACATTTTAGGAAATTGTTGGTATATATAGCTAAATTCTTTGTTGGTAATCAAACCTTCATCTTTAGCTTTTTTTAACATATTGTGTAATTTGTTATTCATATTAGTAATTTGGTTGAGTTTTAGTCTTTTATAAGTATCTGCATCATTTAGAAGGCAATTAGCTTCCTGTATATATTTTTCTGTATCCATAATTATGATACCGCCGCATTTATCGGCCAGTTTTATGGTAATATAATCATCCTTTTGTAAAGATGTAAGGATTTCTCTTTCTTTTTTTGTCATATTGTATGTGATATTTTTATTATCTTCTGTGTTGATTTTAGCTAAATCTTGTGATACTAGTCTCTCAAAGACTTATATATTACTCCCTTTGTTGTATGCTGGATAGAATTTTGACTTAGGCCTAGATTTGGAGTTCGGCGGTAGCCGTCAAAACCAGCGTTAGAGGCTCCTAACGCTGGTTTTGGCCGCCCGCTGGTATTTGGAGTCAGTGATTAAAGGGTCTAACGCTCACTTTTCAGCCACGACTTTTCCATACCGCAGATCCCCCTACGCCATTTGCGTAGCCTATCTTTTCAATGGGATCTTTCTAACGCTGGTATTTAGAGTCGTGGCTGAAGTGAGCGTTAGAGCTCTAACGACAAAATTCCAGCCGCCTGAAAATAGCAGGAGTTAAGAGCTTTCTGGCTAACGCCGGTTTATAAAGCTCTTAACTACTGTACCCTAAAGTACACTAACACCCATAAACTACCTATGTACCCCTAAACCGAGGTCCCCCCACATCGCCGCCACTCTATTTAAATTTTTAACCCCTAATCTGCCGACCGCCACCTACGTTATACTTATGTACCCCTAATCTGCTGCCCCTAACCCCGCCGACCCTATATTATATTTCTTAACCCCTAACTTGCCCCCCACAACGTCGCCGCAAGCTACTTAAAATAATTAACCCCTAATCTTCCGACCGCAAATCGCCGCAACCTACGTTATCCCTATGTACCCCTAATCTGCTACCCCTAACATCGCCGACCCCTATATTATATTTATTAACCCCTAATCTGCCCCCCTCAACGTCGCCGACACCTGCCTACACTTATTAACCCCTAATCTGCCGAGCGGACCTGAGCGCTACTATAATAAAGTTATTAACCCCTAACCCGCCTCACTAACCCTATCATAAATAGTATTAACCCCTAATCTGCCCTCCCTAACATCGCCGACACCTAACTTCAATTATTAACCCCTAATCTGCCGACCGGAGCTCACCGCTATTCTAATAAATGTATTAACCCCTAAAGCTAAGTCTAACCCTAACACTAACACCCCCCTAAGTTAAATATAATTTTTATCTAATGAAATAAATTAACTCTTATTAAATAAATTATTCCTATTTAAAGCTAAATACTTACCTGTAAAATACATCCTAATATAGCTACAATATAAATTATAATTATATTATAGCTATTTTAGGATTAATATTTATTTTACAGGTAACTTTGTAATTATTTTAACCAGGTACAATAGCTATTAAATAGTTAAGAACTATTTAATAGTTACCTAGTTAAAATAATAACAAAATTACCTGTAAAATAAGTCCTAACCTAAGATATAATTAAACCTAACACTACCCTATCAATAAAATAATTAAATAAACTACCTACAATTACCTACAATTAACCTAACACTACACTATCAATAAATTAATTAAATACAATTCCTACAAATAAATACAATTAAATAAACTAGCTAAAGTACAAAAAATAAAAAAGATCTAAGTTACAGAAAATAAAAAAATATTTACAAACATAATAAAAATATTACAACAATTTTAAACTAATTACACCTACTCTAAGCCCCCTAATAAAATAACAAAGCCCCCCAAAATAAAAAATTCCCTACCCTATTCTAAATTAAAAAAGTTACAAGCTCTTTTACCTTACCAGCCCTGAACAGGGCCCTTTGCGGGGCATGCCCCAAGAATTTCAGCTCTTTTGCCTGTAAAAAAAAACATACCATACCCCCCCCCAACATTACAACCCACCACCCACATACCCCTAATCTAACACAAACCCCCCTTAAATAAACCTAACACTAAGCCCCTGAAGATCTTCCTACCTTGTCTTCACCATACCAGGTTCACCGATCCGTCCTGAAGAGCTCCTCCGATGTCCTGATCCAAGCCCAAGCGGGGGCTGAAGAGGTCCATGATCCGGTCAAAGTCTTCATCCAAGCGGGGCAGAAGAGGATCTTCCATCCGATTGAAGTCATCATCCAGGCGGCATCTTCTATGGTCTTCCATCCGGAGCGAAGCGACAGGATCCTCAAGACCTCCAGCGCGGAACATCCATCCGGACCGACGACTGAACGACGAATGACTGTTCCTTTAAGGGACGTCATCCAAGATGGCGTCCCTCGAATTCCGATTGGCTGATAGGATTCTATCAGCCAATCGGAATTAAGGTATGAATTTTCTGATTGGCTGATGGAATCATCCAATCAGAATCAAGTTCAATCCGATTGGCTGATCCAATCAGCCAATCAGATTGAGCTCGCATTCTATTGGCTGTTCCGATCAGCCAATAGAATGCGAGCTCAATCTGATTGGCTGATTGGATCAGCCAATCGGATTGAACTTGATTCTGATTGGCTGATTCCATCAGCCAATCAGAAAATTCATACCTTAATTCCGATTGGCTGATAGAATCCTATCAGCCAATCGGAATTCGAGGGACGCCATCTTGGATGACGTCCCTTAAAGGAACAGTCATTCGTCGTTCAGTCGTCGGTCCGGATGGATGTTCCGCGCTGGAGGTCTTGAGGATCCTGTCGCTTCGCTCCGGATGGAAGACCATAGAAGATGCCGCCTGGATGATGACTTCAATCGGATGGAAGATCCTCTTCTGCCCCGCTTGGATGAAGACTTTGACCGGATCATGGACCTCTTCAGCCCCCGCTTGGGCTTGGATCAGGACATCGGAGGAGCTCTTCAGGACGGATCGGTGAACCTGGTATGGTGAAGACAAGGTAGGAAGATCTTCAGGGGCTTAGTGTTAGGTTTATTTAAGGGGGGTTTGGGTTAGATTAGGGGTATGTGGGTGGTGGGTTGTAATGTTGGGGGGGGGTATGGTATGTTTTTTTTTACAGGCAAAAGAGCTGAAATTCTTGGGGCATGCCCCGCAAAGGGCCCTGTTCAGGGTTGGTAAGGTAAAAGAGCTTGTAACTTTTTTAATTTAGAATAGGGTAGGGAATTTTTTATTTTGGGGGGCTTTGTTATTTTATTAGGGGGCTTAGAGTAGGTGTAATTAGTTTAAAATTGTTGTAATATTTTTATTATGTTTGTAAATATTTTTTTATTTTCTGTAACTTAGATCTTTTTTATTTTTTGTACTTTAGCTAGTTTATTTAATTGTATTTATGTGTAGGAATTGTATTTAATTAATTTATTGATAGTGTAGTGTTAGGTTAATTGTAGGTAATTGTAGGTAGTTTATTTAATTATTTTATTGATAGGGTAGTGTTAGGTTTAATTATATCTTAGGTTAGGACTTATTTTACAGGTAATTTTGTTATTATTTTAACTAGGTAACTATTAAATAGTTCTTAACTATTTAATAGCTATTGCACCTGGTTAAAATAATTACAAAGTTACCTGTAAAATAAATATTAATCCTAAAATAGCTATAATATAATTATAATTTATATTGTAGCTATATTAGGATGTATTTTACAGGTAAGTATTTAGCTTTAAATAGGAATAATTTATTTAATAAGAGTTAATTTATTTCGTTAGATAAAAATTATATTTAACTTAGGGGGGTGTTAGTGTTAGGGTTAGACTTAGCTTTAGGGGTTAATACATTTATTAGAATAGCGGTGAGCTCCGGTCGGCAGATTAGGGGTTAATAATTGAAGTTAGGTGTCGGCGATGTTAGGGAGGGCAGATTAGGGGTTAATACTATTTATGATAGGGTTAGTGAGGCGGATTAGGGGTTAATAACTTTATTATAGTAGCGCTCAGGTCCGCTCGGCAGATTAGGGGTTAATAAGTGTAGGCAGGTGTCGGCGACGTTGAGGGGGGCAGATTAGGGGTTAATAAATATAATATAGGGGTCGGCGATGTTAGGGCAGCAGATTAGGGGTACATAGGGATAACGTAGGTTGCGGCGGTTTACGGAGCGGCAGATTAGGGGTTTAAAAAAATATGCAGGTATCAGCGATAGCGGGGGCGGCAGATTAGGGGTTAATAAGTGTAAGGTTAGGGGTGTTTAGACGGGGTACATGTTAGAGTGTTAGGTGCAGACGTAGGAAGTGTTTCCCCATAGGAAACAATGGGGCTGCGTTAGGAGCTGAACGCTGCTTTTTTGCAGGTGTTAGGTTTTTTTTCAGCTCAAACAGCCCCATTGTTTCCTATGGGGGAATCGTGCACGAGCACGTTTTTGAGGCCGGCCGCGTCCGTAAGCAACTCTGGTATCGAGAGTTGTATTTGCGGTAAAAATGCTCTACGCTCCTTTTTTGGAGCCTAACGCAGCATTTGTTTGAACTCTCGATACCAGAGTTAATTTTATGGTGCGGCCAGAAAAAAGCCCGCGGAGCGTTAACAGCCCTTTTACCGCCGAACTCCAAATCTAGGCCTTAGGGTTTAAATCTGTAAATGTAATTCCATTTTAATTTGATTAAAATCCTAATTGTAAAACTCTATTTCCATCTTCTGTAAGTGATTTTTTTGCTCAGATTAAAAATCCCAGTCTTTTTTTATCTCCATTTCTTTTTGGATTGGATTTCATTTCCTCCCTCCCCTAGTTCCTCTAACCCTCTTTTTCTTAGTGTTCTTCTTTGGTCTAGTTGTGTTCCTTCCTCTAAAAAAAGCCCACGATGTACTAAGTCTAGTGAACTCATTCTCACTATGTGTGTTTTCAATTGGTTCATTGTGTATTTCTAATGGATTAAATCTATTTCTTAGGGGAATGGTCCATTCTTTTTTCTAGGACTGATGTGGTTTGTATTCATTATGATACTGTTTATTATCATCACTATAATGATGGTACGTTCTAAATCTATTTTCATTTCTCGTTGTAACCAAATTATGATATTGTCTTTCCTCTCTTCTATTGATACGGTTGTATCTCATATTGGTTTACATTTGGTCTCTGGTAATCCATATTGCTATATTGAGACCTATTATACATATCTCCATTCTGTCGTTGTGTTTGTTCATATAATATTCTATGGTTATTATGTATGTTCCTCGGTGCTTTATTATTGCGTCTCCATTTGGGGTTCAACGTTAAGTTATGAGGTGTGTTTATAATTTTTATGAATAGGAGTGTTTTGTGTGTCTTCATTAGTTTGTACCTCTACATCTGTGATATTTATCTGATAATCTGGTTGATCTCTCTTTAATTTCCGCAATTTAATTATTTGCAACTCTTTATTTGTTTCAGTGAGTTTTTCAATGGTTATTTTTTGTCTATTTTTAAACACTTTACTATCTTTATGTATCTCTATTTTTTCTTTAATATCGTCAATCTTTTTCTTAAAATGATCTAAACTCAGATACCTGGAATTCTTAATAATCTCTATTAATCCAAGGGATGCTTTTTCCAGTACATTGAACCATTTGTTACTACAGTATGTTCTTCATTAAGCTCAAATGTGCATTTCTTTTCTAATCTAAGGCCCCTGGGGATAATTTTGGTGGTGGTATATTTATCTAAAAATGCTAGTTCAGTCTTCTGTCTTAATTCTTTAATTAATGTTACTTCTAGCTCTGATAGTAGTTCCCCTATGTCAGTCATATTGTTAATATTGTTGTTATTTGTATAAACACAGACATTAGTTAGTAATTTTTCTCTCAAGGTAAATATTTCCATTATCTAAAATACCTTCAGCTAACACTTAAATGGGATAGGTAGTGAGTAAAACTGAACAGTAAAATCTTGCGCTGGTATAAACCCTTGCTCTTATACAGCCCTGCTCTCACAAATGGGAAAAGGTAAAGGTAATAAAAAGTTAATGGTCGAATTTGAGCGCTAACAGCTAAAGGGTTAAATGTGTCACTTACAAGCTCTCAGCTTTTTATCTTAGCTGAGAGCTTGTAAGTGAGTGCTGGACTTTCTCTGTGTGCTGTATTCATTTGTTTTGTAATTTTCCCTATGGGCCTTGAACCCAGACCTGTCTGGGGTTAACTGCCTGTGACTCTGGGGACAGTGCAGCTTCCTGAGAGTGTTATTGTGCTCCCAGGGGTGCATGTTGCAGGGTCATGGGATGTGTACCCAGTCCGGTCTGAGAGTGCAGTCCCCTTCCGTGTTTTGTATATGTCTAGAGTGATTACATAAGCCTGTGCACCCTTCACTTGATCCCAGTTTGTTGGATTGAGAGCTTGCATTGTGTGACTGTTTAGGGACTTATCCCATTTGGCCAGATGCAGTAACTAACTCTTCCATTTTTGCTTTTAATCTTAACTGAGAGTTTATAAGTGAGTTCTGGACTTTTTCTGTGATATATATATATATATATATATATATATATATATATATATATATATATATATATATATATATATATATATATATATATAAAATTAAAAACATTATAATATATGTATAGCTATGCATATATATGTATCTTTTATGTATATCTATGCATATATATGTATGTATGTATAAGCACACAAATATATTTTGTTTAACTATCTATCTATCTATCTATCTATCTATCTATCTATCTATCTAGCATCTATCGATCTATGTATCTATCTATATATGCACTGTCAATATAATGAATCTGTCCATGAGTAGTTAACCACCTGAGTGCTTTAATCAAAATCATATATCCTATCACAGCAGCATCACAGGATTTACACCAAACTTGTGCACAAATGTATTGATGTTTCATGGACCACACCCCCCCTTCTTCAGAACCAACAAACAGTTATCAAACAGTGCTTCAATAGTATATACATAATTGGGTAATTATTTACCTCAAAAAAACTGCGCCAAAACAATATCCTATCCGGAATGCCAATTGTGTCAGATTTACCCACGTTACTAGAAGTGAACTACTCCTACTTCCGGTACGCAATTGTGTCCTAGATATACTAATTTGTGGCAAATATTTCAAAACCACGATTGCACAAAATTACAAAGTGTTATTGCGTACAAACACCTCAATAGTACCTGTTTCATACTCAAATATATTATACATGTGGCATATATCACAAAACCAGATCCGGTTTACGTTATTTCATCACTTCTGGTTTATGTTATTGTAAGCCTATTACAGAACCGGATGTTTATACTTGTCACTCATTATATGGTCCTTTTACTGTCAATATCTTAAGATGGTATAGGGCATCATATCCACACTTAGTGTTAAACAATCTCACACATATATTTATATGCCCAAGCATTTAGTTACTTCATATGGATTAAGCTTAGAACTTTATTTATGTAAAACACCCTGATCCTAATTTCTGCTATAACTTATTTTTATCTTAGTTTGTATTTTTGTTTTGTACATCATAGTATTAGATATTTTCATAGAACAAACTATTATCAATCAATGCCTGCAACCATTAAACTGATGCCTTAATAATCTTTTCTCATTTACAATTTTTAAAAGGTATATATTGTGTCTATTAGGACAGATTTACCTGAAAAAGGATCTTTCAAATTAATCTACATGTAAATCATCCAAGGGGGATGGAAAAGGTGACCCCAACATCTCTTGACCTAGAAGAACCACTTTCCATACCCCTATTGTCTCCCTACCCCATATTCTATAGTGTAACTCAACAGACATCAAAGTATCAAATTAAGCATCCTAGATCAGGCATAGAGTTAATTCCCTTTGGGGAAATAGTGTCCAACTTGAAAATCCATTCTGCTTCTCTTCTTAGAAGCATTTTGTTTCTATCTCCCCCTCTCACGGGTTTAGGGATGTGGTCAATCAGGATAATTTTTACTTTCCGTACCCCTATTGTCTCCCTACCCCATATTCTATATTTTAACTCAACAGACAGCAACGTATCAAATTAAGCATCCTAGATCAGGCATAGAGTTAATTCCCTTTGGGGAAATAATGTCCAACTTGAAAATCCATTCCGCTTCTCTTCTTAGAAGCATTTTGTTTCTATCTCCCCCTCTCATGGGTTTAGGGATGTGGTCAATCAGGATAATTTTTACTGATGAGACAAGATGACCTGCCTCCATCCAGTGGTGACTGGTTGGTCAGAATGGCCATTTTTAATTGCCTGTCACATAGCCAGTCTTTGGTTGGTCATGCATTCTCTGATTGTCCCCTGTGTCTTCTTTACATAGGCCTAGATTTAGAGTTCGGCGGTAAAAGGGCTGTTAACGCTCCGCGGGTTTTTTTCTGGCCGCACCATAAATTTAACTCTGGTATCGAGAGTTCAAACAAATGCTGCGTTAGGCTCCAAAAAAGGAGCGTAGAGCATATTTACCGCAAATGCAACTCTCGATACCAGAGTTGCTTACGGACGCGGCCGGCCTCAAAAACGTGCTCGTGCACGATTCTCCCATAGGAAACAATGGGGCTGTTTGAGCTGAAAAAAAACCTAACACCTGCAAAAAAGCAGCGTTCAGCTCCTAACGCAGCCCCATTGTTTCCTATGGGGAAACACTTCCTACGTCTGCACCTAACACTCTAACATGTACCCCGAGTCTAAACACCCCTAACCTTACACTTATTAACCCCTAATCTGCCGCCCCCGCTATCGCTGACCCCTGCATTACACTTTTAACCCCTAATCTGCCGCTCCGTAAACCGCCGCCACCTACGTTATCCCTATGTACCCCTAATCTGCTGCCCTAACATCGCCGACCCCTATGTTATATTTATTAACCCCTAATCTGCCCCCCACAACGTCGCCGACACCTACCTACACTTATTAACCCCTAATCTGCCGAGCGGACCTGAGCGCTACTATAATAAAGTTATTAACCCCTAATCCGCCTCACTAACCCTATCATAAATAGTATTAACCCCTAATCTGCCCTCCCTAACATCGCCGACACCTACCTTCAATTATTAACCCCTAATCTGCCGACCGGAGCTCACCGCTATTCTAATAAATGTATTAACCCCTAAAGCTAAGTCTAACCCTAACACTAACACCCCCCTAACTTAAATATAATTTTTATCTAACGAAATAAATTAACTCTTATTAAATAAATGATTCCTATTTAAAGCTAAATACTTACCTGTAAAATAAATCCTAATATAGCTACAATATAAATTACATTTATATTATAGCTATTTTAGGATTAATATTTATTTTACAGGCAACTTTGTAATTATTTTAACCAGGTACAATAGCTATTAAATAGTTAAGAACTATTTAATAGTTACCTAGTTAAAATAATTACAAATTTACCTGTAAAATAAATCCTAACCTAAGATATAATTAAACCTAACACTACCCTATCAATAAAATAATTAAATAAACTACCTACAATTACCTACAATTAACCTAACACTACACTATCAATAAATTAATTAAACACAATTGCTACAAATAAATACAATTAAATAAACTATCTAAAGTACAAAAAATAAAAAAGAACTAAGTTACAGAAAATAAAAAAATATTTACAAACATAAGAAAAATATTACAACAATTTTAAACTAATTACACCTACTCTAAGCCCCCTAATAAAATAACAAAGACCCCCAAAATAAAAAATTCCCTACCCTATTCTAAAATACAAAAATTACAAGCTCTTTTCCCTTACCAGCCCTGAACAGGGCCCTTTGCGGGGCATGCCCCAAGAATTGCAGCTCTTTTGCCTGTAAAAAAAAACATACAATACCCCCCCCCCAACATTACAACCCACCACCCACATACCCCTAATCTAACCCAAACCCCCTTAAATAAACCTAACACTAATCCCCTGAAGATCTTCCTACCTTGTCTTCACCATCCAGGTATCACCGATCCGTCCTGGCTCCAAGATCTTCATCCAACCCAAGCGGGGGTTGGCGATCGATAATCCGGTGCTCCAAAGTCTTCCTCCTATCCGGCAAGAAGAGGACATCCGGACCGGCAAACATCTTCTCCAAGCGGCATCTTCTATGTTCTTCCATCCGATGACGACCGGCTCCATCTTGAAGACCTCCAGCGCGGATCCATCCTCTTCTTCCGACGACTAGACGACGAATGACGGTTCCTTTAAGGGACGTCATCCAAGATGGCGTCCCTCGAATTCCGATTGGCTGATAGGATTCTATCAGCCAATCGGAATTAAGGTAGGAATATTCTGATTGGCTGATGGAATCAGCCAATCAGAATCAAGTTCAATCCGATTGGCTGATCCAATCAGCCAATCAGATTGAGCTCGCATTCTATTGGCTGTTCCGATCAGCCAATAGAATGCGAGCTCAATCTGATTGGCTGATTGGATCAGCCAATCGGATTGAACTTGATTCTGATTGGCTGATTCCATCAGCCAATCAGAATATTCCTACCTTAATTCCGATTGGCTGATAGAATCCTATCAGCCAATCGGAATTCGAGGGACGCCATCTTGGATGACGTCCCTTAAAGGAACCGTCATTCGTCGTCTAGTCGTCGGAAGAAGAGGATGGATCCGCGCTGGAGGTCTTCAAGATGGAGCCGGTCGTCATCGGATGGAAGAACATAGAAGATGCCGCTTGGAGAAGATGTTTGCCGGTCCGGATGTCCTCTTCTTGCCGGATAGGAGGAAGACTTTGGAGCACCGGATTATGGATCGCCAACCCCCGCTTGGGTTGGATGAAGATCTTGGAGCCAGGACGGATCGGTGATACCTGGATGGTGAAGACAAGGTAGGAAGATCTTCAGGGGATTAGTGTTAGGTTTATTTAAGGGGGTTTGGGTTAGATTAGGGGTATGTGGGTGGTGGGTTGTAATGTTGGGGGGGGGTATTGTATGTTTTTTTTTACAGGCAAAAGAGCTGCAATTCTTGGGGCATGCCCCGCAAAGGGCCCTGTTCAGGGCTGGTAAGGTAAAAGAGCTTGTAATTTTTGTATTTTAGAATAGGGTAGGGAATTTTTTATTTTGGGGGTCTTTGTTATTTTATTAGGGGGCTTAGAGTAGGTGTAATTAGTTTAAAATTGTTGTAATATTTTTCTTATGTTTGTAAATATTTTTTTATTTTCTGTAACTTAGTTCTTTTTTATTTTTTGTACTTTAGATAGTTTATTTAATTGTATTTATTTGTAGCAATTGTGTTTAATTAATTTATTGATAGTGTAGTGTTAGGTTAATTGTAGGTAATTGTAGGTAGTTTATTTAATTATTTTATTGATAGGGTAGTGTTAGGTTTAATTATATCTTAGGTTAGGATTTATTTTACAGGTAAATTTGTAATTATTTTAACTAGGTAACTATTAAATAGTTCTTAACAATTTAATAGCTATTGTACCTGGTTAAAATAATTACAAAGTTGCCTGTAAAATAAATATTAATCCTAAAATAGCTATAATATAATTATAATTTATATTGTAGCTATATTAGGATTTATTTTACAGGTAAGTATTTAGCTTTAAATAGGAATAATTTATTTAATAAGAGTTAATTTATTTCGTTAGATAAAAATTATATTTAATTTAGGGGGGTGTTAGTGTTAGGGTTAGACTTAGCTTTAGGGGTTAATACATTTATTAGAATAGCGGTGAGCTCCGGTCGTCAGATTAGGGGTTAATAATTGAAGGTAGGTGTCGGCGATGTTAGGGAGGGCAGATTAGGGGTTAATACTATTTATGATAGGGTTAGTGAGGCGGATTAGGGGTTAATAACTTTATTATAGTAGCGCTCAGGTCCGCTCGGCAGATTAGGGGTTAATAAGTGTAGGTAGGTGTCGGCGACGTTGTGGGGGGCAGATTAGGGGTTAATAAATATAACATAGGGGTCGGCGATGTTAGGGGCAGCAGATTAGGGGTACATAGGGATAACGTAGGTGGCGGCGATTTGCGGTCGGAAGATTAGGGGTTAATTATTTTAAGTAGCTTGCGGCGACGTTGTGGGGGGCAAGTTAGGGGTTAATAAATATAATATAGGGGTCGGCGGGGTTAGGGGCAGCAGATTAGGGGTACATAAGTATAACGTAGGTGGCGGTCGGCAGATTAGGGGTTAAAAATTTTAATCGAGTGGCGGCGATGTGGGGGGACCTCGGTTTAGGGGTACATAGGTAGTTTATGGGTGTTAGTGTACTTTAGGGTACAGTAGTTAAGAGCTTTATAAACCGGCGTTAGCCAGAAAGCTCTTAACTCCTGCTTTTTTCAGGCGGCTGGAATCTTGTCGTTAGAGCTCTAACGCTCACTGCAGAAACGACTCTAAATACCAGCGTTAGAAAGATCCCATTGAAAAGATAGGCTACGCAAATGGCGTAGGGGGATCTGCGGTATGGAAAAGTCGCGGCTGAAAAGTGAGCGTTAGACCCTTTAATCACTGACTCCAAATACCAGCGGGCGCCCAAAACCAGCGTTAGGAGCCTCTAACGCTGGTTTTGACGGCTACCGCCGAACTCTAAATCTAGGCCATAATGTTTTCCACATGGATAGATTAACATATACACCACAAAATTTGTTGTATAACTTATAGAATGTAGAATTTTGACTTTTTTGTTGTTATGTGGATGGTAAATTTTTTGTGGCAATAAGTCTGTTACATGTAGTACAATTTGAGTATTTATAGCATCTTTTGGTGGGTATCTCTTATAATTCCTATTAATATAGCATTTAACAGGATCTGTTCAGACCAATATGACTCTTAGATTAGTATTCCATTTATATCCAATCATAGGAGTGACTTGGCATGCAAAACTTAGTTTTGGATGAGAATCAAGTATATACCAATGCTCCTTTATAAGTTGTTCCAATTTTGCAGTTTTTGGAGAAAATGTTGTAGTCATCACTATTTTCTTGTTATCATTCACCCTTTCTTTTCTCCCCAACATGGTTTCTTAGGATTGTCCCATTAGTTGTTCTATCAAAGAGTCCACAACTGATGCCTTGCACCCGCCTTTGGATGAACTTGTTCTTCATATCATACATTTGTGAGACCCTTTATCTGTATTCAAATTATTTATTATGGTTCTAATTAACTGGGATTTAATGATACCTCTACATAATGATGGAGCATAAAAACTATCTGCTTTAAGTAGCGAGTTATGATCAGTGGGTTTTGAATATAGAATGGTTTCTAATTTGCCCACCATATACTGATCAATAAATCAAAAAACTGTATTGAGATATCACTATATGTCACTTTGAACCGCACTATTGTCTTTGTACTGTTGAAATGATGGAATAATTTCTCCAAACTATCTTTACCACCTCTCCAGATTAAATAAATATCATCTATGTATTTCCTGTAAAAAAATCACAGGAGATATATCTTAGTTCCGCAAAAACTCCTCAAATCCAGGCATAAAAATATTCACCTTAGCGGGGGCCATATTAGGCCCCAGGTTTTAAAAGCTCAATCAAGAAGAAAATCTTTGGTCTCCTGGAAAACTGGTTATAAAAATAAATCCAAGTATTGGGGTACAGGCTGTAATAGTGAGTCCCTGGACGATACAATAGGGTGTCCCGGGGGTTGTGTCAAGACGTTAGTACCATCGGGATTATGTATAGAATTGGTATTTTCTGTAATTTAGTATTCATAAATGTCTTCAAATCACCTGTTATACACTCCTGTTCTTATCCAAATGTTATTAACTTATCCAATTGTTCTTTAAATGTATTTGGAGGATCAAACATCAATCTTTAATAGGGAGTGTCATCCTCCAACTGTAATATCCAAATTATGTAACCAATCTTCCCTAGTATCTGTTTGTTTAAGTTTATTTAACCCCTAATGACCACAGCACTTTTCCATTTTCTGTCTGTTTGGGACAAAGGCTTTTTTACATTTTTGCTGTGTTTGTGTTTAGCTGTAATGTTCCTCTTACTTATTTACTGTACCCACACATATTATATACTGTTTTTCTCGCCATTAAATGGAATTTCTAAAGATACCATTATTTTCATCATATCTTATAATTTACTATAAACAAATTTATAAAATATGAGGAAAAAATGGAAAAAAACACACTTTTTGTAACTTTGACCCCAAAAATCTGTTACACATCTACAACCACCAAAAAACACCCATGCTAAATAGTTTAAAAATTTTGTCCTGAGTTTAGAAATACCCAATGTTTACACGTTCTTTGCTTTTTTTTCAAGTTATAGGGCAATAAATACAAGTAGCACTTTGCGATTTCCAAACCACTTTTTTTCAAAATTAGCTCTAGTTACATTGGGACACTGTTATCTTTCAGGAATACCTGAATATCCCTTGACATGTATATACATTTTTTTAGAAGACATCCCAAAGTATTGATCTAGGCCCATTTTGGTATATTTCATGCCACCATTTCACTGCCAAATGAGATCAAATAAGAAAAATTGTTCACTTTTTCACAATTTTTTTCACAAACTTTAGGTGCTCTCAGTGAAATTATTTGTGCAATTATGGCATAAATGGTTGTAAACACTTTTCTGGGATCCCCTTTGTTCAGAAATAGCAGACATATATGGTTTTGGCATTGCTTTTTGGTAATTAGAAGGCCGCTAAATGCCACTGTGCACCACACGTGTATTATGCCCAGCAGTGAAGGGGTTAATTAGGGAGCATGTAGGGAGCTTCTAGGGTTAATTTTAGCTTTAGTGTAGTGTAGTAGACAACCCCAAGTATTGATCTAGGCCCATCTTGGTATATTTTATGCCACCATTTCACCGCCAAATATGATTAAATGATAAAAAAACATTGCATTTTTCACAATTTTAGGTTTTCCACTGAAATTATTTACAAACAGCTTGTGCAATTATGGCACACATGGTTGTAAAAGCTTCTCTGGGATCCCGTTTGTTCAGAAATAGCAGACATATATGGCTTTGGTGTTGCTTCTTGGTAATTAGAAGGGCGCTAAATGCCGCTGCGCACCACACGTGTATTATGCCAGCAGTGAAGTGGTTAATTAGGGAGCTTGTAGGGAGCTTACAGGGTAAATTTTAGCTTTGCATACGAAGAGAGAAGCGCTCTACCAGGAACGAACAACAGCTCAGTGGCTTGTTCTATGGCGATTTACCACCCGGAAGCAGCCTCTTTTAGACCAGTGTGCTTTTCACAGAAGAAAACTTTCCTGAAGTATATCAGTCTGATCCTGCCAAGTAAGGTCAGTCCAGCCCCGAAATACCAGGCAATTCTCCTCTGAACAAGGAACATGACAACCCCAGACGATCGTTTCGGCCTCCTATGGGCCTCGTCAGTGAGGTGCAGCCACATTCCTCTAAGCACACTGGGCAAGGAGTCCACGTCTGGTTTCCCCCATCACCCATAGGGAGACTTCCCCAGGGTCATAATAATTTGCATACGAAGAGAGAAGCGCTCTACCAGGAACGAACAACAGCTCAGTGGCTTGTTCTATGGCGATTTACCACCCGGAAGCAGCCTCTTTTAGACCAGTGTGCTTTTCACAGAAGAAAACTTTCCTGAAGTATATCAGTCTGATCCTGCCAAGTAAGGTCAGTCCAGCCCCGAAATACCAGGCAATTCTCCTCTGAACAAGGAACATGACAACCCCAGACGATCGTAAATTTTAGCTTAAGTGTAGAGATCAGCCTCTCACCTGACACATCACACCCCCTGATCCCTCCCAAACAGCTCTCTTCCCTCCCCCACCCCACAATTGTCATCGCCATCTTAAGTACTGGCAGAAAGTCTGCCAGTACTAAAATAAAAGGTATCTTTTAATTTTTTTATTTTTTTTAGCATATTTACATATGCTGATGTGTAGGATCCCCCCTTAGCCCCCAACCTTCCTATGCTTGTACGGTTAATTTTAGCTTTAGTGTAGTGTAGTAGACAACTCAAAGTATTAATCTAGGCCCATTTTGGTATATTTCATGTCACCATTTCCCTGCCAAATGCGATCAAATAAAAAAAAAAAACGTTCACTTTTTCACAAACTTTAGGTTTCTCACTGAAATTATTTACAAACAGCTTGTTTAATTATGACACACATGGTTTTAAATGCTTCTCTGGGATCCCCTTTGTTCAGAAATAGCAGACATATATGGCTTTGGAGTTGCTTTCTGGTAATTGGAAGACCGCTTAATGCCACTGCGCATCACACATGTATTATGTCTAGCAGTGAAGGGGTTAATTAGGTAGCTTGTAGGGAGCTTACAGGGAAAATTTTAGCTTTAGTGTAGAGATCAGCCTCCCACCTGACACATCACACCCCCTGATCCCTCCCAAACAGCTCTCTTCCCTCCCCCACCCCACAATTGTCATCACCATCTTAAGTACTGGCAAAAAGTCTGCCAGTACTAAAATAAAAGGTATCTTTTAATTTTTTAATTTTTTTAGCATATTTACATATGCTGATGTGTAGGATCCCCCCTTAGCCCCCAACATTCCTAAACCCCCCCCCTCCCCCAACAGCTCTCTAACTCCTCACCTCTACCATATTGGTAGCCATCTTGGGTACTGGTAGCTGTCTGCCAGTACCCACTTTACTAAAAAAATATGCTTTTTTTTCTGTAGTGTAGCTTCCCCCCCCAATGACCAACTCCCCACCCCCTCCCAGATCCCTTAGATGCTTTTTTTTATTAAATCTACCCCAACTCTTATCCCGGCCAAAGGTGTGTATTTTTTTTATCCTAAATCCTCGAGGAATCTGGTTAAGACGGTGAAACTCTGATAAATAACTACCATGTAGAGATAAATCTATTTCCCTCTTTTAAAGCTTTAACAATGAAAAATATACATTTGTAGGTGTCTCACCTATCGTACATTGTATTGTAGTAAATATAATTCTATCCACATCCTCCTGAGAGAATCATACTGTCCCAGTTTGTGCTTGTTTCACTTGTGCCAAAGCATATGCTGTGTGTGATCTCCCAGTTTCTTTTCGTTTTTATTCTTGTAACATAATCCTATTATAATCAATTCAAAGGAGAAAGGAATCTATATGCCAAGGTCACTCCCAGATTCTAAGCTTATCCTCTTAAAGTCTGACAAAGAATAGTATTTATTCAATCAACACCCCTTAACTTAAACATTGAAGGGAATGAATAAAGAAGGTAGATTTTCAATGTTATTGGGGGCTCTTCAAACATAACAACATACACAGTCATTAGAATGAATCTGCCCACCAGTAACTAACCACCTGCTTAACTCAAAATCATAAATCCAAAGAATAACAGCAGCATCATCGGATTACTTGTGCTTAAATTTATTGACATTTCAGGAAACACACACTCCCATTCTTCAGAACAAACAAACAGTGCTCAAACAGTGCTTAACTAGTATAAACATAATTGGTTAATTAGTTACCTACTTTTCAAAAACGGCACAAAACAATCTCCTATGCAGTACACCGACTGTGTTAGATCTACCTTTGTTAGCGGAAGTGAACTTTACTCCTACTACCTAGATATACTAATTTGTGGAAAATATTTAAAAACCGTGATTACACAAAATTACACAGTTTTATTGCATACAAATACTACATTCATTGTAACCTCAATAGTACCTGTTTCATATTCAAATATATTGTACATACGGCATATGTCACGAAACTGGATGTTTACAATCAACATCACTTCCGGTTTATGTTTGTGTATGCCTATTACAGAACCATATGTTTATACTTGTTCCTCACTATATGCTGGTCCTTTTACCATCAATATCTTAAGGTGGTATAGTGTATCATATCCACACTAAGTGTTAAACAATCAAACAGATATATTTATATATTTCAATACATATTATCATTATGGCCCAGCATTTAGTTAATACATAGGGATAAGATTAGAACTGTATTTGAGTAAAGAAACCACTCTATATAAAAAATCCACTGATCTTAACTCACTACTTAGAGCAGATAGTTGTCATGCTCCATTATTATGTAGATGTATCATTAAATCAAAGTTAATTAGAACCATAAGAAATAATTTGAATACAGATAAAGGGGTCTCACAAATATATGAAATGAAGAACAAGTTTATCCAAAGAATATACCAGGCATCAGTTGTAGACTCTTTGATAGAACAACTGAAGAAACAATCCCAAGAAACCATGTTGGGAGACAAGAAAGGTTGAATGATAACAAGAAAATAGTGATGACTACAACATTTTTCTGAATACTGCAAAATTGGGACAACTGAAGGAACATTGGCATATACTTGCTTCCGATCAAAAACTAAGTTTTGCTCACCAAGTCACTCCTATGATTGCATATAAATGGAATACTAATCTAAGAGACTTATTATTCCAAATAAATCCTATGAAATGCTATACCAATAGGGAATTACAAGATATACCCACCAAAGGATGCCCTAATTTTACTAGATGTAACAGACTTATTGCCATGAAGAAGTTAACTATCCACATTACATCAGAAAATTCTAAATTCGACATTCTATAACTTGTACAACAAATTTTGTGGTGTATATTTTATTCTGTCCATGTGGAAATCATTATGTAGGGAAGACACAGGGGACAATCAGAAAACGCTTGGCCAACCATAGGCAATTAAAAATGGCCATTCTGACCATCCGGTCACCACTGGATGGAGGCGGGTCATCTTGTCTCATCAGTAAGAATTATCCTGATTGACCACATCCCTAAACCCGTGAGAGGGGGAGATAGAAACAAAATGCTTCTAAGAAGAAAAGCAGAATGTATTTTTAAGTTGGACAATATTTCCCCAAAGGGACTTAACTCCATGCCTGATCTAGAATGCTTAATTTGATACGTTACTTTCTGTTGAGTTACAATATTGAATATGGGATAGAGTGACAATAGGGGTACGAATATGTGTTCTTCGAGGTTGAGAGATGTTGGGGTCACCTTTTCTGTCTCTTTGGATGATTTGCATGTAGAGGAATTTGAAAGATCCTTTTTCAGGTATATCTGTCCTAATGGACCCAATATCAACCCAGTATCAACGAGAACAGATTATTAAGACATCAGTGTAATATAAGAAGGATGAAGGAAAACAGAAGCACCACATGTCCTAGTATTGCATGTATTCTTGTAATAAAGTACAAAGGTATTTAGGAAAATCACTCACATATGAGGAAGCACCCCTCTTGGTGCAAATGAAGCAGGCTGGAATCTCACAGTCATCCAGCAGACTGGTTTCTCGCAACACACCTGTAGCAGTAGAGTAGATCCGTATAAACATTTTCCAAATGTCTGTTGTACCATTCAGGGTGGTGAAAGGTTAGCAATAAATGGTTGGCAGCAAGTGGTAAGATCAAAACTTACTTTAATACAATTATAAAAACAGCAACGCATTTCTCAGCTTCAACAGAGTTGTTTCATCTGGCTTACATATGTATTTATGTGTTGATATATATATATATATATATATATATATATATATATATATATATATATATATATATATATATATATATATATATATATATATATACAAAACACAGAAGGGAACTGCACTCTCATACTGGACCGGGTACACATCCCATGACTCTGCAACATGCTCAGCCCTAGGTGCCACTTGCACTCACAGGAAGCTGTGCTGTCCCCAGAGCCACAGGCAGTTAACCCCAGACAGGTCTGGGTGCAAGAACCATAGGGAAAATTACAAAACAAATTAATACAACACACAGAGAAAACCCAGCACTCACTTACAAGCTCTCAGCTAAGATTTAAAAGCAAAAATGGAAAGGTTAGTTACCGCATCTGGCCAAATGGGACAAGCCCAGGTACCTCGTCAAGGTCCTTTCCAATACCTGGGACCCTAAAACAGCCACACAATGCAAGCTTTCAAATCCAAACAAGCTGGGAACAAGGGAAGGGTGCACAGGCATATGTAATCACCCTAGACATATACAAAACACAGAAGGGAACTGCACTCTCATACTGGACCGGGTACACATCCCATGACTCTGCAACATGCTCAGCCCTGGGTGCCACTTGCACTCACAGGAAGCTGTGCTGTCCCCAGAGCCACAGGCAGTTAACCCCAGACAGGTCTGGGTGCAAGAACCATAGGGAAAATTACAAAACAAATTAATACAACACACAGAGAAAACCCAGCACTCACTTACAAGCTCTCAGCTAAGATTTAAAAGCAAAAATGGAAAGGTTAGTTACCGCATCTGGCCAAATGGGACAAGCCCAGGTACCTCGTCAAGGTCCTTTCCAATACCTGGGACCCTAAAACAGCCACACAATGCAAGCTTTCAAATCCAAACAAACTGTGAACAAGGGAAGGGTGCACAGGCATATGTAATCACCCTAGACATATAAAAAACACAGAAGGGAACTGCACTCTCATACTGGACCGGATACACATCCCATGACTCTGCAACATGCTCAGCCCTGGGTGCCACTTGCACTCACAGGAAGCTGTGCTGTCCCCAGAGCCACAGGCAGTTACCCCAGACAGGTCTGGGTGCAAGAACCATAGGGAAAATTACAAAACAAATTAATACAACACACAGAGAAAACCCAGCACTCACTTACAAGCTCTCAGCTAAGATTTAAAAGCAAAAATGGAAAGGTTAGTTACCGCATCTGGCCAAATGGGACAAGCCCAGGTACCTCGTCAAGGTCCTTTCCAATACCTGGGGCCCTAAAACAGCCACACAATGCAAGCTTTCAAATCCAAACAAACTGGGAACAAGGGAAGGGTGCACAGGCATATGTAATCACCCTAGACATATACAAAACACAGAAGGGAACTGCACTCTCATACTGGACCGGGTACACATCCCATGACTCTGCAACATGCTCAGCCCTGGGTGCCACTTGCACTCACAGGAAGCTGTGCTGTCCCCAGAGCCACAGGCAGTTAACCCTAGACAGGTCTGGGTGCAAGAACCATAGGAAAAATTACAAAACAAATTAATACAACACACAGAGAAAACCCAGCACTCACTTACAAGCTCTCAGCTAAGATTTAAAAGCAAAAATGGAAAGGTTAGTTACCGCATCTGGCCAAATGGGACAAGCCCAGGTACCTCGTCAAGGTCCTTTCCAATACCTGGGACCCTAAAACAGCCACACAATGCAAGCTTTCAAATCCAAACAAACTGGGAACAAGGGAAGGGTTTGCTTTTAAATCTTAGCTGAGAGCTTGTAAGTGAGTGCTGGGTTTTCTCTGTGTGTTGTATTAATTTGTTTTGTAATTTTCCCTATGGTTCTTGCACCCAGACCTGTCTGGGGTTAACTGCCTGTGGCTCTGGGGACAGCACAGCTTCCTGTGAGTGCAAGTGGCACCCAGGGCTGAGCATGTTGCAGAGTCATAGGATGTGTACCCGGTCCAGTATGAGAGTGCAGTTCCCTTCTGTGTTTTGTATATGTCTAGGGTGATTACATATGCCTGTGCACCCTTCCCTTGTTCCCAGTTTGTTTGGATTTGAAAGCTTGCATTGTGTGGCTGTTTTAGGGTCCCAGGTATTGGAAAGGACCTTGACGAGGTACCTGGGCTTGTCCCATTTGGCCAGATGCGGTAACTAACCTTTCCATTTTTGCTTTTAAATCTTAGCTGAGAGCTTGTAAGTGAGTGCTGGGTTTTCTCTGTGTGTTTTATATATATATATATATATATATATATATATATATATATATATATATATATATATATATATATATATATATATATTTATATATATATATATATATATATATATATATATATATATATATATGTATTTACAGACATATATAAACAGATAAATACATATGTACAAATATATATATACAGTATTATACAGTATATATATGCATTAGAGCTCTTTGCAGTTAAGTAGATGAAAATATGACAATTCCTATTAATGCAATATTAATATTTAATAATGTGGTATAGTGTGTATTTACTGTAAATATTTTACATTCCAGTGTTCTGCATATAGAGGAATTTGTTATAAGCATTTCTAAATAGATATTCCTATATATCTGTAGATATCTATACGTAAATATATATATATATATATAGGCAAGAGAGAAATGCACTCCTAACTTCCAGAATCAGCAATGCCCTGGGTGGAGCAAAAAGATAGGCAAGCAAAAAGGAGAAGCGCACTCCAAGGGAAACTTTACCAAGTCACTTTATAATATATATATATATAGGTATAGATATATATTGTACCAAAATACCATCTGATATATGTAGAAATATGAAACATTTATATAAGAAAGTTTTGTGCTATGAGAATAGATATCATACACCTCTCTAAAAGACAATTCCCCAAATGCTGTCTTGAAAACAGTTATAATACAAGATATATGTATAGAGAGGGCGCCTGTTAGGCTAAAGACATCAACACTCTCATATATTTCACAAATATTTATTAAAAATGTAATAATAAGATAAAATATGGGACGTCTCCCTGAACCCCAATGTGGCCTAATTAATCAGATATAAATCAGACCTATAACATTCATAATGTCTGTTAGGATAAAGGTAAGTTAAAATTCAATAAAAAGTTACAATGTCCGTTAGCTTGATACCGAATACTGCTTTTCTTACTATTGCAAAATCCACACTTCATTGCATAGTCTTATTAATGTATACCACCAGTGTTACGTGTTAAAAAGCTTTCAAACAGTTATCACTGCAATCAGTGATATAGTTGCCCTATGAACAAAAACACAATACCTCTCAAGTCAATTACGACTTTGTTCACAGTCCAAGAGTTTTTTTTCAAAAGCACAGATATTACAGTGTGTATTAGATGGATAGTACCTGATATCGCTGTGGGGAACCCGGATCAGTGAGCATATTACCCATTTTGTGTAGCAAGATTTCTCTGATCCTTCTTGGAGTTGTTCTCCCAGCGAGTTGTACTACGTGACTATTCGCTGGGAGAACAACTCCAAGAAGGATCAGAGAAATCTTGCTACACAAAATGAGTAATATACCCATCATACGAAAGGGTGATACACCTGCTCACTGATACGGATTCCACACAGCGATATCAGGTATAGTGATGTCGCGAACCTAAAATTTTCGGTTTGCGAACGGCGGACTCGAACTTCCAGTATTGTTCGCGAACCCGCGAACCGCCATTGAATTCAATAGGCAAGCGAACCTTAAAACCTACAAGGACTCTTTCTGGCCACAATAGTGATGGAAAAGTTGTTTCAAGGGTACTAACACCTGGACTGTCGCATGCTGGAGGGGGATCCCTGGCAAAACTCCCATGGAAAATTACATAGTTTATGCAGAGTCTGCTTTTAATCCATAATGGGTCTAAATCAACTAACATTCCCAAAGTGACTGTCTCAAAACATCCCGGACAGAAGATAGATTGATTGATAGATAGGATAGATAGATATACATAGATTGATAGTTAGATAGAATCGATAGAAGAGACTGAGGATTAAGATCATCAACAATCAAGATTTTTTTTAATTTTAATTAGTAACTATACTGTGACAAAAAATTAGGATTGGTGTAAATAGTTGGCAAGATGGCCTGGCACAAAAGGATGGCAGGCAGGAGGTAGATGCAATTCAAGGACACTAGGAGACTGATTACTGGAAGTCTAAACAGTGATGATTGACAATTTTTGCAATACTGTTAACAGAAATATGATTGCTGACAACAATTGGCTAGGTGGGCCTGGCTCACAGCAGGCTGCAAGGCAGGAGGAAAGTGCTATTCAATGGCACCAGCAAACTGAGGATTCAAATCACAGCAACTATTACCAAAAATTTTAATTTTTAATTATTAGAATACTGTCACAACAAATATGATTGGTGTAAATATTTTTCAAGTAGGCCTGGCACACAGGCTTGGAAGGCTGTAGAAAAGTGCAATTCTAGGGCACGAGCAAACTGAGGATTAAGATCATAAACAATCAAGATTTTTTTATTTTTAATTAGTAACTATACTGTGACAAAAAATTAGGATTGGTGTAAATAGTTGGCAAGACGGCCTGGCACAAAAGGATGGCAGGCAGGAGGTAGATGCAATTCAAGGACACTAGGAGACTGATTACTGACAGTCTAAACAGTGATGATTGACAATTTTTGCAATACTGTTGACAGAAATATGATTGCTGACAACAATTGGCTGGGTGGGCCTGGCTCACAGCAGGCTGCAAGGCAGGAGGAAAGTGCTATTCAATGGCACCAGCAAACTGAGGATTCAAATCACAACAACTATTACCAAAACTTTTAATTTTTAATTATTAGAATACTGTCACAACAAATATGATTGGTGTAAATATTTTTTAAGTAGGCCTGGCACACAGGCTTGGAAGGCTGTAGAAAAGTGCAATTCTAGGGCACGAGCAAACTGAGGATTAAGATCAACATTAAAAAATGTTTTATTTAAATTAATAACTATACTGTCTGTGACAACAATTATGATTGGTGTAAATAGTTGGCTAGACGGCCTGGCACAAAAGGCTGGCAGTGGCAGGCAGGAGGTAAATGAAATTCAATGGCACTAGGAGACTGAATATTTGCAGTCCAAAAAATTATGATTTTTTTTTAATTACTATTACAAGAATTGTGATTGGTGCCACTAATTGGCAACTTGGGCCTGGCAGACAGGCTGGCAGATATGAGTCGTGGATGGTAGGTAGGGCAGCAATTTAACACAGTATGCTGTGTAAGTGACAAAAACACAGGACTGATAGAAAATTAAGTTAGATTACACTAGCAAAATATTTTAAAATTTTAGATTTTAATATTAAAATTATGTTAAGAAGTGCAATGCACATATGACTCTATGAGTGGTCGCACTGGCTGGCTGCTACGTAGGGCAGCAATTAACAACAGTATGCTGTGTAAGTCAGATAGGCAGTTAGACACAGGCCTGATAAAAATACAATTAGATTACACTAGCATAATGATTTAAAGACTTTTTTTTTAAAATTTTAAGAAAAAGGTTAAGCACATACATGAGTCGTGGCTGATAGCCTTGGAAGGGCAGCTATTAAAAACAGTAGGCTCTATAAGTTGGATACACACACGCCTGATAGAAAATACTATTAGATTACACTAGAAAAATGATTGAAATTATTTTTTGGGGGGGAATTAGAAAAAGGTTAAACACATATGAGTCGTGGCTCATAGACTAGGGAGGGCAGCAAGTAAACACAGTAGGCTCTCTATGTCAGCAAAACACACGGATAGAAAATTATATTAGATTACACTAGAAAACAAATTTAAACTTTTTTTATATATTAAAATTAAGGTGAAGAAGAATAGATATGAGTGCTGGGTGGCTGCCTGGCACAGACCAATTAACCAAAAGACTGAAAAAAAAAAAGAGGTATATTAATGCTGATTGAGCCTGACAGACACAGGCATGATAGTAAATGTAATTAGATTACACTAGCAAAATATTTATTTTTTATTTTTTTTAAATTTAAAATAATGTTATAAACGGATATTAACACTGGTGGCTGCTGGCTGGCACAGAGCAATGAACCAGAGTATATGCTGTGTGACACTGGCCTGATAGAAAATGAAAAAAAATTACACTAGAAAAATAATTACATTTTTGGGTTAGTTAAATTTAAACTAATGTTGTTAGGGAGATATCAGTGGTGGCAGTAGTCACAGCATATGCTGTGAGCCTTAAACACACAGCTGAAAGCCAGGCAAATGCTAATAAAAACAAAACAAAACAACAACAAAAACGGCACAAAATATAGCCCTAAAAAGGGCTTTTTGGGGTGCTGTGCTTGCAGCAGAGATGAGTGGAGTCCTTCTGGACTGTAAATACACTAGCCTAGCTATGTTTTTCCTATTAATGTCAGGAGCAAAAACACAACACGTCCTCTCATTAAAAAAGCAAGGTCGTTATGAGTCTAAAATGTCGGATTCCGAGTAGCTGGGAGTGTCTGTGAGGGAGTGTCTGATGTTGATTGGCTCTAATGTGTCAGGCGGCTGTGACATAAAGGGTCAAAGTTTCCACAATGATGACACATAGGGGCGGATCGAACATCGCCATGTGTTCGCCCACAAATGCGAACGCGAATAAGCTATGTTCGCTGTGAACCGTTCGCGGGCGAACATTTTGGGACATCACTAATCAGGTACTATCCATCTAATACACACTGTAATAACTGTGCTTTTGAAAAAAAACTCCTGGACTGTGAACGGAGTCGTAATTGACTTGAGAGGTATCGTGTTTTTGTTCATAGAGCAACTATATCACTGATTGCAGTGATAATTGTTTGAAAGCTTTTTAACACGTAACGCTGATGGTATAGATTAATAAGACTGTGCAACGAAGTGTGGATTTTGAAATAGAAAAGCACTATCCGGTATCAAGCTAACAGACATTGTAACTTTTTATTGAATTTTAACTTACCTTTATCCTAACAGACATTATGAATGTTACAGGTCTGATTTATATCTGATTAATTAGGCCACATTGTGGTTTAGGGAGACATCCCATATTTTATCTTATTATTACATTTTTAATAAATATTTGTGAAATATATGAAAGTGTTGATGTCTTTGGCCTAACAGGCGCCCTCTCTATACATATATCTTGCATTATATATGTAGAAATATGTATTTATGAATAAATAGAACATATTCTTCTATGTGAAGAACGGAATGTGAAATATTCATATCTTCATATCGGGTTAGCGCACTTGAGAATATGCGGTCAGGTTATCGCACTTGAGAATATGCGATCCGGTTAGTGCACTTGAGAACATGAGTTCGGGTTAGCACACTAGTAGGGTGTTAATTTTTCCCCCCACTTTTTTGCTCTTTGACTTATATGTAAAATATGTTAATGCATGCACAATATTCTAATTGAGCTAGAAGTAAGCTGTTTGTGCTCATCGGGTTAGCCCCAGAACTATAACTTTTTTCTTTCTACTCGTAATACGAGCACAACCCGACATGCACAAAAAGTTTACTTCTAGCACAATTAGTGCTCTAGCGAAAGAACTAAATAGCGCTCTACTCATAATCTGGCCCAATGACTACTAAATGCTCTGGCATATAATGAGTAACAAGTATAAAAATCCAGTTCTGTAATAGTCATACACTAATGTATACCGGAAGTGATGTTCATTGTTTACATCTGGTTTTGTGATATATACCATATGCACAATATATTTGAGTATAAAACATGTACTATTGAGGTTACAATTAATTTTGTGTTTGTATGCGATAAAATTATTTGAAAAACTAAAACCAATGGCACTACTTATTGATTAGTACAAACTCATAATACTTGAATTAAGCTGCTCTGCAACAATTAAAGGGTATAGCTGCTGTGTATTTTTTAATAAACTGTGAGAAAAAAAACCCTCTGAAAGATACACTACTTAGCACTCAGGAGTTTGTAAAATATATGGTGAAATTCAACTTGATGTGCTTGACCGCTATACTTTTATTTCTGAGATGGAATACTAATACTATTCTTATCCTTACATTGTAGCGGTTAACTGCATAACCTATGTAAAAGAGCAATAACCAATTGTATGAGTCTGCTTATTTCAATTATACACAACACAGTTGTGGGTATCAATCTGCACACTCAAACTAAGGGGGATATTTATCAAAGCCTCAACTATGCTGCATTCGCCGGCACCAATACGCTCGCCTAACATTACCTAACATCGCGGCTGCAAACCTGAATATGATCTCCTTATTTATAAAAAAAGCCGGCAAAAAGATGCTCACCAAGTACGGGGCGATGAGCATCAGACTGTTGCTAACTAACAGTCATCAATCTTGCTTCTATTCGGCTTTTTACTAACTTTATTTATACCCTGTCACTAAATGCCGCCACTATACTAAAATGTTTAACCCCTATCCCACTGCTCCTGGACCACCCCTATCCCACTGCTCCTGGACCCCGCCGCAACCTAAATAAAATTATTAACCCCTATCCCGCTCTGAATCAGATTTCCTTCACTATAAGTTCATTCTTTATTCTTACTCCTCTGCCCTTCACTTAGCCAAGCAAACCTACTTCTCTTCTTTTATATCTACTCACTCCTCAAACCCTAAACGTCTCTTCTCCAATTTCAACTCTCTCCTTTATCCACCTTCACCACCCCCTTCATCTGCCTTTAGTGCTCAAGACGTGGCAGACTACTTTTTCAACAAAACAATTACCATTCAAAGTAATATCCCAACACAAGTCTGCAACCTTCCATCTCCGCCCCCGGCAAACCCCTCCACCACTCTCAGCACCTTTCCCCCTACCTCTGAGAATGAAGTGAATTCCCTATTGTCTTCCTCACACCTCACTACCTGCCCACTTGACCCTATCCCTTCACATCTAATACCTTCTCTGTCTTCTACCCTCACTCCAGCTCTTACTCACATATTTAACCTATCCCTTACTACCGGTTCATTCCCATCTTCCTTCAAACATGCAAAGGTCACTCCCATCCTCAAAAAACCCTCCCTCGACCCCAATTCTCCTGCAAACTACTGCCCCATATCACTGCTTCCGCTAGCTTCAAAAGTCCATGGGTACAAAGATAAAAGTACAGTACAATACAATATAAAAGACACCAAAGTTTAACAAAACAAATACAGGGGGAATTGAGGGCCCTGTTCCCGTGGGAACTTACAATCTAGATGGTAGGAGGGTGAGAAACAGGAGGTGGGGACTGCAAAGGTGAGAATGATGTTAGTGTGGAGTTAGATGGGGCAGCAGTTAGAATTCATTTTTTACTGATTTAGAGATAGGCTTCCATGAACAGAAAGGTCTTTAGGGAGCATTTAAAGGAGGAAAGGTTAGGGGAAAGTCTAACAGCTCTGGGAAGTGCATTCCAGATGGTTGGTGCTGCACGAGAGAAGTCCTGTAGCCTGGCATGGGAGGAGGTGATGGTAGAAGATGCAAGGAGCAGGTCATTGTTGGATCTTAGGGGGTGGGCTGGAGTATATTTCTTGATGAGTGAGGACAGGTAGGGGGGGCTACGTTGGTAAGGGCTTTGTAGGTCAGGATGAGAATTTTGAATTTAATTCTGCTGTGGATGGGTAGCCAGTGAAGGGACTCGCAGAGAGGTGCAGAAGATACAGAGCATCGGGAGAGGTGGATTAGCCTAGCAGAGGCATTTAGGATGGATTGAAGAGGGGAGAGGCGGGAGAGAGGGAGGCCAGTTAGTAGGTTGCAGAAGATACAGAGCATCGGGAGAGGTGGATTAGCCTAGCAGAGGCATTTAGGATGGATTGAAGAGGGGAGAGGCGGGAGAGAGGGAGGCCAGTTAGTAGGTTATTACAGTAGTCAAGTCGGGAGATTACCAGGGAGTGGATTAGCTGTTTAGTAGTTTCAGCACTCAGAAATGGACGGATTTTGGAGATATTGCGTACATGGTTGCGACAGGAGGAAGAGAGCAATTGGATGTGGGGAATGAAGGACAGATTGGAGTCAAGTGTAACTCCTAGGACACGGACTTGGGGTGATGGGGAGATAGTGGTATCACCAACAGTGATTGAAAAGTTAGGAACCGGGGTAGAATTAGAGGGGGGGATTAGAAGGAGCTCAGTCTTGGACATATTGATTTTTAGGTGGTGAGAGGCCATCCAAGAAGAAATTCCAGATAGGCAGACACCGATGTGAGCAAGGATAGAAGGAGAGAGTGAAGGGGCGGATAGGTAGATCTGGGTATCATCAGCATAGAGGTGGTAGTTGAAGCCATAGCTACTGATAAGTTTTCCCAGTGAGGATGCATAAATAGAGAAGAGTAGGAGACCCAGAACAGAGCCTTGAGGTACTCCAACAGACAGAGGCAATGGAGAGGAGTCACCACCAGCAAATGAGACAGAAAAGGACCTATTAGATAGATAAGAGTGGATCCAGGAAAGGGCAGTGTCAGAGAGCCCAAAGGAGCTGAGAGTCCGTAGGAGAAGGGGAAGGTCAACTGTGTCAAAGGCAGCAGACAGATCAAGTAAGATAAGTATTGAGTAGTGGCCATTTTTTTTTAGCAGAAAGAAGATCATTAGTAACTTTGGTGAGGGCAGTCTCAGTTGAGTGTTGGGAATGGAAGCCAGATTGTAAGGGGTCAAGCAGTGAGTTGGAGGACAAGAAGTGGGTTAAGCAATCGAAGACTAGTTTTTCCAGGACTTTTGAAGCTATGGAAGCAGTGATATGGGGCGGTAGTTTGCAGGAGAATTGGGGTCGAGGGAGGGTTTTTTGAGGATGGGGTGACCTTTGCATGTTTGAAGGAAGATGGGAACGAACCGGTAGTAAGGGATAGGTTAAATATGTGAGTAAGAGCTGGAGTGAGGGTAGAAGACAGAGACGGTATTAGATGTGAAGGGATAGGGTCAAGTGGGCAGGTAGTGAGGTGTGAGGAAGACAATAGGGAACTCACTTTATTCTCAGAGGTAGGGGGGAAGGTGCTGAGAGTGGTGGAGGGGGTTGCTGGGGGCGGAGATGGAAGGTTGCAGACTTGTGTTGGGATATTACTTCGGATGGTAATTGTTTTGTTGAAAAAGTAGTCTGCCAGATCTTGTGCACTAAAGGCAGATGAAGGGGATGGTGAAGGTGGGTAAAGGAGAGAGTTGAAAATGGAGAAGAGACGTTTAGGGTTTGTGGAGTGAGTAGATATAAGAGAAGAGAAGTAGGTTTGCTTGGCTAAGTGAAGGGCAGAGGAGTAAGAATAAAGAATGAACTTATAGTGAAGGAAATCTGATTCAGAGCGGGATTTCCTCCAGGCACGTTCAGCAGCACGGGAGCATTTTTGCAGGTAGCGTGTTTGGTTAGAGTGCCAGGGTTCGAGCTGACGACGTGGGGTTTTGCGTATTTGGGGAGGAGCGAAAGTGTCCAGTGCCGAGGAGAGAGTATTGTTATAGTGGGTTGTAGCAAGGTCAGGGCAGGATATTGTGGAAGTGTGGGGGAGGTGTTTTTGAATAAGGTTGGAGAGTTGTAGAGGATCCACAGTGTGCAGATTTCTACAGGTGCGTGGGTGAGGGGGAGAAGTAGGTTTAGCCTGTATATTAAGCTTAAAGGTGAGCAGATGGTGGTCTGAGATGGGAAATGGGAGACAGTTGGCGTCAGAGGGAGAGCAGAGGTAGGAGAATACTAGATCAATAGAGTGTCCGTCGCGGTGAGTAGGGAATATGGTGGATTGTGAGAGACCAAAGGAGTTTGTGAGTGAGAGAAGTTTAGAGGCAGCAGGGGCAGATGGGTTATCAATGGGGATGTTGAAGTCCCCCAGGATTAAAGCAGGTGTATTTGTAGAGAGAAAGTGAGAAAGCCAGGCAGCGAAGTTATCAAGGAATTGGGAGGTTGGTCCAGGGGGGCGATAGATAACTGCCACCCTGAGGGAGAGGGGGGAGAATAGTCGGATGCAGTGAACTTCAAAGGAGGAAAAGGAGAGAGATGGAAGAGGCTGCAGGTGCTGAAAGGAGCAGGAGGGGGAGAGTAAGATTCCAACACCGCCACCATGTCTATCACCTGGCCTAGGTGTGTGGCTAAAGTGGAGACCACCGTGCGTGAGAGCAGCAATGGAAGCAGTGTCAGAAGATGATAACCAGGTTTCAGTAATTGCTAAAAGATTGAAAGCATTAGAAATAAAAAGGTCATGAACAGTTGTGAGTTTGTTACAGACAGAGAGTGCATTCCAAAGAGCACAAGAAAAGAGAGGGGATAAGCGCTGTGTGTTAATAGAGATGAGATTGTTAGGATTGCGTGACCTAGAGTTTTTGCAGTGGGGGACTGAGTGAGAGTGTAAAAGTGTGGTTAATGCTGCAGGGCCAGGGTTAGGAGAGATGTCACCAGCAGCAAGCAGTAGGAGGAGGGGTTAGTGTTAGGTTTATTCAAGGGTTTTTTAGGTGGGTTTTATTCTTAGATTAGGTTCTGGGCAGGTAAAATAACTAAATGCCCTTTTAAAGGCAATGCCCATACAAATGCCCTTTTCAGGGCAACGGGGAGCTTAGGTTATTTTAGATAGGTTTTTTTATTTGGGGTGGCTGGTTGGTTGGGTGGGGTTTTTTCTGTTGGGGGGTGTTTGCATTTTGGTTACAGGTAAAAGAGCTGATTTCTTTGGGATAGTGCCCCACAGAAGGCCCTTTTAACCCTTTGAGTGCTAAGCACTTTCCCACCTGGGTGCTAAGGTTTTCTTAAAGGGGCTTTTATTTAATATTTTTACAAATATTTTTTTTTTACTTCTTTTATTTATTTCAGATCCCCAAGACTTAAACCGTTGGAAAGGTTAGGCGATTACTTGGGTCTTGGGGGTCTGTAGCTGCTTAGATGCCTGAGATACAGGCTTCTAAGCAGCATGCCCCCTGCTCCTATATTTAACATTGTTAAAGTTAAATAAAGTTGCACGGTGACGTCATCGCGTTTATTGCGTGTGATGTCACCGCGCAAAACGGAAGCCCCGGCGATGCCTTTCATTATGCAGCTCTGATCGCCGGGGTAGGAGCGGGTAGGAGCCCCCAGATCTACCTCAAGTTGGGAGAGTGCTAGTGACGGCTCTGAGCCGTCATTAGCACTAGAGTGGAAAACTCTGTGACGGCTCAGAGCCGTCATTAGCATTCAAGGGGTTAAGGGCCATTGGTAGTTTATTGTAGGCTAGGTTTTTTTATTTTGATAAGGCTATTAGATTGGGTGTCATTCTTTTTTATTTTTTTATTTTTGATAATGTTTTTTTTTCCGTAATTTAGTGTTTTTTTATTTTTTGTAACAGCGTTTATTTTTTTTGATAATTTTGTAATTTTTAATAATGTTTAAATAATTTGATTAGTGTTAGGGTTTTTTAATATGTAATTTAGTTAGTTTAATTGGTAGATTAATTAAATTGTAGTATAATAGTTAGGGTAGGTTAATTAATAGTTTAAAAATAGTTTATTTTAATTCTACAGGTAAGTTTAATTTTATTTTAAGAAAGGGGTTTTGTAATTTGAATTTAAAGTTAGCGGCTTGTTAGGTTTAGGGGTTAATAGCTTAATTTAGTTTATGTCGATGTTGGGGGCTGGCGGTTTAGGGGTTTAATAGGTTTAGTTAGTGGTAGTGATGTGGGAGTCAGAGGTTTAGGGGTTAATACATTTATTTAGTGGCAGCGGGGTCTGGGAGGAGCGGGATAGGGGTTGATAACTTTATTTAGGTTGCGGCGTGGTCCGTGAGTGGTGGAATGGGGTTAATAACATTATGTAGGTGGTGGCAATGTCGGGGGCGGCAGATTAGGGGTGTTTAGACTTGGATCTTATGTTGGGGTGTTAGGTGTAAACATTTCTTGTTTTCAACCATAGAAATCAATGGAATATCTGGCAGCATCGAACATAACTTTCTGTGCTTTCAGACTCCCATTGATTTCTATGGCATCCGCGGCCTCCAGGGTGGCATATTGAAAACCAAGTACGCTGGGCCGGAATAGCTGCGAGCGTACCTGTTAGAAATGTGATAAATAGGAAAAGGGGTCAAATAGAGCCGAATGTGTATTCAGAACATCTGTAATGACGTAAGCATCGATCTGCGTCGGATTGAGACTGGCGGATCATATGTTACGTCACAAATGTCAACTTTTGCCAGTCTGTAGGCTTTGGTAACTAGGTCGGATCAAGCTCGCAACAATAACGCTGCAGAATTATGGCATATTTGCAGTTGACAGCTTGATAAATATCCCCCTTAGTATCAACACATTATGCTACAATTGGTTGTCTCTCTAACTTTGAAGGGCTTTTAGGTATACATATATCTTGATACTGCTTTTTACTCATGTTTAATAATTAAAATAAATGACTGTTATTGTCCAGATCAGGATATTTTCTTCTAAGACCTATTTCAAGGTTATACCTTGATACACACTTGATTAACCATTTGGATTAAGTGAGACTCCTATTGCATTATCCTTTATGTTACTACATAGTGCACAACTAGACTTACAGCCTCCTCTTGATATATTCTTATAGTTTGCACTTTATTTGAAAACTGCTATTTCCCAATTAGACTACATACAGTGCCAAAGTGTGTTTTTAATATTGGTATATTCCTAATTTTAGATCGCAATAAAAGTTGTTTATTTATTTTTCATGGTCCATACTTCTATGTATTCAGAAATTTGATTTTCACCATATATTTTACAAACTCCTGAGTGCTAATTAGTGTATCTTTCAGAGGGGGTTTCTTTACCCCTTTTTTCCTTTTCTCACAGTTTGTATGCAATGACACTGTGTAATTTTGTGCAATAGTTTTGAAATAGTTGCCATGAGTTAGTATATCTAGGACATGATAGTGTACCGGAAGTAGGAGTAAAGTTCACTTCCGGTTATGCGGGTAAATCTAACACAGTCAGCGTTCCAGATAGGATATTGTTTTGGTGCTGTTTTTTAAAAAGAGGTAACTAATTAACCAATTATGTTGTAACTATTTAAGCACAGTTTGAGCACTGTTTGTTTTTTGTTTTTAAAAAGGGGAGTGTGTGTTTCCTGAAACGTCAATACATTTTGACACGTTTGGTGAAAATACGGTAATGCTGCTTTGATTCTTTGTGTGTATATATATACACAGTATAATATATATATATATATATATATATATATATATATATATATATATATATATATATATATATATATACAGACTTTGTACAGTAAATGTTAATCCTAAATGAAGAAACTATTTTTGATGCATGGTTATTATAGAGGTGTCTAGGTTTTACACTTCTTATCCTACACAAAAACATTAAGTTAACCTTTATAGCAGGATCCATCTTGGAATTGACATTTCACTGGTATTTTATAGCATTCTAACTTGCAGAATTGGTGACACGTTCATTTAACTCACTTACTTGACATTGAGCCATTGAAACACATTTTGTAAACATTTATTGTATATATGCATTTCCAAAGATTTATGCAGTTAATGTGTATTCATTTGTACAGTCTAAAATTTTGGCTGAGTATTTCAATTATTTTATGTGCTGGAATTGAGTTTGTATCTGAATATACATACTCATCGAAGTACAACGGTCATATTGAAAATGCTAACTAAACTATTTATGATGTTTGCCCAACCCTGATTACTACATACATCAGTGTCCATCAGGGGCGTATTTAGGTTTTGTGCTGCCCTAGGCACTCAAAATTCTGCTGCCCCACCCCACACCCCACCCCAGGTTTAAGGCCTTTTTTTAGACATAATATTTTTGGGGCAGGGTGTAAAAAATTAAAAAAAAAATTCTTTTTAAGTAGATGTTCACCAGGGCTTGCATTCACTCTGGTCACACACACACACATTATATATATATATATAAGACATTATTTTGCAAGTCAGATGATTAAAGTGTTTATATCAGAAAAAAATATCCTTCACTGTATGATAGTTTGTCAGTAGGTAGTTGTTTAACCTTAAACATCTTCTTTGGTGATTGACAGTTATTTAAGCAAAATATCTGCTTGGATAAATATGTAATGAATATACAAACTGGCCTTTAAAAGTACTTAAAAAATACAACAGTAGTTATGATAGGTTTAGGAATTGTATCCTAGGGGATAAAGTCACATGGTACAATCATAATAAAGTATATACTTGTATTGTTTCTGAATGTATAAAAATGCATACAACATATTTTCAGTTGTGTTTTAAGTCACATAGTTGTATAGATTCAGCAATAAATACTTATTCTTTGCATGTAAAAGATAGACAAACAGTAAATGCACAAGTATTTAGTGACTAATCCGTTTAATTATTTTAATGCCTAATGAAGATGTATTGAAGGGAGAAAGGCATATGCTGTTTCACAGTGGTCACGTTATAGTGCACACTGCACTGTGTAGTCTGTGTGAGTCTCAATCACGCGCTGGAGCCAGGAAGAATACCGCATTCCCTCTCAGTCCAGGCCAGGCTGCGCAAGTTAGCTCCGCCTCCACTGTCACCACGTCATGCGCACCCACATACAATCCATAGGATAGCAATAGCCGGGCCAGCCATTTAAGTCATTAGTAATTGGTTAATTTACCCACCCAGTCCTGAGTTCAGTAGAGTGGCCCTAGGGACTCAAAATTCTGCTGCCCCTTAAAAATCTGCTGCCCTAGGCACCGGCCTTGTTGGCCTATGCCTTAATACGCCCCTGGTGTCCATATAAGTTTGACACAGTAAATCACATTTATATCTAGCAATGGCTGATTTCTATTTTAGTATCAAGGAAATAAATAAAAAATATATGCAATAAAGATTGTCCAGGAGCCTATAAAAAGTATAGCAAACAAACTATGAGTTTTGCACTATATTTTAGCACCAAAATGGACACATAAAAATTCAGCACACAAAAAGTGTTGCTAAAGTACACAGCTTGCATTTTTAACATATTTGCTAGGATGCCAAGATAATTTGCAATCATTTTGTTAGATTATACATGTGCAATAAAAGCTAAATTGGGCACAGACACATTTTTAAATGTATAGATGAATATATGGACAAGATTAATTAAATGTATATTCAGCACTATTGTATAGTCTCTTGGTAGTGGGGGGGGTGGGCAAACATTTATATATTTATATAATAGATATACATGTTATATTTTCTGAAGCTAACACAGGCCCGGATTACAAGTCGCACGGTATGGATTTACTGCGTGCAAAATGGTCTTTGCGTGCAGAATGGCCACCTACATTATATTGCAAGTTGCGCAGTATGTCTTTTTCCGCGAGCATTATGGCCTTTACCACAACGATCCATTCTGCATTCAAAAACCTGTAGTTATGTGTTTTGCGAAACAAAAAAGTTTCACAAAAGACTTAAAAAATATGTTACAAAGTACACTACACCCATAAACTACACTATTAACCCCTAAACCGCCACCCCCGCATCGCAACTAATAAAAAAAAGCTGGTAGCCGATAAACTGCCAGCCCCACATAGCAACTAATAAATAAAGCTGTTAACCCCTAAACCGCCATCCCCTTGCATCACAACTAATAAATAAGCCTATTAACCACTAAACTGCCACCCCCCACATCACAATGACCTAAATTAAACTATTAACCCCTAAACCACAATCCCCCCACATCGGAACTAATAAATAAAGCTATTAACCCCTAAACCGCCATCCCTCCACATTGCCAACAATAAATAATGCTAATAACCTTTAAACCGCTATCCCCCCCACAACACAAATACCTATATTAAGCTATTAACCCCTAAACCTAACACCCCCTAAATTTAACAAAATTAAAATACACCTAAATTAAAGTTAAAATATACTAACTACCTTAAAATAAATAAAATCTTACATGTGAAACAAAATTAAAACCTAAGCTTAAACTAAAAACAAACCTAACATTACTTGTTTTACAAAAAAATAATACAAAAAATAAATAAAACCTTACATTGCTAAAAATAATAAAATCTAACATTACCCAAAAAAAAAACTACCATTACAAAAAAAAAAAAACACTAAAATTATAAAAAATAAAAAAGCTACCATTACAAAAAATAAACAAAATTATCCAAAATAATAAAAATGATTCGTATTCTAATACCCCTCAATCTAAAAATAAACTACCAATAGCTCTTAAAAGGGCCTTTTGCAGGGCATTGCCCTAAAGCTAACAGCTCTTTTACCCTAAAAAAAAAGATTAACCCCTTAACATTACAATAAAGTTGTTAGGTTTAGGGGTTTATAGTTTAAGTTAGGTAGTTGCGATGTGGGGGACTGTGGTTTAGGGGTTAATAGATTTATTAAGTGTTGACAATGTGGGGGGATAGCAAGTTAGGGGTTAATAGCTTTATTTAGTTTTGGCGTTGTGGGGGGATGGCGGTTTATGCGTTATTAGACTAAGAGCTCATGTTGGGGTGTTAGGTTTTTTGCTAACTACTGTTATCCATAGACTTCAATGGGGAATGTGAAAATACTATGGGGATTTTACAATCGCAGGTGTTAGGTTTTTTTCCAACATTATCTCTCCATTGATGAATTTGTGCACGAGCACGCCAAGTGGGAACTTGGTTTGTGTGTGGTATGCAGGTTACCGCAGCATAACGCACGTGAAAAGAAAGTTTTCTTGAAACTTGTAATGGAAACGCAATAGAAATTGCGTTACAGCCACCTTGCATGCGGTGTGCTCACAACGGATTTACTGCGCAACTTGTAATATAGGCCCAGGTCTGCAGGAAACACAAGAAAAGCAAAATCACAATCAATATCTAGAAATGGTGTTTAGCAATTGAGCTTTTAAAATAATTGTATTTATTTAATAATAGATATTTGGAATAGTAGGCCAGCTGATATGAGTTCTTAATATACCTGTTCTCATGTTCTGTGTTGTGTTCATATAAATATGTATATAAAAGTTCCAAAATGCTGTGCAGCAAGTGCCTGCAAATGCAAGTGCATCAGGAGAAGAGGTAGGTAGGGTGGCTATTGTCCCCCCGGGGCCACCATCTATGAAGAAAACAGGGTATAGAGGCAGCTCCAGCACAATAGAGCTTTGCAAAGAGGAATAGATATATTTTGAGCAATTTATTGCTCTTTTTGTTGTTGTTGCTTTTTCTGTTGCTTGGGTAGATAATGATTGGGGGATATAGTGGCCCTGCTGCTCACCATCTTCCTACCAGCAATGCTGGATTTTTAAGCACCTTCTCAGCACTGCACAATCTATACCAGTTCTCAAGTGCAGTCCCCTGTGCCTCTCATTCTCTGCTCGAGTGTGGCACTGATGGTGACTCACTTGAGACAGAACCTTGCACAGCTTAACATAAGCAGAAAGTAATCAGCTAAGGTAAGATGGGTCCGGATGCTGCTGACCTAAGTAATGTATGCTTATTGTTAATGGTATCTGCTTATTGTGCTGCTGTCCTGGCCTGGGCAAGTGCTCTCATCCTCCTTTCCTCCAGCTCACTGCATGACCTTTAAAGTCGTCAATCCCCGGCCTTAATCTTATAACCATTATAAGTTAAAATAATAACATAAATAAAAGAGTTACACACAGCTTTGGTATAAAATTTGGCCGCAGCCATTTTATTAACAACACAATTTAAATATTGAGTAATAAATATTTTCAAACATTTTCAAACATTTTTCCACAGAACATACCTGATGTTCATAAATAACATTACTGACAAATAAAACATAAACCACAGCGGTGCTAGTTCCCAAACCCACAAAAACAAGATGGCCGTTATTCAACAACTGGACTCAGCTATATCCCTGTTGAGTCCGTCCAAGTACACCTAAACTTTAATAGGGAACCCCTTGCCCCTATAAAACCAGTTGTCCACTCACCCCATGGAGAGGCAACTACTTAAAATCCTCCAAATCACTTGGCCATATTGCGTACCATATTTGTCTGGGAACTAGCACCCCCGCCTTGCTGCGACAAACACGAACAAGGAAGGAAAACAAAGATTAGGGAGGGAGGGAGGGAGGGAGGGAGCACTTTCTAGAAAGGTTTGATAATTATTCTGATGACAGATTCTCCCGCTCTTTCTTTAAATGCGTAACAGCGCGTGCTAAGCCCGCCCCCTACAGTAAATAACCAATCACACCCAAGGCCTAATTCCTCCAACGGTCAAGTCCCCTTCCCGTTACTTCGAACTCCCAGGGGTTCCCTGACCTTTAAAGTCGTCAATCCCCGGCCTTAATCTTATAACCATTATAAGTTAAAATAATAACATAAATAAAAGAGTTACACACAGCTTTGGTATAAAATTTGGCCGCAGCCATTTTATTAACAACACAATTTAAATATTGAGTAATAAATATTTTCAAACATTTTCAAACATTTTTCCACAGAACATACCTGATGTTCATAAATAACATTACTGACAAATAAAACATAAACCACAGCGGTGCTAGTTCCCAAACCCACAAAAACAAGATGGCCGTTATTCAACAACTGGACTCAGCTATATCCCTGTTGAGTCCGTCCAAGTACACCTAAACTTTAATAGGGAACCCCTTGCCCCTATAAAACCAGTTGTCCACTCACCCCATGGAGAGGCAACTACTTAAAATCCTCCAAATCACTTGGCCATATTGCGTACCATATTTGTCTGGGAACTAGCACCCCCGCCACCGACTGGACTGACCGAACAGCCCAGTCCCGCCAAACCCAATATTTTTCCCAAAGCTTCTTTTATATCGAAAATAAATAGCTGCAGCCCAAATTGGTTAAAATGAACACCATCTTTTAAATAAAATTCCTCAGCCCCATCTACTTCAAAATCTGGGTGGAAAACTACGCCTCCCCCCAACCTCTTAACAAAAGAGCTAATTATTTTGTTAATTTTTTTACGACTCTTTTCTAGCCTATCATAATCCCTCGCTGATCTCCAAACCAACCTAGGAGTAATCTGTGACCAAATTATTTTGATTTCAGGATGAAGTTCCTTTATGTTGCCCAGATCTCTTTTGATTCTTCTAACTAGTTCCTTTTGAGGAATCATACCTAAATCATTTCCCCCCAAATGCACTATCAAAACCTGAGGACGAGGAAACATTCTGCCAAAATCTAGAAACAACGGAAAAAAGAGTTCCCAGCACATCCCCCTAATCCCAAACCATTTGACCTCCCATTGATCCACAGGACACCCAAGCTGAAGGCCGCCCATTTTCTTACTGGCCTCAGCATTGGCCCAGTATATAAACGAATGCCCCATCACCCATACGATCTTTACACCTAAAATAAGAGAAAAAGGAGTGTTCAGGATGATTACAACTCAAACATTCCAAAACATACATTCTATTCAAGGTTTTTTTTTTTTTTTTTTTTTTTTTTTTTTTTTATATCCTTAAATCAGGCCTAACATAAGATTTATAACGACTTGAACCCCATCTACCAATCTTTTTAACTATATCCTCTCTGAGACCTAACATAGCGGCTTCAGTAGCAGCTCCAATCCGGAAAGAATGAGATCCAAACTCTAAAGGATTAAGACCCAATAAAACAATTGAACCTCTTAAAATGGCTCTAAATTGATATTGTGATAAGAAAGAACCGTCTGAATGAACCAACAAAGGGCCATCCTGCAAAGGCCGTATGGACCCATAAAGCATCATTACCTGACATGGACATATTTCACCACCGCTAGGGAATAGCACTATGTTCTTGCCTTTCCCATATATGTCCGTTTTACTATTTCTCAGTAATATTTCTACTCTGTTATCATTCCATAATACATCTTCTTTTTGTAAACCACCTGACACTTTTTTGCTAGGGCTTACCAATTCCGAAACTCTAAATGCCCCAAAAAAGGCCAATACAAAGGCCGTTCTAAATAATATTAATTCAAATCTTGATGCACAAATCTCTGCTAATACCACCCAAACTTTTTGAAGTAAAGAAAATGTAATAGGTCTTCTCTTATCTCTAACCTTTGTCTTTTTCTTCAAGCCTTTAAGAACCTGACGGACCCAAAAAACCTTTGTAACATCAGACAAACCTAATAAGCGAAATCTAAAAGCAAGGGCCGCCAATCTTCTTTCCATATTAGATGGTGACAAACCCACATTTCCCCAATGCCACATCCATTCCAATAAGCAACCCGTGACATCATCATACCCTTCTTTAATTTCAGATTGACATAACCACATTTCCCATTCCTTCCAAACTGATACATAGGACGTCCAAGTACCTGGAGCCAAAGATTTTTTAATTAATTCAGCCAATCCTCCGTCCCAAGCTTCCAAAGTTGGACGGGAAACGTCGCTCCAACTACGTCCGCCTGAGGAGCCAACTCTCGAAAGCGAGACCACTGTGAACGAGATAAAGAATCTGCTATCAAATTAAGCTTACCAGGGATATGTTTTGCCCTGACGAAAACATTCATACTTAAACATTTCAGGACTAGCACTCTTAATAAACGCAAAACTGGTAATGATGATGCAGATAAAGAATTAATAGCAGAAACAACACCCATATTATCTGTATGAAACAATATGGATTTATTCATCAAATCCACTTACAACACAAACAGAGCCACCAGAATAGGAAATAGCTCAAGGAAAACTAGGTTCTTGGTTAAACCTAAATTGACCCACTCTTGAGGCCACACTTCAGCGCACCAATGCCCTTGAAAATAAGCCCCGAAACCAACACCCCCAGCTGCATCAGTTATCAAATCCAAATCAACATTAGAGACCCTAGCTTCCATGAATATTGCAACACCATTAAAATTTTTAAGGAATTCCAACCAAACTTTCAAATCATCCTTGTGACCTTTTTTAATCCTTACAAAATGATGAGGCTTACTAACACCAGACGTAGCCAATGACATTCTTCTAGAAAAAACTCTACCAATAGGAATGATTCTGCAAGCAAAATTCAACTTTCCAAGTAAAGATTGCATTTTTCTCAAAGTCACCTTACGGACCGCCAAAAATTGCTGAATCATTTCTGACAAATCCACAATCTTTTCCAGAGGTAGCCTACATTCCATACTTTCAGAATCTATTGTAATACCCAGAAATTTAAGGGCCGTAACTGGACCCTCAGATTTTTCCATTGCAATAGGAACCCCAAAATCAGATGCCATTGAATAAAAACAATCCCTTAATTTCAAACAAACGTCCGAATCATGGGGACCAACAAAAAGAAAATCATCCAGATAATGAACTACTGAAGAAAATCCAGACCTGAATTTAACAACCCATTCCAAAAATGAACTAAAGCATTCAAACAGAGAACAAGAAATAGAACAACCCATCGGGAGACATAAGTCAATGTAGAAAAAACCCTCAAAACAACAACCCAGCAAATAATGTGAAGAAGGATGAACTGGAAGTAACCGAAAAGCCGCCTCAATATCTATTTTAGCCATTAAAGCGAATTGCCCAGCCTCTCTAACCAACTTAACCGCCATGTCAAATGATGTATAAGACACAGACGATAATTCATCCGGAATATCATCATTAACAGATCCACCTTTTGGAAATGATAAGTGGTGAATTAAACGAAATTTACCAGGCTCTTTCTTAGGAACCACCCCTAAAGGAGAAATACGCAAATGGGGGATAGGAGATATTTTAAAAGGACCTGCCATTCGACCCAAAGAAACCTCCTTCTCAAGCTTACTCCTAACAACCTCAGGCCATTCCCTAGCAGACTTAAGGTTACCCCTGTAATGAACAACGCCTCCAGAAGATGGAATTCTGAAACCAAACTCAAAACCATGTAGCAACAACAAGGCCTTATCACCACAACCTTTCTGTTTAGCGTAAAGTACGAGCCACAGCTCCATCCCGCTTAGCCTCACCGGAGTTAGTCCCTTTTTCAGGGAGCTCCTGTGTTCCTCCCAATTTGTTCTTTTTGAAACACTTACTGGAAGGGTGGGATCCACCACACCCAGAACATTCGTGTCTGAATTTACATGATGCTCCCCATTTACAGAACTTTTCATTGAAAGCAAAACAGAAACCTTTTTTGGCTGTTGCCGACGAACCGTTTTGAAGAGATCCGCCGGCACTCCCTCGAAAGGGCTGCGAAGACCTTAACGGAGTCATCACTTTTAGCCATAGACCCATATCACGATCATCCCATTTCATCTCAGGCTTAACCGACAAACGTTGTCTAAATTGTTCATCATAATACCACCAAGCCATACCACCATATGTTCTCTGAGCAGCTGCAATTTCATCTAAATAACAAAAGAGGGCCGCTCCTTGATCCGGGAACTTAACAGCAAATACACTAGCATAAATAACAAAAGCCTGGAACCAGTTAGTAAATGTTTTTGGTAATTTTCTGTAACGTCTTTTCCTTTCCTCCTCTTCCTTCTTGGCCGAATCCTTTTTTGAATCTTCAGGTATCTCAAAAGACTGATCAAGAGGAAGGAGGGAAAATAATTCAATAAAATCTCTCTTGTAAATCTTTTCTCTTAACTCTACCGTCAAATGCATGCCCAAAGGCCCAATAGAACACAAACAAGACCTGGCCAAAGCCGTGTCAGCAATCTTCAGCTCAGGACCCCCATCCGTTTTGTTATCAACATTAGTCCCCTTTTGCTGAGATAAACCGACCATTTGAGATTGAGGTACTGACCCTACATCCTTTATTCCCTCACCACCAATCCCTAATACCCTATTTTGGTTAACCAATTCTGTGGGAACCCATGAATTGGCGACTCCCCCCGTGACTTTTGTTCCTTCTAATTTGGCTAACAAGTCCCTTAAACCTGCTACAACAGTTATAGATAAGGGATCAGCATGCACACCAACTGTATCAACCCCCACATTCAGATTCACAACACCGGATCCCTCATTACCTGTACTCGGGTCCTGAGGCACTGCAGACTGAATCCTTTGAGATGCAGCCGTAACCTTCTCTGTATTCTGGAAACCAGTAGTCCTGGGATCCGTGTTAGTCATTAATTGCTGCCCTTTTTCCGTCTGTAAAAAAGAAACATGTGACAAACCCCCAGAAGGTGCCCAAATTCCAATGCCCCTACTAGCTGTAGACATACCCAACCTATTATCCACTGAAACACCCTTACCCTTCTTAGCTGATGGGACCTCAAACCCTTCTCCCCTTAAATCCCCATACCTCTTGCGTTGTCTACCTCTACCTTGTATTCTCCCAATCCCAGACCTGTTTGGACGTTGAACAGAGTTAACCGAGCTATGACATGTATTATTAATACTCTGACCCATCATGCCCTGAAGACCAAAATTAAAATTGTTGGCCGTACTCACCCTTGTTTCTTCTCCCTTTGCATTAAAACGTTCCACCCCTGGAACGCCGTCCTCAATATCCAGCCTGATATTTTCCGTCCAAAGATTCCTGAAGGCCATAAGCCTCCCCACTTAGGCCGTCATTTCCCACCATTAAAAGACCCTGGGAATTCTCAGGCCGTGACCCAGTTTCATTCCCATCTAAAAGAAAAACATCATTAGTGACAGGTAAATTTTTAATTACTTCAACATTCCTATCCCTCAAATTTCTTAACTCGCCCTTTAAAACTGGATCACCCGTGACCCTGACTGACGTATTAAACTGGCTAATAGTGTTAACTACATTGGGAGAAGGAGGAATAAAATCCTCCTCAGAAGAATCTAAATATAAATCTAATTCTACCACACCGTTATCAACCTCGGTATCATGATGACTATCGCTGGCTTCAGGCCTTTCAACCCTCTCGTCTAACACCCGATAAGCCTGATTTTCCGTATTATTGCAAGGTCTTAAAAAATGAGCCGACTTAGAAACATTATGTAACTGTTCTGAAACTGCCTGAGGTATTTCAATCGGCCCTGATACAATCAAACCCTCACCTTTCTTTTTTATTAAGGCGCTACCTAAACTACATATACTCGCTTGTTCATTACCCTCACACAGAGAAATAGGCCTCGGCAGGCCGTCACTTTTACTAGCTTGCTTTTTCCCTCTAATTACTACTTTCTGGCCTAAATTGGCCGTCTTACCCTTAGGCAAAGAATCACCCTTCATTACAGGCTCAGTGAATTGTTCCGTAATGGAACAAGTGCTCCCGGACTGCGTCACATTATCAGCAAACTCCGCTCCGGTCTGCCGACTTCCGGAGCTCGAACTTGACTTCTTCCTCACAGACGCCTTTAACCCCGGACTGGGGCTGGATTTTCTCCGACCGCTATTACCCCCCTTCAGCATCAGAACGAACTGGAGGCCTCGAACGCCTCGATGTTTTCGGAGCCACCTCAACGATATCCACTCTGGGTTCGACGACCGGGCTAAGCAATGGACGTAATTTTTCTTCGAGCCAGGTAGGGCCCATTTTTGCAGCTTCCAACTTAAGTTGGTCAAAAATCGCATCAAAATGCGACATTGCAGAATTACTAACTGAGCACAGCACTTTCTAGAAAGGTTTGATAATTATTCTGATGACAGATTCTCCCGCTCTTTCTTTAAATGCGTAACAGCGCGTGCTAAGCCCGCCCCCTACAGTAAATAACCAATCACACCCAAGGCCTAATTCCTCCAACGGTCAAGTCCCCTTCCCGTTACTTCGAACTCCCAGGGGTTCCCGGAAACAGTTTATTTGACCCCTTTCCTCCTAGAAATTTAACATTTGTTATACTTTAATATAAGGTAATGTGTTTGTGCCCCATTAAGGTACCAAACAGTAAATGCCTTGGTCCTGAGTGTTCAAATGTGTTACAGAAGGGAAAAAATCTTTCTAATTTTTTTTCTTCTTTCCCTCCTCACTTCCTCCTCTCTTTCATCCCTTCTCACTCTCCACTCTCCCTCCACTCTCTCTACCTCTCCCCCTCTCTCTCCCCTATTATCCCTCCCTTTCCCTCTACCTTCTCTTTTCTTTATCCAATCTGTCTATACTATATCTACACTCTCTTCCTTCTCCATTTCTCTACTCTTTCTTTTTCTTTCTGTTCTCTCTATACTCATTATGTCTATCCTCTCCATCTCTCTCCTCACTATTGCATGACAACATGACCACTATCTAGAAAAAGCAAAGTTAATTTGTGTTAACATAAAAGTTAGAGTTGTCTGTGTGTCTACTGTGGCTATTTGTGTGATTGTGTCTGTCTTTGTGTGTTTTTATAGTTGTTTGTGTGAGTATGTAAGTCTTTGTATGAGTGTTTCTGTGGGTGTTTGTGTGAGTCTGAATCTGAGTATGTGTGTCTGTGTGAGAAGTTCCATGTTTTTGTGTTAATACCGTTACAACATTTGTAAGTTTGAGTACACTTGAATAAAGTGCACACACATTTTAGTCTTTTTGCCAAAAATTGTACAGGTCAAAGGGGCGCCAGATAAATGGATTTGTAAGGGGCCCAAGAATGTATAGTAGCAGCCCTGCCTCCTGCATATATCCACTTTTATCCTGGGCTTCCCTGGACAAAATTCAGAGGGAGAAACAAAGGGAAATATATTTTTAATAATTATGATTATTATTATTTATTATTGTCCTGGATATATATATAATATAATATATTTAAAATATATGTGACTTATAAATATGCTTTTCTGAGAAACATATATATTTTGCATGTGCCACATAGTTTTTGCTAACTAATTTCTCACAGTGTCTGGATTAAGAATAAGATTGTAGTGTGAATTGAAAAGTAGGAGTGGACAATTTTTCTTACATCTGTTTTATTTCATTTATTAATTTTTTTTAATGCCTCTCCAATTGGTGTCAGTGTGGATTACAATTTCAAAAGAATGGAGTTTATCTACCTGACTGGCCATTTAATAGTGATTTAGCACTAAGAAGTTTTCTGCCATCCTCCACCAGAATTCAACATTAATAGTGATTGGGAGCATATTACCCCCAATGTGAACAACATACCTCACATGTTTGAGGTATGACCAGGGGTGCAAGTGTTTTGTCATATTTTCTGCTCACATTTGTAGTGTAACATACACAAGAGTATTTCTCATCTCTCTCCTCCTCCTTCCCCCTGTGGATGTGCGTTGCACCTTCCCTTCTTGTCATTTTAAATGTTGCCGCTGGCGGTAATGGCATTACAGGATCAGCTGCCTGGTGCACTAGAAGAGACTGCAACCTAGTGTATCTCATATACAGCACAAGAAAGGACTCTTATATAAATATATATCTATAAATACATACGTGTGTGTATATACTATATATATATTTATATATATATATATATATATATATATATATATATATATATATATATAAAAAACATTGTTTTCTTTTGTGACTCAGACAGAGCTTGCAATTTTCAATTTACTTTTATTATCAAAATCTCCTTTATTCTCTTACCTCACTGCTTTTCAACAAAGGATACCAAGAGAACAGAAGAACATTTTATAATAGAAGAAAAGTGGAACGTTGTTAAAAAGTGTATGCTCTATCAGAATCATCACATGAAAATGTTTGTTTTTGTGTCCCTTAAATATTGCCATCTCCCCAAATTTTTATCACAATCTAATTTTATTTTATCATAATAAAACAATAAACACGTATTTTTTATTGTGTAATGATTGATCATGTATGTGTTTAAAAAGGTTATTTACTTCCACAATTATTATGGATATTCTCCTTAAAGGGACACTGAACCCAATTTTTTTCTTTTGTGATTATGATAGAGCATGCCATTTTAAGCAACTTTCTAATTTACTCCTATTATCAAATTTTCTTCATTCTCTTGGTATTTTTATTTGAAAAGCAAGAATGTAAGTTTAGATGCCGGCCCATTTTTGGTGAACTACCTGGGTTGTCCTTGCTGATTGGACAGCACCAATAAACAAGTGCTGTCCATGGTTCTGAAACAAAATTGGCTGGCTCCTTAGCTTAGATGCCTTCTTTTTCAAATAAAGATAGCATGAGAATGAAGAAAAATTGATAATAGGAGTAAATGAGAAAGTTGCTTAAAATTGCATGCTCTATATGAATCACAAAAGAAAAAAATTGGATTCAGTGTCCCTTTAATTAACATTTGATAATCAAGCTAAAACGACTTTGAGGTCAAATAAGATCAATAATAGTAATTAAAACAAACGTAAACTATAATATAATAAATTATTTAATGGATTATTCTCAACCATGTTAAGTAGCATGTTTCTGCTACTAACAGTGTAGCCTTTGATGCACTGTACATAGTAACAATGTGTAATGAGAGCAAAGCATCAAATCACTTACATACACTTTCTCTTCCTAAACTTTAATTATAGACTCATGCAGAGCTGTGGCAGAGTATTTCTTTGAAGAAAAACAGCTGGGTTGACTTTACTGGCTTCTTAAGTGGTGATTCTTTTTTATTGTAATACTGTAATTAGCTTAGGACTACACCCAGCTTGTTTCTGGTTGTTTAGAAGGCCTACTGTGGTTTTAGGCTGAGAGGACTCCAGTAGAGTATTGCTGAACATCTTTTAACATGGAAATTACTTTCACCTTTGAGTAAGGCATTCTTTAAATTGATCTAACCTAAATTGTGATCTGAATATAAAAAAAAAAGCTATAGGACTTCTCAAGGAGAGAGAGAAAAGGAAAGAGATGAGAAGAGAGAGGGGGAGAGAGAGATACGGGAAGAGAGAGATGGGGAAAAGAAAGAGGTGGGGGAAGTGAGGAATAAAGATAGATACGGGGAAAGAGAAAGGTTCTAAAGACAAATATTTTGATAAAATTCAAGAATATATATACAGACTGCAAACCTAATCAATAATTAAACTCATCAGATGGTTTTACGCACAAGCTTTATAGCTTGATGGTCTTCTAGTTTCTTATCTGAAATCAATATCTTATGGGCTAGATTACGAGTGGAGCAGTATTTTACTCTCTCACTCACGCATTAACTCCTCTAGAAGTAAGCTTTTTGCGCACGTCGGGTAGCGCGTGTATTACAAGTTGAAAGTAAAATGTTTTCGAACAAGCGATAACCCAACGCGCCCAAAAAGCTGAACTTAGAATATCTCGACTGCGTTAACGTATTCCCCCATAGACTTCAATGGAGCATGAAAAGTGGAAACAAAACTAACACCCTTACTCGCGTGCAATCCGATAGCGTTTTCTTAAGTGCACTAATCTGACATGAAATATTAATATTTCACTTTCCAATGTTCTTCTTCACATAGCAGAATATGTTATATTAATTCTTAAATACACATTTATATATATATATAATGTTTTTTGGTAATACCTATAAATCTCTGTGATTATTTATAGATATACAGATATATGGGAATATCCATTTAAAAATACTTAGAACATATTCCCCTATGTAAAGAACATTAGAATATGGAATATTTACAGTGCAAACACAGTTAAACATTTTTTTAAATATGAATATTGAAAACATATGAATTTTTATGTTTTCAACTACTTGACGGCAAAGGGCTCCAATGCACTAATGCAATATTTATTTTAAAAAAATTGTTAGTGTTATTATGAGTGTAGGTGTAGTTTTAAATGTATTAAATTAAATTGCGCTCAAGTGAACGCATTTATTTTCAACTCATAATACGCACGCAACTTTTGACATGCGCAAACAGTAGTGATAAGCCCCTTTTCACTTGTAATCCAGCCCTATGTTTGATTAATTGTATTGTAAGAAATAAACTGATTCATGTGGCACCATTTTATTGGACAACCTGCAGAAATATGGCTCTCCATGAATGAATAATCTTATGTGATCATAACCACCATACTACATTACAGTAATATTTAAAAATAAAAATAAATAAAGCAGACAATTTGCATTTTATGGACCCCTGCATATTGTAGTCAAAGTTATTTAATTTGAATTAATAAGCACAGCTGAGAGAGGAAAAAGAATTTATGTTTACAATCCTTACACTGACTATATTTAAAGGGACAATTTACTGTAAAATTGCCCCCTTTAATGTGTTTCCAGTGAGTTGTTATACCAGCTGCAGAGTATAACAATGTATGGGAATTTGCTCTTTTGAGCAAATGTTCATATATAAATAGCTGTTTCTGTTAATTGGAACCACCACCTAATGAAAAAAGCTAAGCTTACGAAGAGGGCAGACCTCTTTCGCTTATCTCTGTATATTTACACTAAATAAACATTATCTCATTTCAGTATACACAGGAGACATGTATTTAGAGAAAACAATGGCAAATCAATATTTTAGTACCTCTCTGTTCAACCCCCTTCCACTGGGAGTGTGATTTTGTTTTCTAAACCTTCTTGTTTACATAGCTTTTTCTATGACTGGTACTAAAATATTGTTATTTTCATTATAGGCAGGGATACAACAGGCAAAGTCATCTCTGAAACTGATAGTATATAATCTTTTAGGGTTTCAGTCACTACGCTTTTATTACCCAGTACTTTCTAACATTGACCAATAGAGTTACAGCACTTTTACCCATGTTGTTTTTTTCTATGATATTACATTACGGATATATTCCAGTCCATATTATTTATAGCTCTGATCTTTGGTCATGCCATATGATTGGCTCAGAATTATACCATGGGATGTTCCAAGCCCATATAGGCCAGCGTCATTTATTATATTGTTACTAGACCCTCCCATGCCATTGCTATCCATTACAAATCCACGAGACCCACCCATGCCACATTATTGTCCATCAACATATTATGGGACGTTTGAAGCCTGTAATGGCCATAGTCACTTATCACAATGTCATTAGACCTGCCCACACCATACCATTTGCCTTCTTTGACCAGGTTTGTCACATCTCTTTATTAATAAAGTAAACATTATTAATCTTTTTGGGCTTTTAAAGCTGACGACAAAATAGGTACATTATTATATTATTATTATTATTATTATTACTGTTTCAGCAACATACACACAAATGTGTGACTTGAGCATCAGGATTCAAACACCATAACGTTTATTAGAAGTATTTTTGTTCATAGAAGTATATTGCAAAAATTATTCTGTAGATTCATTATTGTGTATCGTAGCAGCGATCATTAGCCGAAAATTCGCATGCGTGACTCATGAACGTACATATATTGCGGCCGAAAAATAAATGAGACACGCATGTGTATATAGCATTGTAGGCATTAATCTAGTCTGTTGGGACGCCAGTGGGGGACCAATAAAAATGCTTTACAATGTATTCGTCATTCGAAAACAATTTTTTTTTTATAGCCAGGCAGAGTTACAGCGATAGAACAGAGCGTTGTAAAAGGTAAATTTTTAGGTTTAATAATGATGTTAGAAAAATGATGACTTAAACTCACACTAATTTTATGTTTATTTTTTAAATCTGAATAGCGGAGCATGATAGTTAACTTTTCCTTTAACTTTATCATTATTATTATTGGTATTATTATTATTATTATTACTTATATTGTCATGATCCTCTTTATCATTATACTTTATTTAAAGCGACACATGTTCTGCAATACTTTACAGAGGGACAATATATACTTTATTAAAATTACTTTTTTTTTTAAAAAAAAAAGGTCATCTTAAGAAAAGTATTAAACTATTTTACATTCATGGGCGTGTCAATGTCCACCAATAGTTGTTTCCCATTTCAGCTAGTGAACTTATATCAAATGGACAAGTTATGTAATTCCTGTAAGATTAAAAATCAAAATAAAACTTTTTTTTCCATACAAAATAATAAAGCGATGAAACATTTCAATTGTGAATATAGTGCTAGATTATGAGTGGAACGCTAACAGTTACACACAAGCAATAAGGGGTTTATGGCAGCTGTTTGCATGTGTTGGGTTTTTTGCTTGTATTGCAAGTTTAAAGTAAACGCGATCACTTGAGTGCAATTGAAGTTAAGTTACGAAACAAAAAAGTGTCACAAAACACATCACAAATACAATACAAAGTACAGTTACACTCATTATAACACCATCTAATAAAATGATTCATACAAAATAGGTCTCAGGTGTTAGAAAAAAAAGTAATGCAAAGGGCTTTAACATAGACATACATACATATACATGTCTAAAGATGGATATGTATGTATCTATCTCTCTCTCTCTCTCTCTATATATATATATATATATATATATATATATATATATATAAATATATATATATATATATGTGTGTGTGTGTACATATGTATTTATGTATTTATATGGGTACCTATGTATTTACAGACATAAATACACATATAAACACATAAATGTACACATATATAGACATATATACAAGTGCATTAGAGCCCTTTGCAGATGAAAACATGTAAAAACATATGCATGAAATATTAATATTTAATAAAGTATTATACTGTGTATTTACTGTAAATATTTAGCATTCCACCATTCTGCACATAGAATAATATGTTCTAAGTATTTATAAATAGATATTCATATATATATATATATATATATATATATATATATATATATATATATATATATATATATATATCTGTTTATATCTACACATATATAATCATCTATATATACAGTATATAGGCATAAATATATAATGTACCAAAATACCATCATTTATATATATATATATATATATATATATATATTAATAATAGAACATTGGAATGTGAAACATTTATGTTTTTATGTCGGGTTAGCGTACTTGAGAATTTGTGATCGGATTTGAGTAGGGTGTTAGTTTTGTTTGTTTTTTGCTCCATTAACTTCTATGGGGGAATATTGTGATCGAAATATTCTAAATTTGTCTTTTTAAGGATGTCAGGTTAGCGCGCAAGTGAAAATAGTTTAGTTTTAACTTTTAATACGAGTGCAACACGACACGAGCAAGAAGCTTACTTCTAGTGCAGAGTTATCGCTCCAGCGGAAGCGATAAATAGCGATCCACTTGTAATCTGGCTCATAATGTTTCCACCCCCCCACACACACACAAAGGCTGAAGTTTTTGACCCCTTATGCTCATTCATGCTGCAGAGTGATTGGTTGATATATGCTCCTATTTGAACACAGTAGAAGTAGTACGATAAACAACATTAAGAGGGTTTTTCAATTGAGAGGGTTTTTCAATTGACATGACCAGAGCCTAGAAAACATTGCATATTTTTCTAATTAAATGACAGGTTTTAAATGTTTGTAAAAAATAAATAAATAATAATAATAAAAATATTATTTTGTATACAGATCAGTTATGACACAGTAATTAATATCTATTGTAAAACTTATCCTTATACTTTTAAGTTATAAGTGAAGAAGACACCAGATGTTGTTTGAAAACGTACCTAAGATGACATGTTATGTCTAAAACTTAAACTATTCTCATGCATTTTTCATTTAAGTCTCCTTATATGAATCTGTAGTTTGTATCTTTAATTTCTCTTAAGTGCTTTCAAAAATATCCTTTGTTCAAAATCTGTTTATAGCAATAATAAAATACAAAAGGATGAGTAATAAAAATGCATTCATATGTGTAACAGGTTCTTTTATTCTTTTTTAGAACTTGTTAGTCGCTCTTCTAATATTGCTTAATAAGGAGTTTTCATTGAAAAGTTTACGTGGCATCCAATTATAAGTTCTGTAGATACCATGGAGCACAGTGATGGCTATTTTAATGTCACAAAGATCAAAAGAATGAAAGAAAAAACAGAAGTTGGATTAAACTACAATAAAACAGGAAAAAAAACCCTATTTTTAGCATCTAACTCTCAATCTGTATATTTTATTCACAGTTTCATTTTTAGCTCAACAATAAAGCAGTATTGTGTTCAGCATCTGCACATAAATAAAGGAGGGGGATAATATTTTATTTAAAAAATACAAGTAAACGATAACTGCCAATATTGAGACCATGTGAAGGAAAAGGAACAAAGCATACTTTCATTGCTAATCATGTTAACATCAAAGTTTTAAAAGTGCATTTGCCTATTCAGAGGAAATGCCATCACACTTCTGATGAACACATCTGCCACTAATATCATCCGGCATGTGGTCAGCTCTCGGTTCTTACTTTTATCTCTATACGAAAATTTCATGTCATGATTTTAACATCTGATGTTGAATGCAGGTCACTACAAAATAAGTACAACCTTTCTTTCTGTTCCACTTTCATGATACATCTTTGGCGTGTCGGAACACCAGAGTTTATGAAAGAAATCTGGAAATGATTAAACCTATATAAGAAATCAATGTCTGAAAATGCACATAAATAAAACTGACATTTAATGATAGGCCTGTGAGCCTATTCTGTTAAAAGGACACTGACTAACAAGTTAAGCTAAGTGCATGAGGAGGTGCAGGTGAGGGCAACTGTAAATATTAATTAGTTTAACACGATGTCTAGGTTGTATTGTTTCTAAAATAGTTGTCAGTTAAAGGGACAGTGTAACCTAATTGTTCCTAATTATACATTTTACCTGCAGGAGTGTATTATATATATTTGTTTTACAAATTGTTCCTTTGCTTTTATTTCAGCATTTGAAATAGCTGATTTTAGACTGAGGTATCCCTACCTATACTAAAAGTTTCTATACTTGAGAATTGGCTATAGAGAAGTTATGTAAATATAGCCATATTTTTAATGTTTGAATCGATGGGCTTATTGTCCTAGTACCCTTCCTGGTTGTTTGCAAGAGATAAGCTGGCAGCCACATATGAGAAAGAAGAGCTGCTTTTCTTTGATTGTAATTCATTTTCCCCCCAGTTAGTCTATGCCAAATAATATGCACAGCCTTCCTTTACAAATATGGTGGCAGGGGCAGAGTCAGTGCTAGACTGTTTTGCACCCTAGGCAAGACCAGCTACTTGCGCCCCTCCCCCCTAGGGTGTTTCATTTTTCCAAAGATGTGATTTTCGTATGACTTTGCTTACGCCCCGAGTCTAAGTGATGTAAAAGATATATATGCCAAATTTCAAGAAGATTGGATAATATTTAGGGGTTGCACACATTAATCACTTTTATCCCAAACTTGTGAAATTTCTAACATTGAAGTGCTTTACACTAATGGTCTTCTCATGTATTTCTTTCATCTTTTGCAGGTAATTGAACTTTAAAATGGGAACCAAAAGAGGAATTTGGCTGCTAGAAAGGTGCCTAGTGGTGAGTTTTTAGGAGCTCGGCTCCCTTCAAAGGAACAAGTACTTTTAGTTTTTATTTACCATCACAAGGAAATGAAAGAAACACTTTCGGATGCTTCTAAATCTACCAGTACTAAACTACAGGAAGTGTGGAGGAAAGCAAATATCCCTGTTAAGACGGAGGAGAATATCCGTGCTGGTATACAGAACCTGTACAAAGAATACCAAAATCTGGGTAAAGAGAAACCGAGAAACACGGATAAAGCAAATGTGAAACGGCAGATTTGGAAAGGTGATCTCGTCGAGTTATTTGACATTTCCCGGCAAAATGTGATGGACATGAATAGCGTATCACAACTTAAGATAAAGAATTTCTTAGGTCACAAAGAGAAGATCGTATGAGTTTGTCAATGAGTGAAGTAGACAAGGTTTTCGCCTCGAAAATAGGAACTAAGAGTACAAATGAAGAAAAAAAAAAGATTCATATAAAAATAAACATTACATTCAGGATCCCAGGAGCACTGCATCAAGCAAGGTGGATGGCAAAGGCAATATATGCACTTAAAATTGTCCTCTTCACTAACCAGTTGAATATTCCTCAACGACAATTGGAAGGAATGAAACAGGTTGCACATTTTGTCAGCCTCATATATGTTTGCTTTTGGCATGAGGCAATTGTAAGTCGATGGGCTCCAAAGAATGATTTGGATATGCTACAGCTTCTGAGCACTTACCCAGATGCAGACGTCAAAAAATGTGCTCTCACAGTTGCTAAGAGACACCTTTGGTATCTGTCAGAAACAAACGTAGGATTTGCTTTTTTTTACGACCGTATTACTCAGGCTGTTAAGGAAAATATGACTAAAAATTTAGAAACCAAACCTGCAAAGAAAAAGGAAGCGAAACGATTAGAGGGTAAAAACATGTTTTTTGAAGGAAAAGACCTGAGCTATTTCGTTAGTAATAAAACAAAGACATTATTTGAATTGTTTGGGATCCATAACGTGACAGAATACTGCGGTGATTCTCTAAGAAGCCATGTGAACGCTCTTAAGGTTGTCAATGATACCGCAAAAAGAGGAATTGCTCTGATAAAAAAGTATAACAAATCGGTCAGGGATGAACAACAAAAACAATTCTTGTTGAGGGTAGTCGAGCATCACAGAAAAGTCGTCACCAAGCGAACAAAACAAGGGATTGCATCGTTCAAAGTTGATTAATATAGCACATGTTTTGCCTATCATATTACCTATTAATCTTAGTGTATAGATTTAATAGTATTTTAAGTTTATGATTTCTAGTTTTCCCAATAAAAGTAATTAACATTGAAAAATCATATTTTTTGCCTACTTTTACAAAACAGATCAAAGTGTACAACCTCTAAATATTAGCCAATCTTCTTGAAATTTAGCATATATATCTTTTACATCACTGAGACTCGGGGCATAAGCAAAGTCTGCAAAAATGTTACAGTTTATTTTTTGCCTTAGAAAATGAAACACCCTACTCCCCCCCCACCAAAAAAATTAATAATTATTACATACATTTGCTACTGGTTACTACAATACACCTAAGTGTCATTACATGAAATTAATGCTGGCCACCCTAATGCAGGTAAGTAACTGACGGTAACTCACAAAACACAGTCCTTCACTCCTTGGCTTTTAGTGACAGAAAAAATGGATTAAAGGGAAGCTCTAGTGCATATTATTATTAATAATAATAACAATGATTAGAAACTTAAAAAATAGCCCTAGGTGAAATGGGATGCTTCCTGTCACTTACTGTTTGTGTGAGAGGAGCAGATAGGATGATCTGGGGGATATGTGATATGTGTGCGTGTGTGTTTGTGTAGGGCAGTTAGAGTGAGCAGGGGGCTGTGTGTGAGAGGAAGAGGCAGGTAGGGTGGACAGGTGGCTGTGTGTAGGTATGTGAGAGAAAGGCAGATGAGCTGGGGTATGTGTGTGTGTATGTAGGGCAGGTAGTGTGAGCAGGGGGCTGTGTGCATGAGAGGAAGAGGCAGGTAGGTTGAACAGGGGGCAGTGTAGGTGTATGAGACAGGCAGATGGGGTGAGCTGGGGTCTCTCTCTCTCTGTGTGTGTGTGTGTGTGTGTGTAGGGCAGGTAGGGTGAGCAGGGGGCTGTGTGTGTGAGATGGAGAGGCAAGTAGGGTGAACAGGGGGTTGTTTGTGTAAGAGGGGCAGCTAGGGTGAGCTGGGGCTGTGTGTGTGTGTGTGTGTGTGTGTGTGTAGGGCAGGTAGGGTGAGCAGGGGGCTGTTTGTGTAAGTGGGGCAGCTAGGGTGAGCTAGGGGCTGTGTGTGTGTAGGTGTGTGAGAGACATGCAGATGGGTGAGTTGGGGTCAGGTATCACATAAATAGGCTGCTCCTCTTTAGCAGTCTGGATACCAACAAAATCAAAATCTGTAGAAAACATAAACAAGGGGGTGCCAAATAGCATCTCGTCTCATTGAACTGATGAAAAATATGAATCCAAAATATTTACTGACAATGTAAGTTGAGACCAAAGGATTAGTGCACATATAGGGAGAACACAAATACAGACTATTTCATAAGCACCTGATGTGTATCCCTATAACCGTCAATTTGAATTTGTAGTATTAACTACAAAGTTTGAACAGGCTCAGCATTGTTACCCCCCCCCCAGCTTGGACTAAAAAACTCCCAAACTCTTTATGGCAATAAAATGATGGGTCACCTCCTCACTCACGGACGCATGTCAACAGGCTGTAACCTTAGGCAGATTCATGATGTGCAGTGACAACTCCTACCGTGTTCCCAAAAAACTCAAGCCACTACATTCTGCAGACAGTACTCTTCAGCTCTCTGTTCCACATGACAGCTCCTGAGCAATTTGATAGGAGATAATCACTGGGGGGGAGCAAACAGAGCTTTCGGTACTTGAGTAAGACCAGTCTAATAATTATAAAAAAAAAAAAAAAAACCACACATAAGTACACATTTTTATTACTCTTCTTTTTTTTTTCTTTTCTCCACAGAGTTCTGTTTCTTTTTTCTTGCTGCCAGGACTCTCTTTTTTTCACTTTAATGGAAAGATTTGTCACGCAGGTGAAACAAAACTCACCCATAATGCCTGCTAAATCTAAAGACAAAAAAAGTTAATTATTTGAGGCTAGTTCAGACTTTATATCGGAAGCCCTGGCTAACCCTCCTAACACACAAATGCTAATAACACGGCTAAGTCAGCTGTTTATACCACAATTTGACTCCATCAAAAAGGACCTGTCAAATATCACATCAAGGTTAGACTTGATCTCAACAGAGGTTAAACAGTTTGCCACTAGAATTTCTGAGGCAGAAACTAGAATTTCAGACCTAGAGGATTTAGTCGATACACAAGAAAATACCTTGCAAAAACAGGAAGATAAAATTAGTAACCTACAAAATCGCCTGGAGGATCTAGAAGATCGCTCCAGGCGTAATAATATCAGAATTGTCGGATTACCTGATACCCCAGAATATGATGATTTATTACACTTTACATCTACTGTCCTTCCACAAGCTCTAGGCTTTCCTTCACAACAACTTCCTCTATTAATAGAGAGAGCCCATAGAATAAGCCCCAGGAGGCTTAATCAAGATGGTACAGCTAGAAATAGAATATGTATATTCAAACTTCTTAGATTCCAAGATAAAATCCAAATGCTTAAACTTTTTAAGAAAATTGAAACATTCACTATAGCGAATAAGAAAATCCTGTTGTTTCAGGATTTCTCAAATGAAACTGCTCTCAAAAGAAAAAATATGACCCCTTTTTGCACTCAAATGATTAATAAAGGGGAGAATGCTTGTATGCTTTATCCTGCAAGAATTATAATAATGAAGGAAGGCAATAGGAAAACCCTTAATTCTGTAGAAGAAGCGCAGAAGTATATATCTGAAAGCTCTTAATGTTATTTTTAAGTTTCCCTCTTTTCCCTTTTACCTCCTTTTTTTTTTTTTTTCTTCTCTCTTCTCCTCTCCCCTCCCTCCCCCCGCCCCGTGGTCGACTGTAGTCTGCCCTATCATGCAAACTAGCTTTAAAAATCTAAATATTATTGTATAGATAGTTAACTCCACAAGATCAAGTTTAGCTGAAGAATTTAAACTCCTTTCTTGGAACGTAGGAGGGATAACTTCACCAATAAAACATAAATCAGTTATTCAAAGACTAGGGAAACTAAACCCAAGTATTGTTTTTCTCCAAGAAACTCATCTTAAAGATACTGAAATACCCAAATTAAAATCTAAATGGGTAGGTGAAGTCATAGCCACCCCTTGCTTAACCAGAAAAAGTGCAGTTGCAATCTTAATCAATAAAAAACTTTCATGTAAGATTTTGAACATAGAAAAAGATCCCGAGGCAAGGTTTATATTACTTCAAATCCAAATCCAGGATACCTTCACTGACTCAAAATAAGAATAAAAATCAAATTCTGTATTTTCCTAGATATCTCTACAATAATTCTAGGTTTTCCTTATGGCTTAGACAAACATGGAGAGACTATTGTGTTAACAACATATCTTATTATAATAGAATAGAAATATTTTGGGAAGCCACAAAGGCAGTCTTAAGAGGAGAGATCAAAGCTTATATGTGTGCCAAAAAAAAGAAAGCAGTTGCTCAAGAAATTTCTCTCGCCAATCAAGTTAAAAATGCATATAAAAGATATAATAATGCTCAAAATGACCTTAATTGGAAAAAAATATATTAAAGCTAGACAGGAAAGGGATGTTGTAATAAAGCAAAAAACTCAAGAGGAAGAAGTAAAAAATAACCTCTATTATAAAAGTTTCCATGGCTGCTCTGCCAAATTTTTGGCTAAGCTGACCAGAAATAGGAAAAAGAAAAACTATATATTGGCCATAAGAGAAGGTAATAATAGATATTCAGACCCTCAAGAAATTAGTAACTTCTTTCATTCATATTATCAGCAACTATAAACAAGGACAGAAACTGATACTTTACAGGAAGATATGTTTTGGACAAAGATTAATACCCCGAAAATGTTAGATACAGATTTGTCCATATTAAATAGTCCCATAACTCAAGATGAAATAAGAAAAGCCATAGAGAAAGCTAAAGTAAATAAGGCTGCGGGACCCGATGGTCTACCGGACAAATTCTTCAAAATCTTGTCAGAAGAGATTATAGAGACAGTAAAAAAACTTTTTAATAGTTATTTTATCAAAGATCAACAGATCTCTAAAAATTTTACAGCAGCTAATATTTCTTTAATTCTCGATCCTGCGTCATATAGACCTATTTCTGTTCTCAATACAGATTATAAGATCTTAACTTCAATTATAGCATCTAGAATCTCAATCTCTTTTGATAAGATAATTCACCCTGACCAAACAGGTTTTATGAGCACCAGAAATTCGTCTAAAAATATCCGCAAAGTTTTAACCTGTATAGACTATATCTCTAATGCCGGCAAAAGTGAACAGATCCAATTTAATCAGGATATAGCTATAGTTAGTCTGGATGCCGAAAAAGCCTTCAATGCGATTACATGGAACCATTTATTCAGAGCTCTTGAAGAATTTGGTTTTAAAAATCAATTTATACGATTTATATATAATATTTATAGAAACCCAATTTCATACCTTCTTGTTAATTGTAATGTTTCTGCACCCTTGACTCTAGGTAGAGGCACAAGACAAGGCTGTCCGCTATCGCCCTTCTTATTCAATATTGCTTTAGAACCGTTAGCGATTTGGCTCAGAGATACAATTAAAGGCATTAAATTCGGATCTCAAAATCTAAAACTTCTCATCTATGCGGACGATCTACTGATATTTCTAGAAGATGTAGCACAGGAAATTCCTAATGTTCTGAAAAATCTCAATATTTTTGGCTCTTTTTCTGGCTATAAAATTAATTCTAAAAAAAGTGAGCTAATGTGGATTAAAAAAGATAGCCGTACAAAGCCCAATCATGCTTTTAAAATCTCGGAAACATTTAAATATTTGGGTATCCATATACATGCTAATCCAAAGCTATGGTACAAGTTAAATATACATCCCCTTATCCAAAAAAATCAAAATTGATCTTGAAAACTGGGTCTCGCTGCCTATTTCATCGTCTGCCCATATAAGTATTATCAAGACAATCATATTTCCACGCCTACTATATCCTTTACAGAATTTACCATTATTTATTTCTACAGCGGATCAGCGGAAATTATATTCAATATTTTCCAGATTTATCTGGAAGAATAAAAAACCATGCATTGCTCTTAGGAAACTAATGCATTCTTGTGATTCAGCTGGACTAGCTCTACCTAATATTCAACTATATAATATTGCTTGTTTATTTAAAATCGCTATAGACTGGTTAGCAGACACAAATGTTTTTTCTTGCTCAATCATAGAAAGCTATATGATATACCCTTTCTCTATTAAAGCTAGTCTACATTGTACACAGAAGGATCTACCTTATAATATCAGGGGATTGATAACTATAAAAAACATCATTAAAGCCTGGCAAAAATTTTGCACCCTTTTAGGAGTAGACTATTCCTTTTCCGAATTTCTCCCGATAATTGGCATGGTAGATTTTTCTCCAGGACACAGTCAGGCCGTATTTAAAAGATGGACCGATAAAGGACTTATAAATATGTGTCAAATTTTTCATAATGATGGTTATATTCGCACATTTGAGTCTCTCGCTATCCAGTTTGGTTACCCAGAAAGGACATGTTTGCTTATTTTCAGTTAAGGCACTATTTTAGTAGTCATACCTGGGAACCCAATCAGTGTCTAGCATGGTCTGAAATTAAAAAATTTATTCTGAAATTCAGAGCAGGATTACCCTCAATTTCTCTTATGTATGCTATTATGCTTAATAAACAGAGCCTACTTTTTCTTAACAATATTTCTGCTTTATGGTCACGGGATTGTCCAAACTTGGAAGACAGAGAAATAAAACTAATTTGTAGCCTAGTAAATAAATGTTGAATTCCATCAAGCTGGAAAGAATCACATTTCAAAATTATAAATAGGTCTTATTTAACACCATTGAGATTGTCAAAAATGTATGTTCTGCAACCTGCCAATTGTCCTCGTTGTTCGTACCCTAAAGCAGATATATTACATATGTTCAAATATTGTCCCAGATTGAGACAACTCTGGGAAAAATTATCTTTCTGGCTAAAAAAGTATTATGGTATCAATATATTGTTGAAACCAGAAAATATTACCCTTCTCAATATCCAACTTACAGATTCTCCTTTGAGACTAAAGACTCTGGTATCAATTATCTTGTCAATCAGACATCTTATAGTAAAAAATTGGAAATCAAAATCTGTCCCCTCCTTCTCAATGGTTATTCAGGAAATACAAAATCAAATAATTTTTGAATCTTTCCATCTAAAGTCTGCCAAGGAAAAAAAAATAAAAAAATGTATTCTAGATTGGTTACCTATAATCAAATCTTACTCACTTCATATTCAAAAACGAATATTATCCCCGTTTCTAAGTTCAGACAGTTTTGCAGAATTAGTATTACATGATGAATTTCCATCATCATGGATCTCCTGCTATAGAGAATAGAACGAATAAGATCAAAACTAGGCTGCGGTGATAGGGGCTGGGTAGTAGGGATGGGATAGGGGGGCATTTTCCCTTTTTTTTCTTTCTCTTTCCCCCTTCTTACTTTTTGTTGTTATTGTGAAAAACTTTAAAAAAAAAATTAAGTCAACTTTATGTTTAGATACTAACAAATGACAGAAGGAAGATTTAAATCTGTCAAGTTCTTATTAGTTTATATATACTATAAATTATGTAATTGTGCCCTGCGTGGCAGATTTTATGTGATCCGTATGATTCTTATTTCTCTTGTTGGCTTATACAATTAAATAAATAAATAAAAAATAAAAAAAAGACCAGTCTAATCACCTGCCGTGCTGGACTCCTGATCTCCCAGGAACTTACAACAAATAAACAGTGGCGAGCACCAGTTGATAAAACATAGCTTTCATTTCGCCAAAGTAATTAAAATGGCAACACAAAAATATCAATACAGGGTGTTTTTATCAGCCTGTGCACCCCACTGTTTAAAACTTTTGGTAGTACGTTTTGCAGTGGAATTTGCTGTACTCACTATGCCCAGATTTTTCAGTCCTAGAGTGCCGCTTCTATAAGTGGTCTGGCCCAGTCCACTTATAGAAGCGGCACTCTAGGACTGAAAGTTCTGGGCATAGTGAGTACAGAAAATTCCACTGCAAAACGTACTACTATAACCAGACCATCTGGGGATTGATGGTGTTTTCCCACGCTGCTTTTTACCACACCATGTGAATGATCCAGTACTGGAGTAATGATCTTGTAGTTGCTGCCGCCACCGGTACTCTTAGAGGTCAATATGGTGCTTGAGTTTTTGAGCACTGTTCAGTACAGGAGACCTGGTGACTAGGGGTTCGCTAGTCTGAGGTGTTCACTCTTCTGATAGAATACCGGCAGAGTCTGGGGAACCCGGGTTGGGGCCGGCTGCGCCCTAGCCAGCAGTGTGCCCTAGGCGGCTGCCTAGTTTGTCTAGTGGGAGCACCGGCTCTGGGCAGGGGTACAGCAACACTGTGGTGGCCATCATGAAAATTCCACTACCATATATTTTAAAAGCAAAGCCATACACATTCGCTTGGGGTACATAGATGGATCAGGCATGATGCTGGATCCCCTGTAGCAGCATCACCAGTGATTGCAAGGACAGATGGTCCACTAAGAGGTGTAGGCCTGGGTTCAATTAAACCTCTGTGTCCTCTACAGTTATGCCCTTGCTGGTACTGTTATTCTACTACATTGTTTAATAACATTCTTTTGTCTTTAGATTTCCATCAGTTAGCGTAATTTTAAGTCAATTGCAAATGTAATACATTTTTAATCAACATTGGAAGATTTTACAAATGGATCAAATTTTAAGATTAATTATAGGTGAAATACTTCAAATTGACTATAGGAGGACAAATAATCTAAAAGATCTATTAACAAGAAGTAAACTAAGAATAGTTAAAACCAGGCCTGCCGTTTCTCCAATAAATGTGGTAATTGTAATGATTGAAAATACCTCCAAAAAACCACATACATTGTGGACAGATTTAATCACAAACTTTTCATTAGAAAGTAGATAAGCTGCACTACAGAAGCAGTGATATATGTATTAACATACACATGTGACAAAAAGTACATAGGGATGAACTCTAGAAAACTGAGGACCAAACTCACAGAAATAAAAATGGCAACAGAGATAAGGAGGATGGAAAAAAGTGTAGCAGAATATTTTTTTTTTTTTTTAATATCACAATTCTGATGACAGAAATTTAAAATGCATGGGCATTAAAAAATCATCTTCTAATCTAAATAAGGATTATACAGTAACGGAACAATGTGACTAACATCAAATGAAATTACTCACAAATAACAGAAACATAAAATAATTTTTACATTCTTGTGAGACATATTTGATCGACACATAGACAAGGACTAGTTTGTGTTCCACAATAACAAACCAATCACATGGTTTCCTTTAACCAATTACAAATAGGAGGCGGTATTCAATGACATCACACACACTTTAAAGATCCACGACAACAGAGGCCCGTGACCTTTGAGAAAGCCTTTTCTGGTAAAATGTGTCAGGGCATTGGGGAAAGGATTTGGGAGACCTTAAAGCGACAGTGAAGTCATAATTAGACATTCATGATTAAGACAGAGCATACAATATTAAACAACTTTCCAATTTACATCTATTATTTAATTTGCTTCCTTCTCTTGCTATCCTTTGCTTAAAGGTTTATCTAGGTAAGCTCAGGAGCTTCAAATAACCTAGGTTCTAGCTGCTGATTGGTGGCTGTATATAAATATATATACCAATTGTCATTGGCTCACTATGGGGCCAATTTATCAATGTCTGTCTGACATGATACGCTGTAGCGTAGACATCGCTGAATGCCGACAGCATACAATGTCAGCATTTAAAATTGCACAAGCAGTTCACCAGAAATGCTTGTGCAATGCCGCCCCCAGCAGATTTGCGGCCGCTAGCAGGGAGTGTCAATCAGTCGGATCGTATAGGATCTGGTGGATTGCAGACTGCAGCCTCAGAGGCAGCGGACCAGTTGCTTCATAACTGCTGTTTCCGACGAGCTTGAAGGAGCTTGATAATTCGGCCCCTATGTGTTCAGTTAGAAACCAGTAGTGCATTGCTGCTCCTTCAACAAATGATACCAAGAGAATGAAACTAAATTTGATAGTAGAAGTAAACTAGAAGGTTGTCTAAAATAGCTAAATCATGAAAGAAAAATCTTGGGTTTCATGTCCCTTTAATTTTTGAGGGGAATGTTATAGCTACAATATATTCTATTATTATGTGTGAGCACACTGCAACACTCTCTTTTGAAACATGTCGCACATTATGCGCACTATCTATATATTTTATAATACGGTACATTAGTCTGTTCAACTGTGAAGCAACATAGCATTAAGCTTTAGGGGTCAATTTATCAAAGTGTCAATCTCAGTGCATTTGCCGGCGTCAATACGCTTGCCAGACATCGCTGACGTGGATCTGAATACAATACCCTTATTTATCAAAAAAGCCGTCAAAAACACGCGTGTCAAGTCCGATGCGAAGAGAATCGGACTGTTATTAACTTTTCATCGATGTTGCGGTTATTCTAGTTTTTCCCAACTTTATTTATACCATTTCATTACTGTCCATGAAGCAAACACATTTCTCTAAAGCTAATCTTTTATTTTTCAACTGTTAATGTCCAAGAAATAACTACATTTATACCTCAACAAACAATATCTCATAGAAAGATATTTATATATTTATTTGTTATACAAAAAAATCTGTTATATGATACTTTCACATCAATGAATGTGTATTTCTAGAAGTCATAATATGCTTTTATCTCATATTTTTTTTTTTTATAAATGATTATTAATGCTAGAATTTGTACATACGTTTTATATATATATATATAATTTATATATATATATATATATATATATATATATATATATATATATATATATATATATATATATATATATATATAAGAAAACAAAGTGTTCAGGACGCAGTTGGTAGTCAGCTGGAGTCACTTGTATAGAGACAAGGTGTGGATGTTTAAAGCAGTCAGTCATGTGCTTTAGGTGCTGCATACGAACATTAAACAATTTTCAGGAAGGAGGGGTAAATCTTGCTCTCACCACGTACTCGCCTGATCGGTACCGCCACCACCGCACCACAGGAAGACCGGTCGAGCTGTATCCTCCACACCTTCGACGAACACCGTAGATGAGAACCAGGCTCAGACTTCAGCACATCAGACAGGTTCAGCACGTCCGTAACGTATGTCCCACTGCTCATCCATTCCAAAGAGGACTCCAATACCAGGTAAAGGGAACTGAAAAAAGGCTGAGAATCCGCCTCTCGATCCACTGCTATGCAGACAGGCTTACTCAAAAGGGAAACGTCAGTAGAAGAATAAAGGGAGCGAGTAGCCAGACGTCTTAAATTAAAAGTTCCAAATTTTAATGGTCAAGTTTAAAAGCTTTAACAGGATTCAATAGAATGGTCTAACATGTTTCGGCCAATGGCCTTAATCTTAGACTGTCTAAGATTAAGGCCATTGGCCGAAACATGTTAGATCATTCTATTGAATCCTGTTAAAGCTTTTAAACTTTGCCCACTAAAATTTGGAACTTTTAATTTAAGACGTCTGGCTACTCACTCCCTTTATTCTTATATATATATATATATATATATATATATATATATATATATATATATATATATATATATATATATATATATTTGTGTGTGTTATGACAGAAATCTTTAACATATTTACATGTCCCTAAATTCCTTTTTTTGTTCCAAAGTGTAAATTTATTATTATTCTGAGCAGGAATATTTGCAAATATAACATGTAATCAGGGTATCATATGTATTTATTTGCTGGGCCAGTTTTCTCTCTGTACCTGTGTAACCCCTCCTGATTGCAATCTAGTTTTAAAAACCACCCCTTCACATGTGTTATAAAATGGCCTGGCATAAAAAATGACATTTCTTACTGAAAAAGAAATTCAATAGAAGGAAGAAATTCCCTGAAAATAGCATGACAGTAAAGAGGTGATTTTAATTTCTGCTGTATCTGAATCATGACAGTTTAATGCTAGGTGGGCTATCCATTTGAGCTATCAGTTTAAGAATATATTGAATCGAATATCAATTCAAATTTTAAAATCCTTGTCTAAAATATTAAACTATGTGTCCTAATGTCAGCATCAATGTTTATCTTTAATTCTAAATTCACATATACATACTTTCAAAGAATAATACACAATGTAACAAATGGCACTTACAAGTTCTGATGAGTGATCAATGACACAAGTATCGAGGAATTTGATTAGTTAGTGATAGTTTAAAATGTATATTTGAATCAGATTGGCTGATATCATAAATCATGTGAGTATGCATATTCCAATCAAAAGTGGTTGAAAAATTCACTAGTGTGTGGGTTGTTTAGGAGTTTGCGTCATAATTGGTGCGAAAATTGTTGTGTAAAATTGGTGCAAAGTGGAGAGTGGGTGTTGTATTACATGGCTTAAACATGGTGCACATAGATTTTTCCCAAAAAATAAAAAGAAAGTTAGCTATATTATATTTTGCTTTATTTCATTTTTATCTCTATATCTATTAGTGAGACAAGTTTGGGGCAAAACTTTTCAAAAAATTTGTAGAAATTATTTTTTCCTCCTTCTTTGTAATGAGAGACACATTTGTAGCATAATCCATAAGTAGTAATGTATTTTTAATTTGTATCCCTATATCTACCAGTGCACCAAATGTGTAGCAATAATATTGTTTGATTTAGAAAGGGTATACAATTTTAATAGAGTTTCTAATTTACTTTTATTATGTAATATACAGAGGCGTAACTAGAAACCACAGGGCCCAGGTGCAAGAATCTAAGAAGGGCCCCCCCCCCCCCACATATCTTTTTTTAATTTTTTTATTTAACATTTAACACAAATTTGAATCAGATTACATGTTTGCAAAAGGAGGTACCCTGTGCCCACAGTCTGTGAGATGGTCTGACCCCCTATTACTGTATATAGTGACACTGTTTAACCCACCAGTACTGTATATAGTGAGTCAGTGACACAGTCTGTATTCTGCCGGTGAGATGGCTGGCCTGACCCTATCCACCCCAGTACTTTATAAAGTGACCACAGTAGTCTGTGACATAGTCCAGCCCCCCCCATACTGTATATAGTGGTACTGTATAGTGACACTGTTTACCCCCTCCCACCATGCTGTAGTAATAAGGCCAGTAATTTGCTGGTTCCACAAACATACACACACACATACATGCATAAATACACACACAGTCACATTCATACACACACATACACATAAACACCAATGGGTAAAACAGAAAGACTAACCCCCGTAGTCAGAGACACTAGTGAAGCATCATGTCACACTCACATGATATCAGTGCAGGCAGCTGCAGGTCAACATTTTTTTTTTAAGCTGGGCCCCCACCCTTGGGGGCCCCGTTGCAATTGCGACCTCTGCACCCCCTGTAGTTTCGCCCCTGATAATATACTTCATTCTCTTGCAGCATCAAACATAAGCTTTCTGTGTTTTCAGACTCCCATTGAGTTCCATGGCATCCGCGACCTTAATGGTGGGGGATTGAAAACTAGGTACGCTGCATCAGAATAGATGCAAACATACCTGTTAAATGTTTGATAAACTGGGAAAACTGTCAAAAAGAGTTGAATGTAAGTTTGAAACATCTCTAATGATGCAAGCATCGATCTGCATCAAATTGAGATCGCAGGATCGTATTTTACGTCACAAATTTCAACATTTGCCTATCTTGATGCTTTGGTAACTATGGCAGATCAATCTCGCAACAAATATGACGCAGAATTCAAGCGTATTATCAGTTGACGCTTTAATAAATTGACCCCTTAGCATGAATATGGGTTAGGATATGCAGCTCAATACTTTATATAAGGTTACAGACTTTCCTCAATGAGAATTTATAATGTACATGGCTATAAAGATTATTTCTTTTTTTCCCCCATTTTTTTAATACATCAATTTTTACAAATTTTACAAATTTTTAAAGTTTTACATAACACTTTACTCCTATGCAGAATCTCAAACAAGTGTTATTAATTGTATCGGTTTAAGGAAAATGTATTTTTTTTCTTTTCCTTAATAATATAGTAATTTTTTTTTTTTATTCTATTAAACATTTTTTTTTTCTTAATAATAAACTGTTGTAAGGGTTTGTTATTTACATATCTACATTACCATTATATTTTAAAAAACAAACTAGACATGTGATAAGAAAGATCATTAGTATATACCAGGCTGAATTTTTAGAAGAGATATTTCGACAAATGACAAACTGGGAGGAAAATGCTGGCATAACTACCATGTTTACCTTAGGTGTGATTTATTTATTTATTTATTTTTAGTCACAAATATTACTCAAATCAATTTAATGTATTAGAATTTTGATTCTCTTAATGTGGGTTTGATTTTTGGAATGTTTTCCTTTAGGAACTACGGTCTTAAAGTGTAATCAGGTCAAGTCCTGTTACTAGAGAAAACATGCTGCCAAGGGCAATGAGGAGGAAGTATACTTTTCTAATACAATGTTTGCTTCTAAACAAGAATCAGGGAGTGACCTCTGAACCTTAAATTAACTCCAACATTACACAGTAGAATGTTTAATTCAATCATGTCATGTTGATGCAAATAATGTATTAAAACATATTTTGCTTACAGGAAGATGGGCAATGGTCTCCTGTTGATGGTGGAAAGGTATAAATGCTTAAAAAACATGTATGCTTCTTGTACGACATTAAACGGGCTTTATTGCTTGATATTGTTGTTTTATCATTTCAAAAATATTAAGAAAATAACATTTTGTATTTTCTTCCACCTAGATTTAGAGTTTTGCGGCCAAAGGGGTGTGTTAGCTACGCCAATCAGATTTTGTATTTTCTTCCACCTAGATTTAGAGTTTTGCGGCCAAAGGGGTGTGTTAGCTACGCCAATCAGATTCAAGTTCAATCCGATTGGCTGATTGGATCAGCCAATCAGATTGAGCTCACATTCTATTGGCTGATCTGAACAGCCAATAGAATGCGAGCTCAATCTGATTAGCTGATTGGGTCAGCCAATCGGATTGAACTTGAATCTGATTGGCTGATTCAATCAGCCAATCAGATTTTTCCTACCTTAATTCCGATTGGCTGATAGAATCCTATCAGCCAATCGGAATTCAAGGGACGCCATCTTGGATGACGTCATTTAAAGGAACCTTCATTCGTCGTTAGTCCGTCGGTGAGGAAGGATGGCTCCGCGTTGGCTGCTTGAAGATGGACCCGCTCCGCTCCGGATGGAAGAAGATAGAAGATGCCACCTGGATGAAGACTTTGGACCCTCTGGAGGACCTCTTCTTGCTGGATAGGATGAAGACTTCGGACCCTCTTCTGGACGGATCAGTGATACCCGGCTGGGTGAAGACAAGGTAGGAAGATATTCAGGGGCTTAGTGTTAGGTTTTTTAAGGGGGTTTGGGTGGGTTAGATTAGGGGTATGTGGGTGGTGGGTTGTAATGTTGGGGGAGTATTGTATGTTTTTTTACAGGAAAAAGGGCTGATTTCTTTGGGACATGCCCCGCAAAAAGCCCTTTTAAGGGCTGGTAAGGTAATAGAGCTGTTAACTTTTTATTTTAGAATAGGGTAGGGCATTTTTTTATTTTGGGGGGCTTTTTTATTTTTTTAGGGGGCTTAGAGTAGGTGTAATTAGTTTAAAATTCTTGTAATCTTTTTTTTTATTTTTTGTAATTTAGTGGGTTTTTTTATAATTTAGTTTAGTTGATTTAATTGTAGGTAATTGCAGGTAGTTTAGTTAATTAATTTATTGATAGTGTAGTGTTAGGATTAATTGTAACTTAGGTAAGGATTTATTTTACAGGTAATTTTGTAATTATTTTAACTAGGTAGCTATTAAATAGTAAATAACTATTTAATAGCTATTGTACCTGGTTAAAATAAATACAAAGTTGCATGTAAAATAAATATAAATCCTAAAATAGCTACAATATAATTATTCGTTATATTGTAGCTATATTAGGGTTTATTTTACAGTTACGTATTTAGCTTTAAATAGGATTAATTTATTTAATAATAAATAATTTATTTTGTTAGATTTAAATTATATTTAATTTAGGGGGGTGTTAGGGTTAGGTTTAGACTTAGCTTTAGGGGGTTAATACATTTATTATAGTAGCTGCGAGGTCCGGTCGGAAGATTAGGGTTTAATAAGTGTAGGTAAGGTAGCAGCGACATGGGGGGGGGCAGATTAGGGGTTAATAAATATTATGTAGGCGTTAGGGGCAGCAGATTAGGGGTTCATAGGGATAACGTAGGTGGCGGCGGTGTGCGATCGGCAGATTAGGGGTTAAAAAAAATTACTATAGTGGCAGCGATGTGGGGGGACCTCGGTTTAGGGGTACATAGGTAGTTTATGGGTGTTAGTGTACTTTAGAGCACTGTAGTTAAGAGCTTTATAAACCGGCGTTAGCCCATAAAGCTCTTAACTCCTGACTTTTTTCTGCGGCTGGAGTCTTGTCGTTAGAGGGTGTACCGCTCACTTCAGCCAAGACTCTAAATACCGGCGTTAGGAAGATCCCATTGAAAAGATAGGATACGCAATTGGCTTAAGGGGATCTGCGGTATGGAAAAGTCGCGGCTGGAAAGTGAGCGTTAGACCCTTTCCTGACTGACTCTAAATACCAGCGGGCGGTAAAAACCAGCGTTAGGAGCCCTTAACGCTGGTTTTGATGGCTAACGAAGAACTCTAAATCTAGGCGTTATTGTTTCCCTATGTCATCTCTCATTCTCAGTTTACTCTGCCTTTATACCAGACTTATTTCCTTTCTCCCTTACCTTCTGTGTCCATCCCATCTCCTTTAGATTGTAAGCTTGAGAGCCTCTCTACCTGTAGGCCACTTTGTATTTAAAGTGAACTACTACTGATTGTGCTCAAGGGCAGGGCATTCCTCTCCTTCTGTATAACTCAATTATTGCACTCACAACTGTCATGTAACCCAATATTGTACTTGTTTGTGTATGAAATGTATCCCTGTAAAGTTTTATTTTTTGGATAGTGCTGCGTAATCTGCTGGCGCTTTATAAATAACTGATAGTAATAAATAATAATAATAAGAATAATGTCTTAGCACACACTATGGGTTAGATGACAAGTTAGGCGCAAAAAAATTTGCGAGAGTTTTCATGATTATTTGCTCTCTGTTTTAATTGCGCTGATATTGCAAGTTTAGCAAATTGTGATTGCACTATCGCAATCACTATTTATGCTAGAATCCTTACTGCGATCTCAGAGCTGTGGTTAACTGTTTTCTTAAACTAAAAAGTGTCACAAAACACATAAAAAAATACATTACAAAGTACATTTACAGTCATAATAATACTGTCTAATAAAAAATGTTAAAAAAAATATTACATTAAAAAGTTAAAGGGACACTGTACCCAAATTTTTTCTTTTGTGATTCAGATAGAGCATGCAATTTTAAGCAACTTTCTAATGTACTCCTATTATCAAATTTTCTTCATTCTCAACCTGGGTTGTCCTTGCTGATTGGACAGCACCAATAAACAAATGCTATCCATGGTTCTGAACCACAAATTTGCTGGCTCCTTAGCTTAGATGCCTTCTTTTTTAAATAAAGATATCAAGAGAACGAAGAAAAATTGATAACAGAAGAAAATTAGAAAGTTGCTTAAAATTGCATGCTCTATCCGAATCATGAAAGAAAAAAAATTTGGGTTCAGTATCCCTTTAAAAGGGCTCAAAGATATGAGATCTTGGATGTTAGAAAAAAAAAGCAGGCAAAGGCTTTAACATTGATATACATACACATACAGTATGTCTAATGACGTTTATTTATATATATATATATATATATATATATATATATATTTTTATATATATATGTTACGGTAAAATCAGAAATCTGGGTAATCCTAGGATTACCCGGGTAAAGCTGACATTATAGTCTGGGAAAAAGCCCAATACAGGGCCGAAACACATTGACGACTTATGGTGAACTTCTTTTCAATCATTCAAACTTGTTTAAAACATTACTGTGCTATGTTGTTATTGCTTTTCATCTACAGGAATTGAGGATTTATTATCTGAAAAGACACATTGGACAACTTCGGACCTCCATCAAACCAATTCTAACTAAGGAATTCACTAAGATACTTTCACACACTATTAAACCTCAGTATTTGGTTAACCATGGGATTATAATTATTTTTCCACAACCATACTCATTTTTTCTTCATTTTTATTTTTATTTTTATATTTTTTATTTTTTTATTTTTTTCACACTTGTTAAGATTATAACATTTTTCACACATTCACCACACCATTTTTTTAGGTTGTACACATCACATATACCTGACTTTTTTGCATATATTTTTTCACATAATTTGTCACACACATTTTTTTCACAAAATTTGTCACACATTTTTTACAGTTTTTTGTTAGTGGCCACTTTTTTCTTTATATTTTTTCTTATCATCGTTCTTTTGGATTCCACCACCCTCCAGGTGACACATATTCAATCAATTCTGATGAACTATTTTTCACCATTTCAGTATTAATCAACTGATTTCCTTCTATTTACAATATTGTTGCTATGTTTTGATAAGGTTTGATCAATCCTATAACATTCTGTACTGTATATCTTGCACTGTATATTTATTGTACATCTTTATCATTGCTTTTATTATTATATTGTCTGATACATTGTTTTTATATTGTTTGATACATTGTTTTTATACTTAGCATGGATCCATGCATTTTTTGTGAACATTAAATGTGATTTTATATCTTTTATATATACTTTATTATATATTTTTTATAGATATTTTTAATAGGGTTTCATTTGGTAAATCATACTCATAGGTTAGTATATTCCTTTGCCTATTCACGTATTAGGCGCTCCTTTAGAATATATCTATTCTGTAAAGCTGACATTACCCAAGCGGCTCTGGGTAAAGCTTGAAGTAATATAATTCCCCCATCTACACTATATTTTTTGCCTCTGCCTAGGAAGTTGAAGGAAGGCGCCCTGCCAATCCCCTGACATCCACCCCAAGTAAACCTTGGGGAATGGGGTTTACTAGAGGGCGAACTAGGCAGAGACAAAAAAGATAGTGAAGATGTGTGAATTACAATGCATTGTAAATATGTTAAATATGGTGACTCAATGCCCTTTGTGAATATTTATTGTTACATCGGGCTTTACCCACAGCCACTTGGGTAATGTCAGCTTTACTCGGGTAATGCTAGGATTACCCAATTTCTGACTTTACCCGCAGCATATATATATGTCTATATATGTGTTCATATGTATTTATGTATTTATATGTGTAGATATGCATTTACAGACATATATGCACATATAAAAACATTAATATGTGTGTACACATACATAGACATATACATAAGTGCATTGGAGCCTTTTCCCATTATGTAGATGAAAACATGTAAAAGCATATTTATTCAAAATGTATAGGTAAATGTAACTATACTTGAGTTTATATTTTGGAAGTATTACTCAATCTAAGCACAGTGATGCTTTTGTTTTTTTTGAATAAACGTTTTTTCTTACAAAATCTTCATTTATAAATGTGCTCAGTTACCTGCTCCCCGACTGCCTCCCTGTGAGAAGTTCAGAAATCTCTATTTGATTGACAGGTGCATCATCCAATCGGGACTGCACCATACTCCCTATGTAAATCTGTTATTAGCACAATCCCATGCTCAGAGTTTTAAATGGCATCAGCAGAACTTCAACTGCGCAAGTGCAGTTGCAGCCACGATCTTGCCGCTGCTTTTAGTAAACAGTGAATTTCCCTGTCAGTAGCAATTTACTGTTTACAGCAGCACAGAAGATAGTGCTAAAGAATTACCCCATGGGCCGCCACCCCCTCCCCAAACATGCTTATAATCCAAGTATCTTGCAAACAAAAGTGCTTTTACTTAAAAAAATTATTACCGCGCCTTTCTCACCACTGCTGTAAACAGTGACAGGGAAATTCACTGTTTACTATAAGCAGCGGCGAGATCATGGCTGCAACTGCACTTGCGCAGTTGAAGTTCTGCTGATGCCATTTAATACTCTGAGCACGGGAGCGTGCTAAAAACAGATTTACATAGGGAGTATGGTGCAGTCCCGATTGGATGATGCACCTGTCAATCAAATAGAGATTTCTGAAATTCTCACAGGGAGGCAGTCGGGGAGCAGGTAACTGAGCACATTTATAAATGAAGATTTTGTAAGAAAAAACGTTTATTCAAAAAAAACAAAAGCATCACTGTGCTTATATTGAGTAATACTTCCAAAATATAAACTCAAGTATAGTTACACTTACCATCACTTTAATAAAGGTTTTAACTATGTATTTACTGTAAATATTTCACATTCCAATGTTCTGCACATAGCAGAATATGTTCTATGTATTTCTAAATAAATAGTCATATATATATATATACAGTATATATACAGTATATATATATATATATATATATTTATCAATATAAAACCATATTTAGCTATACCTATAAATACTTTATATATATATATAAGTAGAACATATTTCGTTATGTAAAGAACAATGGAATATGAAATATTCATATCTTCATGGCAGGTTTGTGCTAATGAGAATATGTCATGGTGTTTGCACGAGAGAGTGGCTGTTAGTTTTTTTTCAACTTTTTTTCTCTATTGACTTCTATGGGGGAATGCGAAAACACAATTGTGATTTTTGAATTTCGATTTTAAGTTACCACTGGAGAAAAAACTGTTTACTTTCAACTGTTCAACTATAAGCGCAATCAGACTAGCGCAAAAATGAAATCCTAGCGGAGGTCTCTCTATAGCGAAATGTAAAATACCGCTCTACTTGTAAACTAGCCAAATATTGTAAAGGAGTGGTTTATTTTGGAGCATCCATACAAAGTAACAAACATTCAATGAACTTACCAAGTCTTTGTTGGATGTATTTGTCTATCACACTGTGACATTTAATCAGTGTTCAGTTGGGTTTTCATTAAACCTTTAAAGACTGAGATCATTTGTATATCAAGACTTGAAAAAAAAAAGGCAGCTTTTACATTTTGCAGCTTGCCTTTTTATTTATGTAGGTTTTGAGGGTGACATATAAATGAATATAGAAGGAGCATATAGTTTGATTTATTATTTAGTGCTTTGTTTATTTGATCTATTGCATTATACACTATTTAAAAATTAAACACAAAAGAAGATAAGTTAAACTAAAATTATAAAGCCTAAACAAAAACTGATGACAGTACATTACCTAAAATATACAAAATAAACATACCTCTAACAAACGATTCCAGTACGTGAGTAGAAGGATTATTGCTATTAATGAGATACCTTATTCTTTTGCAAAAGAGAGTTCGTATATAGGCTCCCGAATAATTTAAAAGGTATTCTTTATTCCATAATAATTAAAAACATAGTGAAGACATCAGCATGGAATAAGCATAAGCTTGATCTTACGCGTTTCGGCCTTTGGCCGTAATCATAGATCTAAACCTCCTTGTCAGAGGTATGCTTTTAAAGGGGGCATTAGCCCCTCCCAATAAAACTTAATTAAAAAGACAAAAAGAAAAACTTTTTGTACAAAACGCTCAACTAGTATGTATACACAATTATAAAGAAGTTTCAAAAAGAATATTTATATAAAATTGCTTTGATATAGAGAAGTTAATAAATATTTGATAAATCATAGAGAGCATGGACTGTTTTAACAGAGATAGGATATGACATTAAGCTCTTAGTGTATAAAAAGCATTAACAGGATTATCCATGACATATTAGGTTTTAATACTTAAATGAGCCTTTATGAGTTTAATCTGCGAAGGATATTGATATCATAATTTGCACAAATTATCTTTAAATAATTAAAGAGCTGTATTGTCTATTCCTAAATTCTTATCCTCAAGTAGACCCTTGAAAATGTATTGCTCTCTCTATATGAATGGCACATATATATGCCTCATATTAATCCAAGACAGAGACCCTACTTGCATAATCAGAATTCAATTTACATATTATTGTGACAAAGCTTAAATATTTCTAGATACATTCACTAGTATCCTAATTAACAAACTGTATCAACTCAATTAATCTAGGCTGAATAGATTAAACCTAAATCAACTCATTGGGATAGATCATAGAAATCATTCCCAATAGTTGATTATATCATATTGCGAGTTGAACCCATTGGGTACCAGGGTCTGCAATGTGTGTATCCAGTACACTTCCTGGTGACCTAGCAGTTTATTTCTATTGCCACCTCTAAAGGGAGAATATACAGCTTCAATGGCTTTCCACCTAAATGTATCTACCTTTTGATTGTGTTCGTAGATGAAGTGTTCTGAAAGGGCTGAAAATAATAAAATTACAGCCCTCCCCTATCACCCGCTTAAGTATGTCATCCCCATATAAAATTGGGAGATACTTTCTTATAATATCACGGATCCTATAAAACTGGTTTGAATATTTTGTAACAAAATTCAGACTATTCTTCCGCTTTTGTTTACCTGTACAGTTTTCGAGAAGGCTATTTCTGTCTACCTTTGCTATTTCTTTCTGGACCCCTGCTATGGTTTGCTTGGAGTACCCTCTATCCACAAAGCATCTACTCAGTGTTTCAATTTCTTGTTCAAAGTTTAATTTTTCCGAACAATTATGTCTACGTCTTACTCTGAGCATCTGACCTTTTACTATGCCTCTAAAGACGTGTTTTGGGTGGTTGCTATCAGCATGAAGCAACTGGTTACCAGAAAATGGTTTCCTATAGAGTTTTGTAGTTACACCTTTTGTGGAATCTTTGGCAACGAGGGTAAGGTCCAAGAAAACCACCTCATTCTTGTCCCAAGTATGGGTAAATGATAGACCTTTGTCATTTTTGTTTAGATGGTTCACAAAGGATTCAGCATCACATTGATCAACTTTCCAAATAAGTATTAGATCGTCAATATATCTTCTATAAAAAACTATTCTCTCTCCGAAGGGGTCTCCACCCGCATAGACATGGGACAGCTCACACCAACCCATGAATAGGTTTGCGTAGGAGGGGGCAAATTTTGCCCCCATCGCCATCCCACGTCTCTGCAGGTAGAAAGTCCCCTCGAAGAGAAAATAGTTGTGATTAAGTAGAAATTCCGTCACCCTAATAAGAAATAATGTATTACTTCTAGAGAGATTTGTGTCATTATCCAAAAAGAAAGAGATAGCTTGTAAACCCAGGGCATAAGGTATTCTTGAGTATAGTGATACAATGTCGACAGTGAGCCAACTGTATTCACTTCTCCATTCAAGTTCGTTTAGTAATCTGAGTATATGTGTCGTTTCCTTAAGGTAGGATGGGAGATTGAGAACTAGTGGTTGTAGAAATGAGTCCAGCCACTCGGATAGGGGCTCCAAAAGGGAGCCTATACCCGAGACAATTGGCCTACCCTTCACATTCTGCAGCCCTTTGTGTGTCTTTGGTAGGTGATGGAATATCGGGGTTACCGGATTGATAACATACAGACAATCAGCTGTCTTTCTATCCATCATCCCTAGATAAAGTCCATCATCCAACAAAGAAGACAGTTCCAACTGAAACCATTTTGCTGGGTTATTGCTAAGCGACTCATATGTCTCTTGGTCATTTAACTGGCACAGAGCCTCCTGTATATAATCCTGTCTATTCAGTATAACAATGCTCCCACCCTTATCAGAATTTTTGACTGCAATATCTCTATTAGTTTGCAAAGTCTCAATAGCATCCCTCTCCTTTTTGAATAAATTAAAGCGTGTATTTGGACAAGCTGAGAGGGCCATAAGATCCTCTATGACACTTTTGTGGAACAATTCAAGCGGTTTACCATATGCCTGAATCAGATAGAACTTTGAATTCGGTTTCATGGACTTGCCTTTAGCTGGTTCTATAAATTCCACTGCTAATTGCTCACTTTCAAGCTTTCTAAGGGTTGATATTGTACAAGTATCTTCAAAATTCAAATCTGGATTTGCTTCCTGACCAATCCCAGTGTTCTCATCTCCCATGGGCCTCTATTTAACAAAGTCTGGTGGACCTGATCCGACAGTGCGGATCAGGTCCGCCAGACCTCGCTGAATGCGGAGAGCAATACGCTCTCCATATTCAGCATTGCACCAGCAGCTCACAAGAGCTGCTGGTGCAACGCCACCCCCTGCAGACTCGCGGCCAATGGGCCGCCAGCAGGGAGATGTCAATCAACCCGATCGTACTCGATCGGGTTGATTTCCGGCGATGTCTGTCCGCCTGCTCAGAGCAGGCGGACAGGTTATGGAGCAGCAGTCTTTGTGACCGCTGCTTCATAACTGCTGTTTCTGGCGAGTCTGAAGGCTCACCATAAACACGGGCCGTCAAGCACCTTTCAGAGCTTGATAGATAGGCCCCATGGTCTCTAATCTATTAGAGAAATAACATTTCTTCAATGTGAGAGAAAGTACAAACTAAATGACATAGAGAATGGTCTGGAACAAATTAAAGTTTCTAGTTGGACAGAAGCCTAGGCCATATCCTAGTACCTTTGTTTCTACCTCACTTAGGCGGTATGTGGACAGATTGATCATTCCTAAATTGTTTAGTTGTTCTGTGTCTTGTTGTACTTGCTTTTTCCCTTTTGTGAAGTAATTACCTTTTGGCCCCCTCCTTTCTCTATTCCTGTAGCCTGTTGAAAAACCTGGCTGTCTATTTGACTGGTAGTTATTTGTGTACATCATCACCTTTAGTAAAAATGGGTTTAAGTGAGTATTTATTTGTAATGTTGGTCTTATTAGTTCCCTGGGTTATTGGTTTAGCTCCTAGTTCCTTGTTCTGTACTGTCTGTGTTTTTATAATCTGTTGTGTTGGAACAGTTGGAGTTGTGTTCACTGAAATTGCCTCTGTATTAGTTACTACATCTGCAGATTCCAAATCTGACCCTGTGTTTTCATCAAAAGAGCTAGAGAAGGCAGACAATGAGCCATCCTCATCTGTGGTGTCTGGCTCAGTCTCACTAAATGTTACTCTCCTTCCCTTATTCTTTTTGTGTCTCCTAAAGCCCTTTTTGTTTGGTTGTGCATTTGGTTTAGTGTTAGTATCATTTGTAAGTGTATTAGTTTTCCATTGTTGGCTATTCTTATGGCTCAATCTGCGGAGATTACGCCTGTGCCATATATATACTTGGTTTGAGGAGTAATCGATCTTATCCCTAAGATATTTAGAGTGTTTAATACAGGGAGTGCAGAATTATTAGGCAAGTTGTATTTTTGAGGATTAATTGTATTATTGAACAACAACCATGTTCTCAATGAACCCAAAAAACTCATTAATATCAAAGCTGAATATTTTTGGAAGTAGTTTTTAGTTTGTTTTTAGTTTTAGCTATTTTAGGGGGATATCTGTGTGTGCAGGTGACTATTACTGTGCATAATTATTAGGCAACTTAACAAAAAACAAATATATACCCATTTCAATTATTTATTTTTAACAGTGAAACCAATATAACATCTCAACTTTCACAAATATACATTTCTGACATTCAAAAACAAAACAAAAACAAATCAGTGACCAATATAGCCACCTTTCTTTGCAAGGACACTCAAAAGCCTGCCATCCATGGATTCTGTCAGTGTTTTGATCTGTTCACCATCAACATTGCATGCAGCAGCAACCATAGCCTCCCAGACACTGTTCAGAGAGGTGTACTGTTTTCCCTCCTTGTAAATCTCACATTTGATGATGGACCACAGGTTCTCAATGGAGTTCAGATCAGGTGAACAAGGAGGCCATGTCATTAGATTTTCTTCTTTTATACCCTTTCTTGCCAGCCACGCTGTGGAGTACTTGGACGCGTGTGATGGAGCATTGTCCTGCATGAAAATCGTGTTTTTCTTGAAGGATGCAGACTTCTTCCTGTACCACTGCTTGAAGAAGGTGTCTTCCAGAAACTGGCAGTAGGACTGGGAGTTGAGCTTGACTCCATCCTCAACCCGAAAAGGCCCCACAAGCTCATCTTTGATGATACCAGCCCAAACCAGTACTCTACCTCCACCTTGCTAGCGTCTGAGTCGGACTAAAGCTCTCTGCCCTTTACCAATCCAGCCACAGGCCCATCCATCTGGCCCATCAAGACTCACTCTCATTTCATCAGTCCATAAAACCTTAGAAAAATCAGTCTTGAGATATTTCTTGGCCCAGTCTTGACGTTTCAGCTTGTGTGTCTTGTTCTTACCTTGGCCATGTCTCTGAGTATTGCACACCTTGTGCTTTTGGGCACTCCAGTGATGTTGCAGCTCTGAAATATGGCCAAACTGGTGGCAAGTGGCATCTTGGCAGCTGCACGCTTGACTTTTCTCAGTTCATGGGCAGTTATTTTGCGCCTTGGTTTTTCCACACGTTTTTTGCGACCCTGTTGACTATTTTGAATGAAACGCTTGATTGTTCAATGATCACGCTTCAGAAGCTTTGCAATTTTAAGAGTGCTGCATCCCTCTGCAAGATATCTCACTATTTTTGACTTTTCTGAGCCTGTCAAGTCCTTCTTTTGACCCATTTTGCCAAAGGAAAGGAAGTTGCCTAATAATTATGCACACCTGATATAGGGTGTTGATGTCATTAAACCACACCCCTTCTCATTACAGAGATGCACATCACCTAATATGCTTAATTGGTAGTAGGCTTTCGAGCCTATACAGCTTGGAGTAAGACAACATGCATAAAGAGGATGATGTGGTCAAAATACTAATTTGCCTAATAATTCTGCACTCCCTGTATGTATAATATTAAGTTTTTTCTCCTCTACTGTTCTTTGTAGAATTCTATCTAGCTGACCATAAGTGTCAACCTGCAAAAATGTATTTAATTCAATCTGTAGCTCCTCTATCTGTTGTCTAACTTGCAAAATTTGTGCACTTTTATATTTAACAAGCAGAAGCATAAGTCTTAGTGAACATTCTGAGAGTACACAGTTCTATTCAGATATAAAGTCCTGGTCCATTGTTTCAAAAGTGGGGAATTTAAATACCCGTAAACCCCTTGGTATCATCCTTAATTGTGCATATTTGTTTAAAATACAAATATCAAGCTTTAGCCTCTGTTCTTTCAGGCACAAGTGTTCCATTTGGATAAAAATTCACTCAGCTGTGTATCTGGATCATCTAATCCAAACAAATCCTCTAATTCCATATCTTGTAAATCTTTGTCATCCATCTTGGATAAGGAAAAGAAACTTCCCATAGTGGTATTGTTACTAGCAGCTGATGCTTCAGATAAAGGTGTAATGTCCGACATCATATTATTTAAATATATACAAATTGATTCCCTGAGTGAATAAGACTATGAGCTCTTTGATCAAGGGGGAAATTGAACATATAACTTAAAAATTGAAACCACTGTTTCCAGGGTTTCCAGTTCCACAAGTGCTCACTGTCAAACTTGCATCTTGTATGTATGCCCCAGAGATCTGTTCCGGTTGCAAATTAGTTTTTTTTCAACTTTTTTTTCTCTATTGACTTCTATGGGGGAATGCGAAAACGCAATTGTGATTTTTGAATTTCGATTTTAAGTTACCACTGGAGAAAAAACTGTTTACTTTCAACTGTTCAACTATGAGCGCAATCAGACTAGAGCAAAAATTAAAATCCTAGCGGAAGTTTCTCTATAGCGAAATGTAAAATACCGCTCTACTTGTAAACTAGCCAAATATTGTAAAGGAGTGGTTTATTTTGGAGCATCCATACAAAGTAACAAACATTCAATGAACTTACCAAGTCTTTGTTGGATGTATTTGTCTATCACACTGTTACATTTAATCAGTGTTCAGTTGGGTTTTCATTAAACCTTTAAAGACTGAGATCATTTGTATATCAAGGACTTGAAAAAAAGGCAGCTTTTACATTTTGCAGCTTGCCTTTTTATTTATGTGCGTTTTAAGGGTGACATATAAATGAATATAGAAGGAGCATATAGTTTTATATATTATTTAGTGCTTGTTTATTTGATCTATTGCATTATACACTATTTCAAAATTAAACACAAAAGAAGATAAGTTAAACTAAAATTATAAAGCCTAAACAAAAACTGATAACAATACATTACCTAAAATATACAAAATAAACATACCTCTAACAAACGATTCCAGTACGTGAGTAGAAGGATTATTGCTATTAATGAAATACCTTATTCTTTTCTGCTATTAAAAAGGTGATGGGAGTGGAAATCCCCCTTCATGGCTTATAGAACATACACACACAGCATGGAGGAGGGTGCGTGACCTCATGCAAAACTTTCTGATTTCCAGGAAGCTCACTCCCTAACACTGTACAATGCATTCTGGAAATAAAGTGTCCAGAATTACAGTGGCACAATACTCATAAGTAAATAGTGAACTATAAATTCCAGTGAACTGGTGGACTGGTGAACTGCTTGTGTAATGATAAATGCGGACAGCGTATGCTGTTGGCATTTATCTATGTGCAGCGGACATGATATGCGACATCGTATAATGTCCGCTTGCCCTTTGATAAATATGCCCCATAGTCTCCTCAGTCCTATTGTTCAATATATATATAAAATATATAATTATTCAGCCACTTTGTTAATGAGTATTTATAAGTAAAGATTTCTTTAAGTCTAAGATGGCTTAGACCACGTAACAGTTGCTTTCAACCAATGAAATGTATGTACTGTTTTTAAATAGCAAATAGAGGTGAGATGTCATTAGCTATGATGTAAACATGTAAGATGACATCATTACTTGTTGGTCTAGTTACCTACTCTATGGGGCATATTTATCAAGCTCCGAATGGAGCTTGATGCCCCGTGTTTCTGGCGAGCCTGCAGGCTCGCCAGAAACAGCAGTTATGAAGCAGCAGTCACAAAGACCACTGCTCCATAACCTGTCCGCCTGCTCTGAGCAGGCGGACAGACATCGCCGGAAATCAACTCGATCGAGAACGATCGGGTTGATTGACACCCCCCTGCTGGCGGCCCATTGGCCGCAAGTCTGCAGGGGGCGGCGTTGCACCAGCAGCTCTTGTGAGCTGCTGGTGCAATGCTGAATATGGCGAGCGTATTGCTTGCCGTATTCAGCGAGGTCTGTCAGACCTGATCCACACTGTCAGATCAGGTCCGACAGACCTTAATAAATAGAGGCCTATGAGTCAGATCAATATATTTTTAAATGATAGAAATAAAGATTGGCTTGTTTTTATGAGTTTGTCACTGCTATGAACTTTTTTGCTTCTTTACTATACCAGAATAACAGTAACTCAAAAAGTTCTGGACTTTCCTTTCAATTTGTGCTGATGGTTTACTCTGTGACTTCAGTCATTGGATTGGAGCTACAGAATCACATGATTATGTGACATATTTTCCCAAACAGTTGGGGACGCTGAGTGAATCAAAGGGACTCCTGGGTTGGTGGAGCCTCATGTGTGAGACAGGATCAGCTGAAAATGATATGCCGCTTTGGTGAAGTGGTCTGGTATCTTTTCCATTGGAGGAGTCAATCCCAGTTGGTTGTGCATGGCATAAGGGGTAATCACACTAAGTTGAAGAGGTTTGCTCTACTATAATTTAATGCATTTTTTTATTGCAAACGGTGAACTTTTTCTCAAGTATTTCCAAAATTGTTGTGCCACCTTTCTGTAGGTCAAAATCATCTCTATATTAAAAATATTTATGACTCAAAAATGTTTTAAGTGCAAATAATAGGAATTCTTTCAATTATGTTTAAAATTACTTTTAAGTCATGACAGAATGCCAGTGCCATAACACAGATGTAGCAGGTGTTTTTCAGTTGTCCTCTATCCTGACCAAGAAAACTTCAAAGTAAATTGTTGCTTTACTTCTAAGTAAGCCTTGAAAATAAAAAAACTGTTACCAAAACTTACCAAGAGAGCATCTATCTCACTTGAAAATAACATAGTTTTAAAAAAAAATCCACTCTGCACATAAAATCTGCAACTTATTATTCACATCTCATATATTAATGTGAAATAAATAGTATTTTTTATTAATGTATTCCAATATTGTGTTTTCACAAATGTTTTTCAGGGCATGTACACTGTTGAGATCAATAATTCAGTACAAAGGTAGTAAATTCTGACCACACTTCAATACTCCAAAGGATATTATAATATGCTCTAGGACAGAAGCTGTGCCCAGAATTAATGTTTCTTTTTTTGTCAGAACACTTTATTGACAGTTTTCAGTGAAAACATCCAGTTTAATAGAACAAGGAAATACTCAAAACTTTAATAGTACCATTAATTATCTTCAGTCCAGCTAAAGAAAACCTACTATAGTGCAACTTCTTGTCTTAGCTCACTACTCAACAAGAGCCCATAAATAAAACAGTGAAAAAAATAGCACCTAATCAAATATATGTTGTTTGGTTGTTTTTAACCAGAAGAATTATTTGAAAGAATTCATCCAAATGTATCTAAAATAATATTTCATGGTGGCATATAACAAAAAAATGAATGACTGTCTTATTTAGTATCATAGCATATGCATCTCTCTTCCTACAAATAATACAAAATGCATCAACGATATCAAATGTACACTTCATTGTAATATAATAATGTATTTACTTACATTAAACAAGTTCCAGTTGTTTCTTTATTCGCTTGTTAAGGAAGACTGAAGACCGGTTTTAAAACCTCTGTAATAAACAAAAGCTAGAAAAAGATAAACAATGTACTTCTTTGGTAGGCAAGTGCCACTTAGGACACAGTGGGCTAAATTGTGCCCATATTACAAGTTGAAAGTAAAGGCATTTCTTTGAGCCAAATTTAGCGCACGTCAGAGGGTCAATTTATCAAATGCCGGGTGGACATGATTCGCTGTAGCTTATCATTACCACCTGGCATCACTAAATGCCAACAGCATACGCTGTCGGCTTTTAACATTGGGGGTGTCAATCCCGATTGTATCGGATCAGGATGATTGCAGTACGCCACCTAAAAGGTGGTGGACAAGTTAAGGAGCAGTGGTCTTATGAACTCTGCTTTTTATCTTAAGTTTCAGCCTAAAATGAAAAAGTTAAAAAAAAGTGCACAAAACACAACATAAATAAATTAAAATAAAGTGTTACACTCATTAATGCACTATCTGATAAAAATGATATATGGCATATGCAAGGTATTTGAAAGGAAAAGATCTATAATATATATGTCTATATGTCTAAATATGTGTATGCGTGTTTAAATATGTGCATATATGTGTATATACATGTGAATTTATATATGTATATACACAATTTTGCGCTCGCGTGCAATCCCGCCCCCTGCCCGCGCACAACCAATCACGCGCGGGCAGGAGCTGTCTGTCAATCTCCTCGGTCGGACTCGACTGAGGAGATTGAATTTCGCCAGTTTAGAGGTGGCGAAGAGTTTAGGGAAGCAGCGGTCTGGTGACCGCTGCTTGTTAAATCGCGGCGAGCAAGTTCTTGTGAGAACTTGCTGCCGTAAGGGCTTAATAAATCTAGCCCATAGTATTTTTAAATTTACAGTATATTTCTATATACTGTATATCTGTATACATCTATACCTGCATTGATTCATATACAGTAGTTATAAAGGTGTATATATATATATATATATATATATATATATTATTTAAAAAAAAAAAATGTAATGTATATATTTAAAAAAATAAAAAAAAACATTTTCTTCTATGTGAAGAACATTGGAGAGTAAAATATGCATAAATACCATTGGGTTTAGCATTGTAGGTTTAACAAGGTGTCAAGTTAGCTCTCGAGTGATAAGTGTTAATTTTTTTTTTAGTGGGCTCCATTAAAGTATATGGGGCTGATTTATCGTCGGTCTGTCCGACATGATCCGCTCAGCGGATCATTTCCGACAGACATCAATGAATGCTGACAGCATACGCTGTCATCATTTATCATTGCACAAGCAGTTCTTGTGAACTGCTTGCGCAATGCCGCCCCCTGCAGATTTGCAGTCAATCGACCCCTAATAGGGGGTGTCAATAAACCCGATCGTTGGATCGGGCGGATTGCAGACCGCAGCCTCAGAGGCAGCAGATCAGTTGTGGAGCAGCGGTCTGCTTTATAACTGCTGTTTCTGGCTAGCCTGAAGGCTTGCATGGTGACAGGGGCATCAAGCTCCATTTGGAGCTTGATAATTCGGCCCCTATGGGTAGAAGAAGTTAATGCGGTCATGATATCCTAATTCCTGAAGTTAGCTCGTATCGGGCTTTCACGCTCGCTCAAAAACATTTTAATTTCAAATTATAATTCACTCACCCCATATTAAAAGTTTTCTTCCAGCTGTGTTTGCACAAGAGCAAAAGTGCTAAATAGCACACCACTTGTAATCTGGCCAGTCTCTTTTAGCTCATTATGCCTTTCACATAGGAGAAATATCCTGTAGCCTCAAAATACCAGGCAATTCTCCTGTTAACTAGGGAATACACTAAAGCCCAATGTCCTTTTCAGATTCCCTTGTATTTATGAGTGGGGTGCAGTTATATTCCTCTATGTTTGTGAACAAGGAGCCAATGCCTGGCTTTCTCCTTATTTTTTTCAATTAAATGTCTATATTTTTAACTACAAGAATTATTACAAATAATTAATCAACATTTACCACGAAAATAATGTATAGCATAAACAAAAAGTTAATAGTGGCATGTGAACTACTTTAATGAATATATTCATTTCAAATCAATGAACATAAACTTCAGTAGTAATAATTTTCTCAATATTTCAAAATCATTTATAAGCCAATAGAATTTCAGTAGCTCTCACCCTATTGGCTGATTTGAAAATTTCAGCCAATAGGAATGCAAGGTACCCCAATATAAAAGTTGTACCTTGCATTCAATCTTCAGTGTGCGGCAGACGATCACATGAAGAGGAGGCTCCACGTCACTGAAGACAGCCGCCGCTGAAGAGGACCAGGAGCATCGGCGAAAACCACTCCACTCCTCCGGGAAGAAGATAGAAAATGGTGCCGCCCTGGAAGGAGATCTTCGCCACCTGGATGAAGACTTTTCTCAGCCTGGAAGAAGATGGATGTCCGGACTTCAGGAACAGTGAGTACATTTTCTGGGGTTAGTGTTAGCTTTATTTTTTTGGTTGTTTTTGATTTAGGTTAGGGCTTTTTTTATTTTTTAATGGGCAGCAAAAGAGCTGATTGACAATTTAAGGGATAGTATACACCCATTTTCATATAACTGCATGTAATAGACACTACTATAAATAATAAAATTCACAGATACTGCTATAAAAATCCAGTATAAAACTGTTTAAAAACGTACTTAGAAGCTCTCAGTTTAGCTCTGTTGAAAAGGCAGCTGGAAAGACCACTGCAAGTGGGAAATAAGACACTCCCCCCTTCCCCTTCTTTTGCATATGAAAAGACCCTTTACACAAACAGGAGCAGGCTGGAGAAGGTAGCTGACGGTATTCACATAAAACTTTGGGGCTTGGTTAGGAGTCTGAAAATCAGAGCAATGTCATTTAAAAATAAGCAAAACTATACATTTTAAAAAAAACTAAATTTTATGGGCTATATAAAAAGATCATCTACAAAACATTTATGCAAAGAAAAAATGAGTGTATACTGTCCCTTTAAGGGCAATGCCCATACAAATGGGTAGATTCAATTTTTTTAAAGATAGGTCTTTTTTATTTTGTGGGGTTGGGTAGGTGGGGATTTTTACTGTTAGGGGTTAATTTGTACTTTATTTATTTATTTATTTATTTATTTATTTATTTATTTAAGAGCTGATTGCTTCAGGGCATTTGCCCTACAAAAGGCCCTTTTAAGGGCTTTTGGTAGTTTATTGTTAAATAGTGCTGGCTTTTTTGTTTTTATAGGGGTATTTGATTAGGTTTACATTTTTTTATTTTGGATAATTTTGATTATTTTTTTCTGTAATTTTAGATTTTTTATTTTTTGGTAATATTTTATTTTTTTTATTTTAATTTAATCTTTTTATGTAATGTTAGGATTTCTTATTTTAATTTTAAGTTAGTTTTTTTTTATTTTGGGAATTTTTTATTCATTTATTAGTATGATAGTCTTTTTTATTTTATGTAATTGGGGTTAATTAGGTTTGGAGGTTTATTGATTAGATTAATGATTTGCATTGTGGGGGGTAGCGGTTTAGGGGTTAATAGGTTAATTAGGTATATTACTTTGTGGGGGGATGGTGGTTTAGGGGTTAATAGTGTGAATAGCTAGATTGCATTGTGGGGGTTGGCGGATTAGGGGTTAATAGTGTAAATAGATAATTTGCGTTTTGGGTGGGTGGCGGATTAGGGGTTAATAACTTTATTAGGTACTTTGTGATGTGGGAGGTTTGCGTATTAGGGGTTAATAGTGTTGATAGGCATATTGCATTGTGGGGGATGGCAGATTAGGGGTTAATACATTTATTAGGTACTTTGCAATGTTGGGGTTGGCGGATTAGGGTTTAATCACTTTATTAGGTATATTGCATTGTGGGGGGTGGCGGTTTAGAGGTTAGTACATTTATTATTAGTTGCGATGTGAGGGATGGCGGATATAGGAGTTTTGACATGTCAGGTTCATTTTTGGGAGGCGGGTTAGAATTTAACATGCAAACATTCTTATGTTTTTTTCATTAGGCGCCGGCAGTTCATAAACTGCCGTAAGTCACTGGTGACTGTCTATTTACACACATCTCTGAACATCGACAGTTTAACTGACTTTCGGCAGTTTATCGTCTGACGGTGTATATGTGATTCACCCAATGTGCTAGAGTGAATTTACAGGCAATGCGAGTTTCAGCAGTTGCACTGAAACCTATGCCACATATGTAATCTCGCCCATAATCTTCAACTGGGTTCGGTATCCTGTGGGAGGCGAGTGACATAGCAGGTGCAACATCGGGACCCCAGGCGTGACAGTGAGTTTGCCGAGTGGCTCTGAAGTCTCGGTTTGTCCAGCTTGCACTCTATGTGTCTTCTCAACTGTGAGTGTTTAGGTGTCACCATATTGCATCTCGTATGGATGATCTGCTGTACTGCACCATGAAGTGCCTCTTTTTTGTCTTTCAGGACATTGTTTATAAAGTTGTACAAACTTTTTGGAGAGCTGCTGTATATCTGGAATTGTTTGGGACTTTTTATACAGTCTATCTGTGTAATTTTTCATTTATTTATTTTTATATTATTATTTTTAAATTTTCATATTATTTTTTATTATACTCCTAGTGCACCTCTTCCTTGTTAGTGATACTACTTAGTGCTTCATCAGTTATTTTAAATGAGCAGTTGCCATGCAATTACAGGGAGAGCCTGCAGGCCAGTGATGCAGCTTTATTAGCAATTGTTGCCCACCGATTAGAGGAGCCCTTTCCTCACCTTAATTAGCATATTGCAGAAGCGTAGTGCTTATAAGCAGAACCTGCAAGAAGGGAAGGAAATGGATACAAAATGCAAGTTAAACACGGGGAAAGCGGAACATGAGGAATTTTCAGCTAAAGGCTGTTCAGCTCATCAGGCATGGGGGGCATTTTTGTTTTGCCACCTGGAAATGGGGTGTCCTCAATGAGGCGGCCGATCACTGAGGAACCGATTGTCACCCCTGCAGTGGTTGGCAAAGTGTATGTGTAAAATGTTTAAATATGTAGGCTGGTTACTTTTTGGCAGCAATCTTTGGGAAACCTCCTTAAAGACCTTGCAGACCCTATATTGTTTGGCGTTTCCTCAGAACACTATGTTTATGTGGCTGGAAAGTTATGGGTGAGCTTCAGAGAGTAGAAAGATTTAAGTGTCCCATAAAGAGTTCTCAGCTTATGGCTACTAAGACTGGAGACTGGAGTGGGTTAAAGGGATACTAAACCCAAACATTTTCTTTCATGATTCAGATAGAGCATGCAATTTTAAGCAACTTTCTAATTTACTCCTATTATTCATTTTTCTTCGTTCTCTTGCTATCTTTATTTGAAAAAAAAGGCATCTAACCTAAGGAGCCAACCAATTTTTGGTTCAAAACCCTGGACAGCACTTAATGGTGGGTGCATTTAGCCACCAATCAGCAAGCACAACCCTGGTTGTGAATAAAAAACGGTCCGGCTTTTAAACTTACATTCTTTCTTTTGAAATAAAGATAGCAAGAGAATGAAGAAAAATTGATAATAGGATTAAATTAGAAACTTGCTTAAAATTGGATTATCTATCTGAATCATTAAAGAAAAAATTTGGGGTTAGTGTCCCTTTAATTAGCTTCTGTTGATGGTAAGGGTGCTTGTTGATAGAGGTCTATAATTTACTTGATAGCTATAAAATATTTATTTTTCTTTATTTTGCAGTACAATCTGTTAATCTATAAGTGCTGATGCCCCTATGAAACCCCCTGTTGGATATATTCCATTTTTAGAGAATTTCAGGCCTATGTGTTTTGCTGTGCTTTTAGGTCTACAATAGAATATAAAGATCACAAGATCTGATATGTCACATGCAGATTTTTTTTGTTTGGCTTTTGCTTACAACTCTACAAGAAGATACTTACTATATATGAGAAGTTTAGGACTTTGCTTTGCCATGTTGTTTCATTTATGGTTTTATTGTTTCGGTGTATAGATGGCTAGATTACAAATGGGCAGTGCTCGAGCGATAAGGGGTATTCTGCGGCTCTTTGCATGCGTCTGAAGTAGCGTGTGTATTACGAGTTGAAAGTAAATGTGTTCACTTGAGTGCAATCGAATATAATGCGCGTCGGGTTAGCGCCACTTCAGAGCTCTGGTCAACTGTTACACGAGACAAAAAAGTTGCACAAAAACATCAAACATACCTTTAAAAGTACAGTTACACTCATAATTACACTGTCTGATAAAATATTTATATATATATATATAAATATATATATATATATATATATATATATATATATATATATATATATATATATATATATATACCTATACCTGTATATTGATTCATGTAGATATATAGGTATAATTATATATTTTACTCAGAGGGATAGTAGAGGGAGTTTTTATCATTACAGTATCCTGTAGTAAAATATATAATTATTAAATGCTCCAATACCTTGCGCTGTCCCTTTTTTGTAGTTTTGCTGCTATCCTGCCTGTAATATTGACTCCTTTCTAAACCCACCATGAGGTTAATTTGCATTAGCCAATCAGGGTGGGCAACCTGAGTGCTTGCAGGGATGCTGAAAGTGCCGATTCTACTGCGCATGCATATTTAGAAGAGATTGTCAATCCTGAAACTCTTTGCCGAAGTTACCAACAACAACCAGCAACAACTGAGCATGCGTCAGGGAGCATGCATTGTATGCAAATATATCAGCAATGGTGGGAGTGATATTTGTCGTGTCGGACAGCTCATAAAGGTGGGCTGCCATTTCATACGTCATCCTGAAAAAAGTATTATTATTTTAAATATCTTACAGGCTATATATTTATGTTATATGAAGAGAGTGTTTACAATTATTTTCTTGTTACTGACTTTTCTAATCCTTTAAACAGTATCATATATATATATATATATATATATATATATATATATATATATATATATATATATATATATATATATATATATATATATATATATATATATATATATATATATATATAAAGAGAGAGAGAGATAGAAATGTATTTAATAATAAAAAATAAAAAGTACATTAATTTCTATGTGAAAAACATTGGAATGTAAAGTATGCGTTTTGCGCATTGTGTTTCCGAATTTAGATTTCAATGTGGTCGGGTTAGTGCACATGAAAACCTAGTAATCTTAAAGCGCATTAATTAAATATTACATATAGAATATATTTTTTTTTTATTAAACATACTATAAAATATTCTAAATAATCCATAGAATATATCTATATATTTTACAGTATGTCTAATAATTTGTAATAATTTTTATTATACGTTTTAAATATTTTATATGTAATATTTCCATAACCCAATTTAGGATTACTAAGTTTTTATGTACGCTAACCCGACTGCGTTAAAATCTTAATTGTGAAATATTAGCTTGTGTCAGTAGATTAATGCGGTCGCTGTAATTTTTTTGTGCGTGTTTGTTTTACTCTCACTTTTTACTTTAAACTTGTAATACGAGCGCAACCCAACGCACACAAAAAGACTCCTTCTAGGGAAGTTAACACACAAAGTAGTGCTCCACTCATAATATAACCTTAATGTCTTTAAGAATAGGATTTCTTTTGTATGTTTTAGCTGTACTAACTATGGGGCCGATTTATTAATGTATTTGTTTCTGCGCAAGCCTTCAGGCTCGCCGCAATCAGGAGTTAAGAAGCAGCAGTCTTTTTTGTGCACTGTCCTCAGTCACTTGTATATTAGTATTACTGTATTTTTTTGTGTAAATTGACCTATTTTTATTATATTTGGATTTGGTTGTATTATGTTTAGTCATAGGTAATTCCTCCTGCTTTTTTCTGTTAATAATATAGTAGCCATTTGTGTAATCCCTATTATTAGTTATGGAAGTTGAATTTACAGATCATACTTTCTAAGTATTATAATCTCCTGTCTGTAATATTAAGTTAAAGTGATTGATGGGTCTTAATCTTGATTTTCTTCTTCACCCTTATAATTCTTGGTATATGAGTTCATTATGCAACCCAGTGATATTGCTAGTTCTATAATCTGGCCCCATGAGAGAGCATTAACTAATAACAGGACATATATGATTTTCCCCTCATATGGGATATGAGAACTATACAAGTCCAACACTGGCTTGCTGGTTTCATGGAGTAATATCTATTCTTAGTGGGGACCTATTTCTTGCTTTACTTGTTTAACATTGATGCTTGAAGTTAATTCTATGGGGCCTATTTATTATGGTGCGAGCATACGCAGTTGGCATTTACCATTGCACCAGCAATCAGGGGGTGTCAATCAACCCGATCGTATTTGATCCGGTTGATTTCTTTCGATTTCTGTCCGCCGCCTCAGAGCAGGCAGACGGGTTATGGAGCATATGCTCCTGGGTGATTATAATCTATAACTTTTTCTTTTTCTCTGTTTCCCTTTGATGTAACAACTCAATAGATCTCAATAAAAATTATTTAAATACAATATTATACTGAATGCAATAAGAACAATGTTAAACCAAAACAAATATGCATCTAATTATGAGAATATGATAATAGAGCAATAAAAACCAGGTCAGATTAGGCCACTAGTTTTTGAAACCTGTCCTCAGACCTCCCTAACAGGCCACATTTTGAGGATATCTGAACTAAAGCACAGGTGAAATAATTAGCTGATTAGTAAAAATGGTTATTTTTCCCGCTCTCACCCAAGGTCATCCTGAAAGCTGGGCCTGTTGGGGAGGCCTGAGGAAAGGTTTTGAATACCAGTGGATTAGGCAAAAGAAGGTTGCCTATAAACTTGTAAAGAGACTCTCACCTTGCTATTAAAAAAGTGTTACATTTCAAATCAATAATTTAATTACCTATATATGATAAATATATATTGCTATGAAATATAAGAAATGCAAAGCTGTGCTTTTTGATTATCTGAAAAAAAATCTTTATTAACGGGACATAATACTCATATGCTAAATCACTTGAAAGTGATGCAGTATAACTGTAAAAAGCTGACAGGAAAATATCACCTTAGCATCTCTATGTATAAAAGGAAGATATTTTACCTCACAATTTCCTCAGCTCAGTAGAGTAAGTTCTTTTTTTTTATTTTTTTATTTAAATAGTTTTTATTGAAAATCGTTGTTTGACAAAGTAAATGAAACAACCAACAACAGGGATCATATAATACAATAAGTGATATACATAAATTTTTAGACTCATGCTAATTTGGTATATCTTAATCCGAGTCAGAGGCCCACGAGGATTGCCATCCATTGGAGCAAAAGTCTTTTACAGTTAGCAATTTGCTAAAGTCCTTTTGACAGATAGAAATTGTCTCATAATATAACTAGCAGTCTCAAATAGTATACGGTAAGTGGAATTAATAACATTAACAATTTTATGTGTTCTGGTGTTGGCCATTTGTTATATAGATAGTGACAGGGAAGGAAAGGATAGTAGAATAGAGAAAGTTTGGGGGAGGGGCTGAGGGGGGGGGGTCTGTGCTGCTTAATTAAACATTACTTTATGGTTCTGTTCTGGATTCATTGGTCTTTTTAGAGCTGAACTCCATTCCACAGGTCAAGGAGCCCCTGATGGAATTGTAGGTTGTTTGTTTTAAAATAGTGAAAACGTTCGAGTTGTAGTGTGTCTGAAGTCTGCGAATGCCACTCGCGGGCTGTTGGTGGAATACTGGATTTCCACCTTTTAGGAATTAGTTTCTTGGCGCTGTTGAGCATTATAAGGAGGATAGTCCTGTGTAATTTATTCTGCAACTTTGGAATCTTTAAAAATAGTAGTAAGTGTAAGTTGTGTTCAATGGTAATTCCTAATACAGATGAGATACATCTGAATATATCTCTCCAGTACTCTGTGATAAGGGGACATGACCACCAGATATTCTGTATCGTGCCCACCTGTCCGCATGTTCTCCAACATCGGTTGCTAACTTGAGGGTTAGATTTGTGCAATCTAAATGGCGTTAAATACCATCTACTGATAAATTTAATGTGCATTTCCTGTATTGTGGTGGATGTTGAGGCAGTTGCTGCTATCTGAAATTACCTAGTCCATACTTTTGAGTCAAGTTCAGTGTTTAATTCATTGTTCCAAGATTGGACATAATTAGGTAGCTCCGTTTCACTTGGCAATAGTAATATTTTATATAGTAGCGAAAAAGTGTGTCTGGGCGGGGATTCTTGTGTGCACAGTTTTTCGAAAGGTGTGAAATCTCTTTATATTTCGGATTTATGTTTGTGTGTAGCTATATAATGTATTATTTGTGTGCGTGTTAACCATGTATGAAACGTTTTTGTGTCCCATTGTTGTAGTTTTTCCAGTGGTGCTATGGTCCCATCCTCTATCGCAAAGTGTAGAGTACCTTCTCTCAATTTGTATACTGGCCTATGGGTTGTTCCTGTAGTGCCTAGTAATAAGTCAGTGTTTTCCCTGATGGGGAGAAGTGGGACGACCCTGGTAGATACATGCGGGCCGGTGGCTATAGTCCTGTCCCATTCTTTAAATGTTTCAGATATGCTGGGGTAGTATTGTATTATGTCTGGGCATTTTCTAGGTTCTGTCCATGCAAGAGATGCAGCATTGCCCCTCTCAAGGATATGATTATCTAGTTGGACCCAGGCCTTTCGGTCTGAGTTGTGGCTCCAGTCCAAAATCTGCTGTAGCAAAATGGCTCTTCTATATAGCGCCACGTTCGGTGCTCCCAGTCCGCCCCGCCCCCTGGGCATAAACATAGTCCACCTTCTTACCCTACGTCCTCTCCCACCCCATATGAAGTTATCTACAATGTTTTGTATTTGTTGCAAAAAGTGGTCGAGCAGGGGAATTGGCAAGGTCTGGAACAAATATAGTAATCTGGGCAAGATGTTCATCATTATGATATCCACCCTGCCCAGCCATGAAAGTGGTTTGCTGTGCCAAGAGCTCAGGTCATCAGAGATTTCTTTCTTAAGCTGCAAATAATTGTGCCCAAACAGGGCGTTAGATTTAGCTGTTAGAAAGATGCCCAGGTACTTTAGCCTCTCTGGGGCTAGTGTCAGGCCATGATTTATAGCAAGTTGTTGTATGAGGTGCAGGGGGAGGTAATGTTAAGTAATTCTGACTTATTCAGATTTAAGTGAAAATTAGAGACTTGGCAATATCTTTGTAATTCCGTTATGGAATGTTCAATGTTGGATAAGGAGAACAGAATATCATCTGCATACAACATCAGTTTATGCTCCCTGCCACCTATTTGTATACCTTCAATCTTTGTGTTGAGTCTAATTGTTTGGGCCAAGGTTTTGAGTGAGAGAATGAATAGTAAAGGGGAAAGAGGACAACCCTGTTGGGTTCCGTTGGAGATAAGGAATGGGTCTGATAGTGTGCTGTTCACCCTTACCCTAGCATTGGGGCCTGAGTACAGGGAAAAGACCATGTCAAGAAAATGATCACCCACATTCATGTTAGACATGGTTTCTCTAAGAAAAGACCAGTCCACTCTGTCAAAGGCCTTTTCTGCGTCAGATGAAAATAGAGTCAGTGGAAGTTTATGGTGTTTTGCATAATCTATAATGCGCTGTATTCTAATGGTATTATCTTTGGCCTCCCTGTCTGGCACGAAGCCAACCTGATCTGTGGAAATAAGTTTTGGAAGATACCTGTTGAGCCTGGTGGCTAGTATTTTTGCTAAGATTTTTACATCTGTGTTCAAAAGTGAAATCGGTCTAAAATTGCTAGGTCTGTCTGGGGCTTTTCCTGGTTTGGGCAGTACTGAGATATGTGCTTCTAACATCCTTGGTGGTAGTTTTTTAATAGAGGTTAGGTTGTTAAACAGGGAGAGGAGGTGCGGTATGAGGAGGGTTTTGTAAATGTTGTAGTATTTAGTGGAGAACCTGTCCAGGCCTGGGCATCTTCCTGAGGGGAGATCTTTAATTGCTTGCCCTATCTCCTGTTTGGTTATTAGGGAGTCTAGGGATGCTGTCTCTTCGCTGCTTAATTTAGTGAGAGGGAGGTCTGATAAATAACTCATGATTCTTGTGTATTTGTCCTGAGATTGGGAAGTTGGGAGGGGGGTCAGGGAGTCATTTAGATTATATAAGTTATAGTAATATTGTCTGAACTCATTTGTGATACCCCTGCTATCTTTTATCAGAGTTGAGTCAATGCCATTCAGTGAGTGTATATAGGATTTGTATTTTTTACGCTGTATGGTTCTTGCTAAAAGTTTGCCCAGTTTATTTCCCTGTTCATAGTATAATTGATGGAGATACATTGCTTGCCTTTGGGATTCCTGTACCAGGAAGTCCTTCAGATCTTTTCTGTTTTGTGTAAGCTCTGTTAGGCTTATTTGGTTATGGGGTTCTTGTTTATGTGTTCATTCCAGCTGCTGTATTGCAGAATGTAATGTTTTATGTTTTGTTCATCTTTCAATCAATTTTCTCATTTGATCAGTTCCCCCCTAACGACGCATTTGTGGGCTTCCCAAGTGGTGGAGCTAGATGTGTCTGAATATGGGTTATGTGTAAAATACTCAGAGATTAGTTTTCCTAAGTTTTCCGTAATTAACGGGTCTGTCAGCAGGTGGTCGTCCAGTTGCCAAATAAATTCATTGAGGGCGTCTCAGGCCACACTAGTGTGCACTTGACTGGGGCATGATCAGTCCACAAGATCGTGCCTATGTCACATTTAATTATCGTGGTTAGTCCTATAGAGTCTGTGAAAAAATAGTCAATACGCGAATATTTTTTGTGAACGTTAGAGTAGTATGTTTAATCTTTAGCTGTGATGTTTAGAGTACGCCAAATATCATGTAAATTCAGGTCTGCTAGTGTGTTTTTAGCCGATTTTAGTGTAGACTTAGGGACGCTGGAGAGGTTGTTCGATGTGTCTTGCTGAGGGCTGAGTGGAAGATTAAAATCACCTTCCAAGATAATCATACCTTTTTCGTTGTCTTGTAATAGTTATGAGATTTTTTTTTTAAATAAACATTTTTTATTGAGGTTGTTAGATATAGTTACAGCAAATAACCAGTTTACATAATTCACATAGTATTCAACATTGTCATACAAAAGAGCTATGAACAAAACACAAATATATAAGCTGTATGCAGATATTTGGAACCTCTTTTTTTTCGTGAACCACATTCTTCCTAACATGATGGATCGTAATATGGTGTAAATGTCTAGATTTGGGAAGCTTAGTTGTAATACGATGGTGAGCGCATCTACAGGTATGAGTGGGTAGTAATATGGTTCAAATAATATTTAGGGGAAATCAGCGGACAAGAGCAGCTTATAATAAAGGGGGAGAGTAGAAAGGGGGAGGGGGGGCGGGCCGTAATAATGGGAATTATAGGAGCTAAGACAAGGCTATATGTAGTTAGTAATTAAGGAATCTGATGTGGCCATAATAATAGGTGATAATGAGTCTATTGTAAATTAGCACACTATATGACCTATATAATAGGGACAATCATAAGATCTTATTAGTTATCTTCAGTAAATCAGGTTTGACTTTGGCAAGATCTTTATTAGTGAGCAGAAGGTTATTTCACTGTGTGGACTAGCAGGAACTAGTGGATCGTATGTACATTATAAATGACTAGTATGTTCCTTAGAGTGAACAAAATAGAGCCCCAAATAAGTTAATGGAAATAGCGTATGACCTCTCTATCAAGATAGTAGTATATAGAAATGTTCCTATGCTTAGTCCTATAGTGTCAACGAGACTCAAAGTAGAGTATAGCTTGTGGTAATGAGTCACCAACTTGGGTAGGTAAATATTCTAGAAATATAACAGACATCAGATAACATGGGCCCAATCTTGGGTTCAATATAGTCTAAAGGTGACCTCTAGGTGTATATAGTTCCTACAAGGGGAGACAACTAACAGTTATGGTCATCCTCAATAGGAGTGTATTTTGAACCTATGTATAATATAATTCAGAAGGATTCTTATCTTCACTATAGAACTCAGCATACCCAAATGGTTATTTGATTGGGTTTTTGTTTGTGTCTGGGAAATTGCACCGTATTTCAGGCTAAAGCATCCGCATACATCTAGTTTTAATGTAATATTAGTTGTTATGTGACATATTGGTAGGGTTAGATAGGACTAATGAACATTGATGTATCTATATGTACCTATCCCCTACAGCCAGCTGGGGAGGAAGAGCACCACACACCTTTATTTTCCAAGAAGCGGTACTAAGTAGCATTCGCCATAAGAAAAAATATGGAGGGGGAAATGAGAGTAGGGTATGCGTAAAGGATATAGGGGTAGGTGCGTCTGATTAATATTATATGGAAAGGTATGGGGAAAAAAAGTGGGATTCTAATAAGGTTTTTACTAAGGGTATAGTAGAGGTCTAGATTCTCAGATTATTGTGTTAAGGCTTTTATAAAATGCAACCCAAATTAAATATTCATATATGAGACAGGTTACAGGTTAACATATCTAATAGCTATGAGATATTATTGGCGAGGATCACTAAAGTTAAAGTAAGCCGCACTTGGGTCATTTGTTCAACTTTAAGTGTGGAGGTCATGATGGTATATATAACAGTAAGTTAATAAAAATATAATGACCTATATGAGATATATAATATATATATGTACACTTGGCGACTGTAATTTGGTAACTCTCAACCAACAAATTAGGCAACAGTACAGGTAAGTGGGAGATATATGTTCAAAGCAGTGACAACTGTCATTCATCTAAATATGGATGGCTGGGTGCTCAAAAATGCAAGTATAACAGTCAGAAAAACCTATTCTAGTAGATTATAATCATATGTTCTCTTAATATTAGCCTGTGGGGTATCAACTGTTACAGACTGACCGAATCCCCATCCGGTCTCCGTGAGATAATGTATAATGTGAGTTAGTAGGAGACCTTAGACGGGTGACAGGCCAGGCTATATAATATCCCATGTACAATAGCCTAATTTATAAGGGTCAGGGCCATCCAGAAAACATTAGAGGAGTATAACTGAAAGTAAAAAGTGAAAGTAGCTAAGTGCAACTGGTGAACAATATCTCCAGATAAGCTTATTGGCACACTGTATCCCTATGGACATGAGTGGACCAGAGCTCTATTAGTAACTTTGCAATAATATAGAAAGGAAACTTAGCCCTGTCATAGTGTCATAGTGCAGTTCAGTATTCACATATCCATACATACCTAGTAGAGTCCCATGTTACAATGGAAAAAGTATAATAGTAGTAATAGTCGGTGGGAAACAGTGGGTGAGCACCGCTTGGATTATAGTATATATAAATAGTTGTGAAACTGACATATTAATCTAAGACGTCACTAGTAGAGCCATGAAAGCATTTCCCTCATTTTAGGAAAGGTCACAAAATCCCATTGTAGTAATAGTATAGGAACAGAGAGACCTTTGCTTTAATCTAAATTAGGCTATAATAATATAGTATTGAACATAACACCCTTTACTAAAGCATCGTGCTTAGTCCACTAAAGAGCTGTATATTGTAAAAGAGACTGCTGACTGGTTACAAGGAGCTATGCATGTCAACAAGAGAGTGTGCAGTAGTAAAGATTATCTAGTTAGATAGTTAAGGTGGCAAAAGTACTCCCAACAATAAATCTGGGGACATTAAAGTGCAGAGTTATCATTTACCAGCCAATATAGGGAGTAACTTAAGGTAGAATGTAATTACAGGTATATGTCCTGGCAACTTAATCGATATTAAATTCAAATAATACAATAATATTATATCTATCAAGCAACTAGCCTAAAATATGTCTGTATAGAAGTAAAAAGTTGCATAAACAAGAGGGGAAGCAGGATTGTAAACCACATAGACCGCTATATTTCTGAGCTTGGTTACATAGTGGTAAGATAAATTGCTTTTTGGTGATGCATGAATAATAGACCCTCATTAGGAGATACTCTGATATTGAACATTATCAATACATACAACATTGCCTATATAATTGGTGGCACATATGAGAGTACATTAAATAGTATAAATAATACGCCTGACAATGCAGGCTATGGGTCAGAAGCTGGGGTATATAGAGTGACAGCGTTCAGTTCTTAACAAGGAGGTTCTTGGATCCCTAGGACGCCTGAGATGTGAGGGCCCTACAACGCTAAAGATATGAGTTGCTTAACCAATTCCAATTCTAGGAGCTACCAACCCCGACGGTACTATAGCTGAGGCCTCTGTATAGCAATGATCATCTCTCAAGGTCTGCAGTATTACCAGAACAGCAAACCATATGAGCAGTAACTTGCCTATCGACCAGTCTTTGCACTGTGCCTGCATTGGGCCCGCGTACCAGTTATCTCTTGTAGTGGAGCTCACTAGTGAACTCAGACCATCTTCTATAGCCCTACCTCTGGCTGCTGGGGAAATGGCGCAAGCACTTCCACAGTCGCCACGATTCAGGAAGTCAGCTTATTCTTCTGGCTCTACAGGGCACTCACTGATGTTAGAGTTAGAGTCTGGTTTCTTTGTTAGAATGACCATGTTCTGTGAAGACCGGGCAACACCTTCTGAGGTAGTAGATTGGTCCATGTTTAAGCGGTTGAAGTTCAGTGTCAAATCTTTGCAGTGGAAAGGAGAAGGAGGCAGCTGATAGATTGTCCACATGCTGTAGCTTTCTTGTGTGGGGTCCGTATTTCTCTCCAATAGTTATGACTGCTGTTATGCCTTCTGAGGTGTTAAATCATAAAAATTTGGTGTGAGTATCTAGGGATAATAGCTGCTGTAGAGTTTAAAAAGTCAGGAGCTCCATCGGAACACGTCTTGCTCCTCTGATGGCTAACTCCGTCCCCATTGTGAGATTTTTTTAATGAAGCAGTGTTGCTCTGTGTTTGGGGAATAAATATTCAGAAGTGTAATGGGTCTTCCATATAACAGCCACACTACTATTATATAGCAGCCATCGGGGTCTGTAATCACCAATGTTGTTTGTAAGGGTATGGACCTGTGGAGCAGAATCCCCACTGCATTTTTTTTGGGGGGGGCTGGATGCGAAAAACATGTTTGGGTATTTGAGGGTGGACCATTTAGGTTCTTTCCCTCTCTGGTAATGTGTTTCTTGTATGAATATTATTGAGTGGTTATTTCTGAACAGTTCTCTCATTGCGATTGATCGTTTGCCTGGGCTGTTAAGTCACTTGACATTCAGCGTTATTAGATTGATAGTGTGGTCTGAACTTTTATTTGTATTATGTGTGCAATGGGGCATGGTGATTAATTATTTCCGATTTGGGAGTCGGTTTTATTCAGTAATTTATGTATATGAGGACAGAGGTGAGTCCTCAAAGTAATATCAGCACTTATGGGTAAGGGGACACGTACAAGGGTGGTAAGTCCGGGTGGTGGGTAGGGAGAGTTGTTAAGACAAGAGGGGCAAAAGGAGAAATAGCGGGTAAATTGGGGAGAGAAAATGGGTAGTATCAGAGTAGGATTCAGGTACGGGATCTTGGGTACCCGAAGAGAAAGGTGTGGTAGTGGGGATGTGTCCCCATGGTAAAGGTGCATTACAAAATGTTATAGATTAGTAAAATGTTCAAGAAGGGTATACTCCGCCTTCCACTCTAGGAGGGAGTCTAATTATATCAACCTTATATTATAGAACTAACAGTTATTTAAAGTTGTTACAAGTTTGCATGCATTACAACATTTACAATAGCAATATAAAGTAAAACATTTATTTGGTTAACATAAAAATTAACTTGTGACTTAACGATAACTTGCACTGTTAATTTACATAGTGTCCTTGAAGTGTCCTTCTGTCTTCCCCCCTCCACTTTTTTTTTTTTTTTTTAATTATTGTTATATTATCATGAGTATATAAACTGGAGAAAGTTTCATTCTTAAGTGTTATCGATCAGCATTTCTATAATTAGCGTGATCTGAGGTATTCAATAAATACATACTTTTTAAACTCTTTAAGAGACATCAGTAGGGGACGCAAAAACCTGTATTCCTACTGTATATGGGAAATGTAGCAACAACCCAGGGAGGCGTCTGCTCCCACCATATCCAGGCCTGTACAAAGGGGGCCTATATGAGGGGTAAAGTAGTTGTGAATGACCCCCTAGAAACTGATTTACCAGGAGGGACCAGTATGAGGGGTAAAGTAGTAATAAGTATCCCTATGTGAACTGAACCACCAGGAGGTTCAAATCAGATTATAACGCAGGTATAATGTTTGAAGTCTGAAGGCTGTAATCTAGGTCCTAAATTCCCAGGCAAGGTAGTAAGTTAATCTTAGATGGGATCTTGGCAATGCTTATTAATGTGCAATAATCCTGTGCTGTTAGCTTTAAAGGTGTGATAATAATGTTAGCAGTCTGTTCTAATCACAGGAACTCTATCGCCTCGATTGACTCATGTCATGTGTAAAGCAAATCATTCTATTGACCCTATGCTGCAAGGTGAAAAGTATTACAGAACGTTACCTGGTCTTCTTGTACAGCAATCAGTCTGTCCTAGTATGAATTCTTCTTATCCCCCCCTTTTTTTTTTTTTTAATCCTTATAGCCCTCTTTTGTCAAAGGGACCTCAGTAGGGATGCTATTCCGATGGCCTAATTGATCGTGGCTTCTTCATGTTCGGTTCTGTGAGGAATTACTAGCACTGCAGACCTTGAGGACGTCAGGGGTGTTGTGGTGGTAGAAATCTTAATGGAGAGTACTTGGCAGAATTGTTCCAAGTCGTTTTCAGTGCAGTATATAGTATTCTTGTTGTCTTTAGTGGCGATAATGAATACTGGGAATCCCCAGCGGTATGGTATTCTGTTAGATTGCAGAGTTGATGTGATGTGTGACAAAGCCCTTCGCTTTTGTAATGTAGTTGGGCTTATGTCGCTAAAATCTGTAATGGAATTCCTGCATGCTGGAGTGGTTATTTGACTCTTGCGTTGTTCAGGATTTCCTCTTTGTCCTGGAAATTTAACAGTTTAAGGATGATGTCCCGTGGAGGAGCCTTTGGAGGTGGTCTAGCCCTTAGAGCCCTGTGTGCCCTCTCGATGGGGATCTCAGGGGAATTAGGTGTTCCTTTAATTGTCCAAAACAAATCTTGTAGATATCCTCCCAGTGCCGCTGCAGATATGGTTTCTGGGACCCCTCCAATGCGCAAATTGTTGCGGCAGCCGCGGTTGTCTAAGTCTTTAATTTTGTCATTTAGGGACTGTATGATATCTTCCTGTTCCTGGGCTTGTATTTTAGCTGAAAGATGATTGATGTTAGTGTTGGTCATGGCCTGTTCTCCTTCAACAGTTGTAACTTTATCTGATACCACTGTGATATCTTTATGTAGATCTTTGTGGAGTGATCTGACTTCATGCATAAATATTTTCATGTCCTCCTTTGAAGTGAGTAGGTTAAGGTCATTTTTTGTGACATAGTTGGATGGTAGTCCTTCAGTGTGGCTTGTACCAATATTGTCAGTTTGCGTTGCTCCAGGAGCGGAAGGGTTAAGTGGCAATAGATCCTGCGGGTCCATTGGTTTCAGGTACTGGCCTAGAGTTCTGGATCTAGTTCCTTTTTCACTTTTAGAGGCCGTTTTACTTGACATAACTTTGTCTGCTTTAGTGTCCTGTATTTTGTTACTAGCCTTTATCATATATGGCGCTCCTGTTTTCAAGGTCTCCCGGTTGTGGTTCTCTTTGCTATGGGCCGTGTATTACGCTGCTATAAGGTTTTCAGATGCCTCAGCACTATGGCAACTTGAGTTGTTCTGATTCAGTGTCTTATTTGGTTAATGGGGTTTATCATATATTTTACTAAATCTATAGTTTATTACATAAAAAGATTATACTGTTTATTTATTCTGACTTTCTCTTTTCTACTGAGTGTAAGTATCATTTGTAACTGTTTTTTAGCAACAAATATAAATTGTCTAGATCATAACTCCTTCACCATTTTATTTTAGAATATGTTTTCAGTTAAAAGTAGCATTCTTTATTAGATATCTTGATGTTAATTATATCTTCTATGGAGCTTGCAGTCCTCTCATGGGCAGATTCTTTTCAACTATTTATTATTAATATAAGTTATAGATATTTTAACTTAAAATGTTACTTGCAAGTAACTATGCTTAGTTGTCTGACTGATGCTCAATAGTTCTCCATCTTTTTCTGACCTGTCACTCAATGCCCCTGGGTGTGCGGGTGTGCTTAACCCGTCGCACCCAACGTAGTGCAGCCATACCAGCCACAGTCAGCCCATATATATATATATTTTTTTTAAAAAACACAAGAGGGAGGTGCAGCACACAAACGGGGGGGGGGGGGGAGGAAAAGAAAATCACTTGATGGTTTAGTATTTTTAGTGTTCAATATCTGAAAACATTTTTGTGCCAAAAATGCTTGCTCACCTCGTTATACCTCAAACTGTGTTAAAAAGACTCCTAACACTGAACATTCTTTATTGATGGGAAACTAATAGGAGTATAAAATATGTGGTCAGAATAAATTTACATTCCTGGATGGTGTGCACTTCTTATGGATTCATTTATATGAAAAAAGAAGGTTTCCATTATACTCAAATAGGTGTGTGAAGACAGCGCAATAGACAAGGAAGTTTCCTACTCCATGGATTTACATCTTTACTACAGATAGGTAAAAGTTTCTCTCCACACGCATCACATACCTCATATGTTTGAGGTATAACACGGTGAAAAAACATTTTTGGCACAATTTTGTTTCCCCACATATTGAAAATCAAAAATACTACACAATCAGGAGCTTTAGGGGCCGATTTAACAATGTCTGGCGGACATGATATGCTGCAGCGTATCAGGTCCGCCAGACATCACTGAATGTCAGGTCCGCCAGACATGACTGAATGCGGACAGCATATGCTGTGGGCATTTATCATTGCACAAGCAGTTCTAGTGAACTGCTTGTGCAATGCCGCCCCATGCAGATCCCCCACAAGTAGGGGGCATCAATCAACCCAATCGTATTCGATCGAGTTGATTGCTGTACACCGCTCAAAGGAGGCGGATCCAGTTAGGGAGCAGCAGTCTTAAGACTGCTGCTTCTTAACTGCTCTTTCTGGGGCATAGTAAATCGGCCCCTTAGTCTTTTTGTGTAATTTTCAGATCATATCCACAGGTGAAACAGCAGCAACAAAAGAAAGACTCTCTTGATTTAATAAAATATTTCTGTGCCTTCATAAAATTTGGTAGGTTTCAGATACCAGTTCGTTAATCTAATTTTCTCATCTGTGTAAAATTTTGTTCAAGTTCAGAGAGCTGCAATAAATAGAATAGCTGTATTTTTATAGATATGTTTAATAAACACTTGCTTTTAAGCTTTTTAGTTACTCGCTACTTTTTCACCTTTCTATCTACGGTGGATGGGTTTTTACATCTACAAACTCTACACAGTGAGCTGAGAGTCACCCTACACACCTGGCTCTCATTATCCCTGGAGGAGAGTTTACTGGACAATTCAGAGGTTCCGGTTTGCCTAGTCTGCACTACATTACAGTGCGAGACCACAAGTGAGTGTATACTATCCACCTAAAACTATACTTTATTTCTAAACAGTATTATGCTATGTAGGGATTGTTCTTTATTATAGAGTATACATCTGAGTGAAATATACCATCTGCAGTTTGTGCCATACACACCTGAGGAGAGTTTACCGGACAACTCAGAGGATCCGCTCTGCATAGTTTGCACTACATTACAGTGCTCTATTACACGTGAGTGTATTTGATCTAATGTCGCTTGATCAGTTTACCTTTGCAGAATTATGCTATGTTGGCGCCTTCTCCTTCTTTTATATATGCAATAAATAGAAGACTAAAATGATGCAATGTTAATAAGAATATATTTTTGTCGCGTTTAGCTTTGTTAATAAAGGACCAGATTACAAGTGGAGCGCAAAATATTGCTTTCGCATGGGCGATATTTGCGCTCCACTTTGTCATACCCATCAACGCAAATATGCGCTGGTATTACAAGTTAGGTACAATGCAAACGCGACTTCGGGTTTGCATTGCATGGAAGTATTGCAATCACAAGAGAGACCTTCCATAGGCTCAGTGAAGGGGGTAAGTCCCGCAGCGATGGGCAGCAAATTTCAAAGGTCAACACCAAAATTATTATTGTTTAAAAAGTTAGATAATCCCTTTACTACCCATCCCCCAGCTTTGCACAACCAACATTGTTATATTAATATACTTTATAACCTTTAAATCTCTAAATTTCTGCCTTTTTCTAAGCCACTACAGATAGCCTCTTATCACATGCTATTTTATTTGCTTTTCACAAAAGGAAATTGCTAGTTTATGTGGGCCGTATAGATAATATTGTGCTCACGCCTGTGAAGTTGTGCACAACACAGCCCTAATTGGCTAAACTGCAAGTCAATAGATAATAAATAAAATGTCATGTAATTAGGGGGCTGTCAGAAGAGGCTTAGATACAAGGTAATCACAGAGGGAAAAAGGAGTAAAGAATGGGTAATAAAGGGATTATCTATCTTTTTAAACATAACATAACATTTTTAGAGTTGACTGTCCCTTTAAATATATATGTATATGAACATAAACATATATGTATATATGTGTACTAACACATATTAACACATACAAATATATGTAGATAAGCATATACATGTATATTTACAGGGATAACATCATCTTCATAGACCGCAATGTAAAGGCACTTTTCACACCCACCAAAAAAGAAAATCTGATATTTTTTATTTAAGTAAAGGCATTGCACACATTATTTTGGGGCAATTTGGGTATATTATAAAAATTAACTAGAGGTCTGAGCTCTGGTTAATTTTTTGAGCTCTAATTGCTACCATGAGCTTGCTGTAGCAATAACTAGCCACTTGCAAATTAGCACTCCACTTATAATCTAGCCCGGAATGTTCTTATCTGAGAAGACTAAAATGATGATGCAATGTTCATCAGAAGATTTTTTTTTTTATTTAGAATTTAGATACCAGTTTGTTCATCACATTTTTTCATCTGTGTTTTCTATTCTATTTGAAATAAGTTTGGGTGTCACAGGTTTCAATCCCTTCATAAAGCCCCCCCACCGTTGTCTATTCTATTACACTTTGCCAAGAAACTGGCTAGGCATTCTATGAAATGACTAGGCAAAGTGCATAACATATATATATATATATATATATATATATATATATATATATATATATATATATATATATATATATATATACAAACCTGCCCCCAAGGTCTGCGGAGCATCTTACGCTTACATGGAACCCTGAGTCAGGTGCATGATTAAAAAATTATAGCAAATAGGAGATAATGATAATCAATTTAATTTTTATCTAAATAGGTTGAAATGTATTTATTAACTGAAAAGTAAACAGCTGTGTAAGAAGAATAAAACTGGGCAAAGAAAAGCCAAATTCTGATATAATATATATTATATATATTATTTTTTATTTTTTAATGTGGTACTCAATTATACAACCTTATAGAACACAAAGCACAAGAGGGAATAAATCAAGATACACTGGTCCATTTCAAAACATCAGCTATTGGTAGTAATGACCCATATAAATAATTGGCTGGATTTAAATTAATGTTACTTTTTGGAGTACAAGAAATGTCCTAATATTTATGTAGGGAGACGGATACTTGAATTTTGAAGCATTCTTAGTATGTGTGGTAACTACATATAACAAAGGATACAGTCATGAAATGGAGAGTAAAAAAATAGGTCATCCTCCAGCATCTGAAACAGTTCACATGTATATATAAATCTTTAAATGTCTATATTGATGTGTACATACTATAAAGATTTTTCAGATTTGAAAATATATTGTTCTGTTAAATTAAGCTAGTTTTAAAGTCTCTTTGACTTTTTGGTTTTGTACAGTGCTTATTATAGAACATCTTACAAGCACTTTACTAGTAGCAAAATAGCACAATATATTCATTTGAACTTACATTTCATTCATATATATATATATATATATATATATATATATATATTTATTTATATTTATGTACACACACACTTGTGAGCTCTTCCCTGACAAACACCTTGTCATACACCAAATTTCTTTGAAACAATGTTTCCTAAGTAGAAATAGTTGAAATAGCACTGTGCTTAACTCAGGAGAAAAAGTTGTTTTTCTTTTATATAGATAAAGATATATTTGAAATTTGAATAGATATAGATTTAGAATAAAAAGAATAATTTGAGTGAAGAACAATTATATATCTTAGTGAACCATAGGTTAGCGCTCGAGTGAAAGCCAAAACAAGGTTTTGTAGCACACCCATAGTCTATTGGGAGAGGCCACGCTATCTAACCTCCAGATGTTAGCTCATCTCAGGCTTTCGCTCAAGTGAAAAATTTTTACTTTTAACTTTAATATGAGCACTATTTATTTAACTTGAGTGGAGCAGGAGCTCAATATTGCTAATATTTTTGTGCTCCACTAGCCCATATAGTTGTACTTTCACATTTTGATAGAAAATAGTGGGTAATCATTCACAGTGTAGGCTGGAAAAAGTAAGTGAACAATTGAATTTAATAACTTGTAGACCCTTCTTTAGCAGCAATAACCTCTACCAAACATTTTCTGTAGCTGTTTAAGGCTTAGAGGCTGATTTATTAAATTGCGGATGGACATGATACAATGTAGCGTATCATGTCCGCCACACATCGTTAAATGCCACACATCGATAAATGCTTGTAAAATGCATTAGAAGGGGGTGTCAATCAGCCCGATCCTATCGGATCGGGTGGATTGATGTCCCCAGCCTCAGTGCAGGCGGACCAGTTATGGAGCAGCGTTCTTTAGACCGCTGCTTTATAACTGCTGTTTCCGGCGAGCCTGAATGCTCGCGCAGAAACAGGGGCATTCAGAGCTTGATAATTCGGCCCCATAGACAATATTGAGGATGAATTTTGGACCATTCTTTCCTACAAATCCGTTAAACGTTATAAATATTTCTGGGTTCTCTTGCTTGCACTTGATACAATTATAAAGAATAGGCTGTCCCAAGTGGCAAGCAGTCTTCAATAGAAATAATGAGAGCCCTCTGCTATTTAAAAGTTCACAATAGAGAACCAAGTACACAGGGAGAGTGCAGGGTATGTTTAAAGTTTAACATAATACCTAATGCAAATAAAAAAAATATTGTTTTCAGTGGACTGTACCTTTAAATTTCTGTTATTTTTGTGTATATAGGTTTTCCTTTAAGAGTAATTAGTGTTTTTTGTATTTTATCACATCCTCGCTACCATTTAGCTTACAAGATTGCTAGGGTGGAATGTTTACATACGCTTGGATTTGAGAGACAATTTCATACACCTCCATTGAATGACTACGTTCTCGGTCATATGATAAAACAACAATTACCCTTTGTATTTTGTATTTATAAGTATGATTTTCATTGTGCACTTTTTTAATGTGTGCATCTCTTCCCCATACAAAAATTCAGTATACTCCCCTTACTGAGACACTCTGTTTTTAGGGTAAAAAGTGGATTTAGATAATTCCACCAGAGAAATAGAGTGCTGGCAAGCATTCTTAAATAACCTCCCCAGCTTAGAGACCTTTAGATCTTTGGACCCTCTGACTTTGGTATTCCAAAACACAAATCTTCTTTTTCAGCCATTCTTTAATTGTTTTAGTTGTATGCTTTGGGAGATTGTCTTGTTGCATCACTCCTTGAGGTCATAGACTGAATTCATCTACTTAATACATTATTAATGGGGCACATTGTGCCTTCAATGATTGCAAGGTGTCAAAGCAGCACCAAACTATGTAGCTCCCTGTGATTTGCAGTGTCCTTTATGAGCCAAATATAGCATTGTGCATTTTTGTCAAAAGGTTACAAGTTTGTTTTATCTGCCCACAGCACACTTTCCCAAAAGCATTGTAGAACATCCAGGGTGTTTTTCTGCTGGTGAACATATTAACAAAGACTTTTACAGTTTGGAGAGTTTTCTGAATGTATTTTGCTGTTACCCTTGGGATCTTTCTTACTTCTTTCATGACTGCCTATTTCTCTCTTGGAATGATCTTTGCAGGATGCCCACTCCTAGGGAAAGTAGCAACAGTCCTGAACTTTTTCCATTTGTAGACAATTTATCTTACCAAGGATTGATGAACATCCAGGTCTTTAGCAATGCTTTTGTAACCTTTTCAGCTTTGTTTACCTCTAATAATGCACCTCCTAAGGTGCTGTGGAAGTTGTTGGGATTAAGGCATGGTTCACACTAACCAATCTTCTTTGAGAGATTTTTCAATAGCCAGACTTTGTGCATCTTTATTTAAAGGGCAGTGCACCTGTGCAACCCACATGTCCAATCTCAACTTCATAATTAAAATACCTGACTACAGGAGGGGTGGGATAGAACTGTCACATAAAGAGATTAGATGTGTCTTCATGGTGCTCCCGGTCTAGTACTCATTATAGTAGATCATTTTCTGAATTAAAATAAAATATTTATTGTACATACATTCTTTACCTATAGCTACAAAGTTGCTGACATGGTCGGGGAGATTTTGCTTGGTGCAAGCAACTGCGGGACACTCCTTCATGAAGCGACCATAACACTGAGAAGCACTATATAGTTGCCATGGGCAGACAGACATACAGCAATTACATCTAGGCAGACTGAGATTTAGCACCACTAATCAATAAAAGTGCTGTCACAGCCGTGCCCAAATTTGAACATGGGACTCCTGATTTACAGGGTGTTTCTCTGTTTCTGAGCCACAAGAGGGCTTTGCATTCTCTTGAAGTTTTTGGAGACCTGTTACCCGCAGTGTATTGCTCTCCAACTGCCTGTCAGCTGAAGGTAGTTTTACAATCAGCTCTCCTATAAAAGGCTGCTTCACAAACCACTTCCTGCCCTGCCCTGACATTTTGTTCCTGTTGTTAGTGCCCCTGACCTTGCTTGAATTTCCTGTTTGGTTCCTGAATCTGGCTTATTCTCTGACTACCCTTTTGGATCTCCCTTGGATTTGATGTAAGATTGGAATGCTTTTCTGTTTTCTGAACTTGGCTTTGTACCATGACTATTCTATTGGATTCTCCCTGGATTTGGTGACTGTTCTGACTGCTCTCAGGTATCTGCCCCTCAGCTTGTCTCCTGGCTATTCTCTCTGCTTCAGCCTGTCTCTGCTTCCTGTGCCTTTAATCTGCTTCTCTGACATCCTGAGGAGCGAATTCCTCAAGCCAATGGGAAAACTGCCACCATCACAGTATGAGCAGTATTTATGTTTTTTATCACCTTCAATGGGAGAGACTCTGGTGTTAGTGGCTAAAAAAGTCTTGCCTGCTGGTTTGTTTGTTCCCTGGGATTGCTTGAAAATATTTTGGCTGTGGAAAATGACACAGGGGGGTAGTTATCAAGCCGTCAACCTCAAATACGCTGGAATTCCGCAGTGTATTTGTGGCGAGGCTGATTCGCCTTAGTTATCAAAGGCTAGAGACCGGCAAAAGTAGAATTTTGTGACGTAAGCTTCGATCCGCCGGACTCAGTCCGACACAGATCGATTCTTACGTCACTCCAGATGTTCCGCACACAAGTGCGGCACAATCTGACTACTTTTGCTAGTTATCAAAAAACTAGCAGGTACGCTCGGCACTTTTCCGGCCCAGCATACCTGGTTTTCAATCCGCCGCCCTGGAGGCAGCGGATCCCATAGGAATCAATGGGAGTCTGACCATAGCGAAAGTACAAGTTCGCTGCTGCCAGACATCCCATTGATTCCTATGGGAACTGTCTACACCTAACACCCTAACATGTACCCCGAGTCTAAACACCCCTACACCGCCACAACTAAATAAAGTTATTCCCACCGCAAGCTACTCTATACATATTAACTACTAAACCGCCGCTCCCTGACCCCGCCGAAACTATAATAAATGTATTAACCCCTAAACCGCCGCTCCTGGACACCGCCGCAACCTACATTATACCTAGTAACCCCTATCCTGCCCCCCTATACCGCCGCCCTCTATAATAAAGTTATTAACCCCTATCCTGCCGATCCCGCACGTCGCCGCAACTAAATAAATAGTTTAACCCCTAAATCGCCGCTCCCGGACCCCGCTGCAACCTATATTAAATTTATTAACCCCTAATCTGCCCCCCCTACACCGTCGCCACCTATAATACATTTATTAACCCCTATCCTGCCCCCCCTACACCGCCGCCACTGTAATAAATTTATTAACCCCTATCCTGCCCCCCCTACACCGCCGCCACTGTAATACATTTATTAACCCCTAAACCTAAATCTAACACTAACCCTAACACCCCCCCCTAACTTAAATATTAATTAAATACATCTAAATAATATTTATATTATTAACTAAATGAATCCTATTTAAAACTAAATACTTACCTTTAAAATAAACCCTAATATAGCTACAATATAACTAATAATTATATTGTAGCTATCTTAGGATTTATTTTTATTTTACAGGTAACTTTCAATTTATTTTAACTAGGTACAATAGCTATTAAATAGTTATTAACTATTTAATAGCTACCTAGCTAAAATAAAGAGAAATTTACCTGTAAAATAAAAACTAACCTAAGTTACAATTACACCTAACACTACACTATCATTAAATAAATTATTCCTATTTAAAACTAAATACTTACCTGTAAAATAAACCCTAAGATAGCTACAATGTAATTAATAATTACATTGTAGCTATTTTAGGATTTATATTTATTTTACAGGTAACTTTGTATTTATTTTAGCTAGTTAGAATAGTTATTAAATAGTTGTTAACTATTTAATAACTACCTAGCTAAAAGAAATACAAAATTACCTGTAAAATAAATCCTAACCTAAGTTACAATTAAACCTAACACTACACTTTCATTAAATTAATTAAATAAATTAACTACAAATAACTACAATTAAATACAATTACATAAACTAACTAAAGTACAAAAAATAAAAAAAGCTAAGTTACAAAAAATAAAAAAAATAAGTTACAAACATTTAAAAAATATTACAACAATTTTAAGCTAATTACACCTAATCTAAGCCCCCTAATAAAATAACAAAGCCCCCCAAAATAAAAAAATTCCCTACCCTATTCTACATTAAAAAAGTTCAAAGCTCTTTTACCTTACCAGCCCTTAAAAGGGCCTTTTGTGGGGCATGCCCCAAAGAAAACTGCTCTTTTGCCTGTAAAAGAAAAATACAACACCCCCAACATTAAAACCCACCACCCACATACCCCTAATCTAACCCAAACCCCCCTTAAAATAACCTAACACTAATCCCCTGAAGATCATCCTACCTTGAGTCGTGTTCACTCAGCCAAGCCACCGATGGAACTGAAGAGGAGATCCGGAGCGGCAGAAGTGATCCTCCAAGGGGCGCTGAAGAAGTCTTCCATCCAATGAAGTGATCCTCCAGGCGGCGCTGAAGAAGTCTTCCATCCGGGCGATGTCATCTTCCAAGCGGCGCTGAAGAAGTCTTCTATCCGGGCGATGTCATCTTCCAAGCGGGGTCTTCAATTTTCTTTCTTCAGGATCCATCTTCATCCCGCCGACGCGGAACATCCTTCTTTCCCGACGGACTACCGACGAATGAAGGCTCCTTTAAGGGACGTCATCCAAGATGGTGTCCCTTCAATTCCGATTGGCTGATAGGATTCTATCAGCCAATCGGAATTAAGGTAGGAAAAATCTGATTGGCTGATTAAATCAGCCAACCAGATTGAAGTTCAATCCGATTGGCTGATCCAATCAGCCAATCAGATTGAGCTTGCATTCTATTGGCTGTTCCGATCAGCCAATAGAATGCAAGCTCAATCTGATTGGCTGATTCAATCAGCCAATCAGATTTTTCCTACCTTAATTCCGATTGGCTGATAGAATCCTATCAGCCAATCGGAATTGAAGGGACGCCATCTTGGATGACGTCCCTTAAAGGAGCCTTCATTCGTCGGTAGTCCGTCGGGAAAGAAGGATGTTCCGCGTCAGCGGGATGAAGATGGATCCTGAAGAAAGAAGATTGAAGACCCCGCTTGGAAGATGACATCGCCCGGATAGAAGACTTCTTCAGCGCCGCTTGGAAGATGACATTGCCCGGATGGAAGACTTCTTCAGCGCCGCCTGGAGGATCACTTCATCGGATGGAAGACTTCTTCAGCGCCCCTTGGAGGATCACTTCTGCCGTTACGGATCTCCTCTTCAGTTCCATCGGTGGCTTGGCTGAGTGAAGACGATTCAAGGTAGGATGATCTTCAGGGGATTAGTGTTAGGTTATTTTAAGGGGGGTTTGGGTTAGATTAGGAGTATGTGGGTGGTGGGTTTTAATGTTGGGGGGGGGGGTTGTATTTTTCTTTTACAGGCAAAAGAGCAGTTTTCTTTGGGGCATGCCCCACAAAAGGCCCTTTTAAGGGCTGGTAAGGTAAAAGAGCTTTGAACTTTTTTAATGTAGAATAGGGTAGGGAATTTTTTTATTTTTGGGGGCTTTGTTATTTTATTATGGGACTTAGATTAGGTGTAATTAGCTTAAAATTGTTGTAATATTTTTTAAATGTTTGTAACTTTTTTTTTTTTGTAATTTAGCTTTTTTATTTTTTGTACTTTAGTTAGTTTATTGAATTGTATTTAATTGTAGTTATTTGTAGGTAATTTATTTAATTAATTTAATGATAGTGTAGTGTTAGTGTCATAATACTACTCCCTTTAAGTGTTCACATGTGGTAAATAATGTCCCTTTAAGAAATACTCAGTCTCAGACTGGAACTCCTATTTAAGGAGGGACTCAAGCACTTTGCCAATTGCTTGATAATTGCAAGTGTATGGTGAAAGATATTCAACAGAATTCTAATCCAGCTCCTAAGTATTACTGAATATAATCCAAATTCTTTACAAGGATCTAACAATCAAAACTTACTTATCAAAATAGAACTTACCATCTAAGAACTAAGAATCCAAATTTAAAGTTACTCTGTACATTTTTCATCACATCAGAACCGCTTCACTAAATCAAACAGTTGCGTTTTCACAGCACGCTGACGTCACCAGCCGCTCAGCGTGTGAATCAGGATTCCGGAACAGCGTCTCTGCATCAGCTACACTCTCTGCTTGTGACCGCTCCCCAAACACTCTTACCTGAGGAATATTATCAGCGCAATAAGGATTTCATCTACCAACTAAACCAGGGGCGTAAACGCAAGTATTTGGTTTATTGATTTATGCACTAAATAACGTTATTAACCACTGTGAACTTATCACCTATATGAATCATTATATATGAACTGTCAAGAATCATTATACATGAACTGCCAATAACAAAGTATTTTCTCTGGTTATACTAATTAACAAAGAATACAGTTCACCTCTGCCTGTTACATAACGGATGCTGTGACTCTATTATAAATAATCCTCTTAGGCCAAAACTTTACAATATTTTTCATTTAGTGTTACTACACATAGATCAAGTCTGAACTTTCTCACTTTGCGTTTACTACAAAAAGCTCAAGTCTGTTAAATTTGATCTTTAATCTCTGAACAGAGTTATATTTGTCCAAGTGTATATTACTTTTACTCTTGAGACATTTAAACTTTATTCTTTATTTCACTAATCACCACTGTTATTCCTAAGAGGTATCAGTTCCCACTCCTCATTGGGAACTGCATAAATAGGAATACCTACAAACATATATTATTTCAGTATTCAAGACTTAGGGTTATTGCAGAATTATCAAGCCTATAAAAAGGAACACATAAGATGGATCCTGCACAAATGGCCAATGAAATTGGCACCCTTAACCAAAAGGTTGAACTACTTGCACAAGGTTTAAATGAACTTAAAACTGAAAATAACACTCTTAAACGCCTAATAGATGATTACTTCACACAAAAAAACACTGATTCTCCTGAACCCCAAATTAACCCTCCACATCCCTTCTCAGGGGTTCGCTCAAAATATCGTGAATTTAAGAATTCATGTATGCTATTATTTGCTATGAAACCCAAAACGTACAGCACTGAACGCATTAAAGTCTGTACCACAATCTCATACCTGAGTGGGGAACCCAGAGCATGGGCCGATAGATTCTTTGAGTCTGGGGATCCTATACTTGAATCTTTAGAAAACTTCTTCATAGCAATGTCTACCCTATACGAGGATACCAACAAACAAAACACTGCTGAACTGAATCTGAGAGCTCTAAGACAGGGGAAAAGGGCGGTTGAAGATTATATAGCCGAATTCCAACTCTGGGCTACTGATTCACAATGGAATCTTGTCAGTCTAAAAAATCAATTTAGACTGGGTTTATCAGAACACCTCAAAGATGAACTCTCTCGAATTGAATTGCCCGAAACCTTGGATGCACTAATGAAAGTTAGTATTTCAATGGATCGTCGCTACAGGGAAAGAAAGTTAGAAAAACAACATCCTGAACCATATACAAAGAAACACTATCCTGTACATTATGACAAACCCAACACATCAGCAATACCCATGGAAATTGGAACCATAAAAGGACCATTAACTCCAGAAGAAAAGACAAGACGTCGCTTATCTAATCTATGCATGTACTGTGCTAACAAGGAACATAGTGTGTCAATATGCCCTCTCCTTCGTCAAAAGAGGGGTAAGACTTTTTACAGTATAAATAATATCTCTACCGAAATTAATAATCATTTGACCATATCTATGTCTTTGCAGTGGGATCAACACCTCTACCAGAGCGAGGCTATGATTGACTCCGGAGCTTTCGGAATGTTCATAGATCAGAAAATAGTTAAGGCAAATAAAATACCCTGTGTGTTAAAAGAAATACCAGTCTATGTTAAGGTCATTGATGGGTCCAATTATTTAAAGGGTCCCATTACACACCACACCATTCCTCTACTCACTACAACAAATGATGGTCACAAAGAATATATCACATATGACATTATCCCTGGTTCCATTCATCCCATCATTCTGGGTTACCCATGGTTATCCAAACACAACCCCACTATTGATTGGTCAGATAATAAGGTAAAGTTTGATTCTCCATATTGTTCATCAACTTGTTTTCCTTATATACAAATTAATAATGCTGTTTCTGCTTTACCTGAAGAATACGCTGAATTCGCAGACGTATTCAATCTCAAAGAAGCAGAAAATCTTCCTCCACACAGACCATATGACTGCCCTATAGATACAAAACCAGGTGCAGTCATACCATTTGGAAGAATTTACCCATTATCTCAAAAAGAATTGCAATTCCTGAGGGAATATCTAGATGATAACCTGCGTAAAGGCTTTATCTCTCCTAGTACATCTCCTGCTGCAGCAGGTATTTTTTTTGTCACTAACAAAGACGGTACCAGGCGACCGATTATCGATTACAGAGCACTTAATTCCATAACCATTAAAAACAGATACCCCCTTCCTCTCATCCCTGAGCTTCTAGAAAGGTTGAATGAAGCAACAATTTTCACCAAATTAGATCTTAAAGGTGCATACAACCTTATCAGGATGAAGAGTGGGGATGAATGGAAAACGGCTTTTAGGACGCGTTACGGCTTATTCCAGTATAATGTCATGCCGTTCGGTCTCACGAATGCCCCCGCCACATTCCAATATTTTATAAATGATATCTTTAAAGACCTTATGGATGTGTGCGTGGTGGTTTATTTAGACGATATTTTAATATACTCTCGTAATATGACAGAACATATTAAACATGTAAGATGGGTATTAGCTAGACTGCGTGAACATCAACTCTATGCCAAGATGGAGAAGTGTTGTTTCCACGTAAAGACTATAAAATTTTTGGGATACATAATTTCCCCTACTGGTATAACTATGGATCCTGAAAAGGTATCCGCTATACTCAATTGGGCTAAACCCACTTCTTTAAAATCATTACAAAGATTTCTGGGATTCGCCAATTTTTATAGACGATTCATAAAAGATTTTTCTACAATTGTCAAACCATTAACCAGACTGACCGGCAAACAAAAGTTCAAATGGGACAAAGATGCTCATGATTCCTTTCAACTCTTAAAAACCAAATTCTCATCGGCTCCCATATTACAGCTTCCCCATCCTGATTACCAGTATACAGTAGAGGTTGATGCATCTAACACCGGAATTGGGGCAGTTCTCTCACAACAAAGTTTGACTAACCCTACTTTACATCCGATTGCATACTACTCTAGATCACTCTCGAATGCTGAAAGAAACTACTCAGTGGGAGACAAGGAATTATTAGCGATCAAATGTGCTCTGGAACATTGGAGACATTTACTTGAGGGCACCTCCAAACCATTTTAGATCTTCACTGATCACAAGAATCTTCAATATTTAAGGAATAATAAAACACTTTCTTCCAGACAGGTACGATGGGCTTTGTTTCTGGACAGGTTCGACTTTTTAATCACTTATCGTCCTGGGTCAAAAAATATGAAAGCAGACGCCCTCTCTAGATCCTTGGAACCAATCTGTGAAGAACCAGAGGACAAAGACATCATAGCCCCTCACAAGATTATCGCATCTACCACTTCTCTACTCACAGAAATAGTAGAAGCTCTACAATCAGACACAGAGATTCCTCCATTCTGTGTAACAGATGAAAAGACAGGATTAAAAACTTACAACAATAAGACCTATATACCCTCATCCCTACGACTTGAATTGATACAACACTATCATAATTCTCCGCTTTCTGGACACCCTGGAATAACAAAGACACAGGAACTCATTAAAAGAACCTTCTGGTGGCCACAATTAAATCAAGATGTAGTAAAATTCGTAACAAGTTGTGAAACATGCGCTAGAAATAAGAAAGACCATCATAGACCATTTGGTCTTATGTGCTCCTTACCCATTCCAGAGGTTCCATGGTCTATGATAGCGATGGACTTTATAGTGGAGTTACCACCTTCCAACCAATTTACCACCATTCTGGTTGTAGTTGATCACTTGACTAAACTGGCCCACTTCATCCCTTTAAAATCATTACCAACTGCCCTTAATACAGCAAAAATCTTTATGTCTCACATTGTGAAACTGCATGGATTACCTACTTCCATTGTCTCAGACCGTGGAACACAATTTACCTCTCGATTCTGGAGGGAATTATGTCGAATTCTTCAAATCTCATCAAGACTCTCTACATCATTCCATCCACAATCCAATGGATTGACTGAACGTACAAATCAGACCCTGGAACAATATCTTCGCTGCTATGTTTCCCATCTTCAGGATGATTGGGCAGATTGGCTACCATTGGCAGAATTCGCATATAATAACTCCATGAACACCTCTACCAAAACCTCTCCATTCCATGCCACCTACGGATATCATCCTAAGTCTCTACCTGGTAGGGACCTAGTATCCGTTAACCCTGCCGTTTCTAATTACACCCAAAATCTAAACACTTCCCTTACTTTATTGAAAAGACATCTCGAAGAAGCCAAATCCACACAAAAGAAATATTACGACACTAAAAGATGTAACCCTCCAACCTATAAAGTTGGTGATCGTGTTCTTCTATCTACTAAGAATCTTAAACTCACAGTACCCTGTAAAAAACTTGCAAATCAATTTATTGGTCCTTATACTATCACAAAGATCATTAATCCTAATGCAGTCACTCTAAAACTTCCAAGTAACTTAAAGATACATCCCTCTTTTCATGTTTCCCTGTTAAAACCTTTCCGTGGGAATAACAACACTCAACCAACTATGACCGATACTTCCATCATAGCGGAACCTGATCAATCGGAATATGAAATAGAAAAGATCCTTGATTCCCGCATTCGTTGGAGACGAGTGGAATACTTGGTTCACTGGAAAGGTTATGGACATGAGGAGGATTCCTGGGTACATCATGCAAATCTTCATGCACCTCACTTGCTCTCTGAATTCCATAAAAAATATCCCACGAAACCATGTGCTGGGGGAAGATGGAGGGCATCCTGAAAGGGGGGATCTGTCATAATACTACTCCCTTTAAGTGTTCACATGTGGTAAATAATGTCCCTTTAAGAAATACTCAGTCTCAGACTGGAACTCCTATTTAAGGAGGGACTCAAGCACTTTGCCAATTGCTTGATAATTGCAAGTGTATGGTGAAAGATATTCAACAGAATTCTAATCCAGCTCCTAAGTATTACTGAATATAATCCAAATTCTTTACAAGGATCTAACAATCAAAACTTACTTATCAAAATAGAACTTACCATCTAAGAACTAAGAATCCAAATTTAAAGTTACTCTGTACATTTTTCATCACATCAGAACCGCTTCACTAAATCAAACAGTTGCGTTTTCACAGCACGCTGACGTCACCAGCCGCTCAGCGTGTGAATCAGGATTCCGGAACAGCGTCTCTGCATCAGCTACACTCTCTGCTTGTGACCGCTCCCCAAACACTCTTACCTGAGGAATATTATCAGCGCAATAAGGATTTCATCTACCAACTAAACCAGGGGCGTAAACGCAAGTATTTGGTTTATTGATTTATGCACTAAATAACGTTATTAACCACTGTGAACTTATCACCTATATGAATCATTATATATGAACTGTCAAGAATCATTATACATGAACTGCCAATAACAAAGTATTTTCTCTGGTTATACTAATTAACAAAGAATACAGTTCACCTCTGCCTGTTACATAACGGATGCTGTGACTCTATTATAAATAATCCTCTTAGGCCAAAACTTTACAATATTTTTCATTTAGTGTTACTACACATAGATCAAGTCTGAACTTTCTCACTTTGCGTTTACTACAAAAAGCTCAAGTCTGTTAAATTTGATCTTTAATCTCTGAACAGAGTTATATTTGTCCAAGTGTATATTACTTTTACTCTTGAGACATTTAAACTTTATTCTTTATTTCACTAATCACCACTGTTATTCCTAAGAGGTATCAGTTCCCACTCCTCATTGGGAACTGCATAAATAGGAATACCTACAAACATATATTATTTCAGTATTCAAGACTTAGGGTTATTGCAGTTAGGTTTAATTGTAACATAGGTTAGGATTTATTTTACAGGTAATTTTGTATTTCTTTTAGCTAGGTAGCTATTAAATAGTTAACAACTATTTAATAACTATTCTAACTAGCTAAAATAAATACAAAGTTACCTGTAAAATAAATATAAATCCTAAAATAGCTACAATGTAATTATTAATTACATTGAAGCTATCTTAGGGTTTATTTTACAGGTAAGTATTTAGTTTTAAATAGGAATAATTTATTTAATGATAGCGTAGTGTTAGGTGTAATTGTAACTTAGGTTAGTTTTTATTTTACAGGTAAATTTCTCTTTATTTTAGCTAGGTAGCTATTAAATAGTTAATAACTATTTAATAGCTATTGTACCTAGTTAAAATAAATTGAAAGTTACCTGTAAAATAAAAATAAATCCTAAGATAGCTACAATATAATTATTAGTTATATTGTAGCTATATTAGGGTTTATTTTAAAGGTAAGTATTTAGTTTTAAATAGGATTAATTTAGTTAATAATAGAAATATTATTTAGATTTATTTAATTAATATTTAAGTTAGGGGGGTGTTAGGGTTAGTGTTAGACTTAGGTTTAGGGGTTAATAATTTTATTAGAGTTGCGGCAGTGAACGGGGGGGCAGGATAGGGGTTAATAAATGTATTATAGGTGGCGACGGTGTAGGGGGGGAGGATTAAGGGTTAATAAATTTAATATCGGTTGCGGTAGGGTCCGGGAGCGGCGGTTTAGGGGTTAAACTATTTATTTAGTTGCGGCGAGGTGCGGGATCAGCAGGATAGGGGTTAATAACTTTATTATAGAGGGCGGCGGTATAGGGGGGGCAGGATAGGGGTTACTAGGTATAATGTAGGTTGCGGCGGTGCCCGGGAGCGGCGGTTTAGGGGTTAATACATTTATAAGAGTTGCGGCGGGGTCTAGGAGTGGCGGTTTAGGGGTTAATACATTTCTAAGAGTTGCGGCGGGGTCTAGGAGCGGCGGTTTAGGGGTAAGTAACTTTATTTAGTTGCGGGGGGGCTCCGGGGGCGCCGGTATAGGGGGTAGAACAGTGTAGTTTAGTGTGGGTGCTTAGTGACAGGCTAGCAATAAAGCTGTAAAAAAGCCGAAGAGCAGCGAGATCGGATGAGTGATAACTCTCACAGTCCGCTGCTCATCGCCCCGTACTTGGTGCGCGGCTTTTTGACAGATTTATTGATAACTTAGGCAAATTTTTTCAGGTCCGCAGCGGCGATGGTAGGCGAGCTTAGGTGGGTGTATTGGTCCGGCGAAGGCAGGAAAGTTGACACGTTGATAACTATCCCCCTAAATGTCAGAGATAATGCTTCTTGCATTATTCTTGCTTTTTCATTTTAAAAACTGGTGTCGGCTCATACTCTTTCTACATGGAAGCCAGATATAAAACAGAGGGGGTTGCCTATAATATAACCTATCTTGACATGTTTTACACAGTTATCTGGACTGTGTCCTGTTTCATTGAATTTATTAACAAAAAAATAGCTGTTTTGCTGAAGGTATACTGTTACCAGACATAATGCTTATATTCAGCTTCTGTTCTTCTGTTACATACTATCACCTAGATTACAAGTTTTGCACTATAGAGGGTGTGAAACAAACGCAACAAAAGTTGCGTTATTTCACCCTCCATAGCGCTGCCATTATGAGTTTTTTAAAAGCCGCCTTGTGCGTGTGATATGGTTGTGCGTGTGATATCAATGGGGAGAGAGTGTTAAAAAAAAACTAACACCTGCGATCACAGAATGAAAAGCTCTGTAACGCAACCCCATTGATGTCTATAGGGAAAAAAAGTTACGTTTAAACCTTACACCTTAACATACACCCCTTATCTCTCAATATTGCCGCCACTATAATTAAGTTATTAACCCCTATTCCCCCCGCACCCCAACATCGACCACACTATAATAAAGATATTAACCCCTAAACATCTGGCCTCCTAAATCACTTCCACTAAATAAACCTATTAACCCCTAAACTGCCAGCCCACCACATCGCCAAAAGCTAAATTAAACTATTAACCCCTAAACCTAAACAACCCCCTAACTTTACATTAAAATTACAAGATCTTAAAATAAATAAAAACTTACCTGTGAAATTAAAAAAAACTAAGTTTAAACTATAAATTAACCTAACATAATTATTAGACTAAAATCAAAATAACTACAAATTAAATAAATTAAATTACTCAATAAAAAAAACTAACACTACTAAAAAAATAAAATCTACAGTTACAAAAAATTAAAAATGCTAAATTACAAAAAATAACAAACTAAATTATCCAAAATAAAAACAATTACACCTAATCTAATAGCCCTATCAAAATAACCCCCCCCCCCCCGAACATAAAAAAACCTGAAGCATACGAAAAACTAACACTAGCCCTTAAAGAGAGCCTTTTGCAGGGCATTTCCCTAAAGAAATCATTTTTTTTCCCTGAAAAAAATACAAAGACCTCCCAACAGTAAAACCCACCACCCAACCAACCCCCCAAATAAAAAACCTAATGCTAGAAAAAAACTTAAAGGGACACTCAATCCAACTTAAACTTTCATTATTCAGATAGAGCATGCCATTTTAAACAACTTTCCAATTTACTTCCATTAAAAAAAATGTGCACAGTATTTTTATATTTAGACATTTTGAGTTACCAGGTCCTACTGAGCATGTGCAAGAATAAGTGTGTATGCATTTTGTGAATGGCTATCACATGGTACGTGTATGCATTTGTGATTGGCTGATGGCTGTCACATGGTACAGGGGGAGTGGAAAGAGACATAACTTTTAAAATTGTCAGCAAAAAAATCTACTACTCATTTGAAGTTCAGACTAAATGCTATTGCATTGTCTTGTTATCTTGCATTTGTTGATTATGCAAATCTACTGTGTTGACTGGTCCTTTAAGCTACCCATTGTCCTGAAAAGGGCATTTGTATGGGCATTGCCCTTGAAAGGGCATTCAGCTCTTTTTCTTGCCCTTAAAAGGGAAATCAGCTCTTTTACCGAAAGCCCAACCCCTAATCTAAAAAAAACCCCACCCAAATCAAATCAGCCAATATAATTTCAGTAGCTCTCATCCTATTGGCTGATTTAAACAGCCAGTAGGATTTCAGTAGCTCTCATCCTATTGGCTGATTTCTAAAACGCCATTTTGAAAGGCTCCCTTGCATTGAATATTCAGTATATGGCGGCGACCGTATGAAGAGGATGCTTCACGCCAGATGTCTTCAGGATGGAGCCGCTCTGCATCGTCGGGATGAAGATAGAAGATGCCGCCTGGATGAAGATAGAAGACCTCACCGCCTGGATGAAGACTTCTTGCCGCCTGTATGAGGTTGGATGTCCGGACTTCAAAAACTGTAAGTGGATCGTCGGGGGTTAGTGTTAGGTTTTTTTAAACTTTTTTTGGCATTGGGTGTTTGTTTTTTTTAGATTAGGGTTTGGGCTTTCAGTAAAAAAGAGCTGAATACACTTTTAAGGCCAAGAAAAAGAGCTGATAGTGATGTGGGAGGCCAGAGGTTTAGGGGTTAATAACTTTTTTAGTGGCGGAGATGTCGGGGAGCGGCGGAATATGGGTTAATATCTTTATTATAGTGTGGGCAATGTTGGGGTGTGGGGGAATAGGGGTTAACAACTTTAGTATAGCGGCAACAATGTTGGGGAACGGCGGAATAGGGGTTAATACATTTTAGTAGTGGCAGCGATCACGGGAGCGGCAGATTAGGGGTTAATAACTTTAATATAGTGTTTGCAATGCTGGAGGTCCTCGGTTTAGAGGTTAATAGGTAGTTTATGGGTGTTAGTTTACTTTGTAACACTTTAGTTGTGAGTTTTGTGTAACAGTTTTTTTGCATAAAACTCATAACTACTGGTCTCAGATTGCGCAACGGATCGTGCCATGGGTATAACACAAGCTTTTTAGCCTCACCACAAACCTCGTAATGGCAGCGCTATGGAAATCCCATGCAAAAACTTTATTTTTTTGAGTGCGGGACTGACGTTGCATTACAGGCTAAAATGCTTGCGTTACAGTTATACCAACAAGACTCGTAATGGCTGCGTTGCTGTTTTAACGCTAAAATGGACATTTTTTCAGCGTTAAAACATGAACGCAAAACTTGTAATCTAGGTGATCGTTTGTTACTTTGTAGTTGAACTTTTGCAATGCTATGTGGCCCATTTATCAAGCTCCGAACGGAGCTTGTGGGCCCGTCTGAAGACTCGCCAGAAACAGCAGTTATGAAGCAGCGGTCTAAAGACCGCTACTCCATAACCCGGTCCGCCTGTTCTGAGCAGGCGGACAGGAATCGCTGGAATTCAACCCGATCGAATATGATCGGGTTGATTGACACCCCCTGCTGGCGGCCCATTGGCCGCAAGTCTGCAGGGGGCGGCGTTCAACCAGCAGCTCTTGTGAGCTGCTGGTGCAATGCTGAATATGGAGAGCGTATTGCTCTCCGCATTCAGGGAGGTCTTGCGGACCTGATCTGCACTGTCGGATCAGGTCCGCAAGACCTTTGATAAATAGACCCCTATAGGTTCTCTTAGTATATGCCGCCTCTTTTACAATTTCATATACATGCCATATTTCCCATTTCCTCATCCCTAAACCACTTGTGTAGACACATTCCATCTCCCATTAGCCTAGCTATTCTGCCTATTAGAAGCCTCTGCCACGGCACCAAGCAGTCTTGAAACTTTACTCCAGACCTACTTTGTTTAATCTCAATATCTGGTCAGTAATATGTACTGTTTGCTTCCTTCATACACTTTTTATTTCTTCTATCATTTGGTTCCTATTACCTCCAGTATAGCTACTGCTAAGATTTAACTTTAACAATAGTAACTCACTTTATAATTTTTCTGCAGAATGGAGGTTGCCTTTGCAATTTGCAAGCGATGGCAACACGCCTTCCTAACTACAGCTGCACCTTCCGATCCTAATCAAGGGCACCACAGGATACGGATCGTTTCTAACACAAGCAGTAGATACTAAGAGAGGAATCTCCCCCTGCACAATAGGGAACATTAAGCCAAATGACTCTTCCTCCCTGTTCACAGTGACTGTTACCTGTTTGGTTTGATTTGATTTTATCCATTTTTCTTTTTTTATTGATTTCTTTAGAAATGATATCGATATGGGGAATGATGTACATTTCATAAATCCTTGTTCGCATATTGTTGTATATATCACCACCCTTAGCACCTAACAGCGCTTTTTGTTTTCCATTATTCTTGACAAAATGTTCTCCATCTATAGCCTCCATATTGTAGGACTTTGCTCCTATGTCAAATTTGGCAATAGAAAGAGGACAATATGCATGCAGATGTTAAAAAACAAGCTAACCACCTTACTAGAGCTTAAAATTTAAAAAATGTTCCCCTTTAATTTGTTCCCAACGATCCACTTTACCTGCTGGAGTATTTACTTTATCCTTATATTGGCATTTGAAATAGCTGATTTAGCCTGTGGTATCCCCACCTATTCTGAAAGTTTCTGGCCTTAGGTCCAAGCTATAGATAAGCTGTGTAAACACAGCCAGCAAAATAAATTGTACTCCCAGTGGGGTATAAAAGAGATAAGGTAATAAAACGTTAATTTCCCATTGTTGTCTCCAAGTATTGGTCTTTGGTTTAAGGACAGAAATAAGATAAAGAAGCATGTATATTTACACAGTGTGATAAAGTATTGAGATCTGATTATACCTACAAGCTCAACCCATTTTATTAGGTTGTGTCTTAAAAACACAAAATCAGCTAGCTTCATATACACAAATAAACCTTAAGGTCACAGGTAAAAAAGCTTGACCTTAAATTCAAATGAATCTTCAAGAAGTAAACACTGTCCTCATATTCAATATAAGGGCACAGTGTCCAGAGACCTCCATATATTTTGTTATGGCAAAATAATACTAGTTACAGAACAGTTCAGAATGCACACTTCAGAATGAAGTTTCACTACATGACCAGGTTTATTTATTGCAGGAAATAAAGTGAAACTTGAATTGCTACTTTTGGTAACCAGGACCACAGACCTCAGGGAACAAGAGTACAGGCTCCTACTGATGGATACCAGGACCACTGGTAATGTCACTATCGGACATCAGGACACAATGTGTCAGGAATAGCCTTATGCAGACAGGATCCTGCCTGGGCTCTCTCCCTACTCCTTTAAAAGGATCTACACAGCTGCAGACAAGTGCTTAGTAATTTGTTAGTCACACTCTAACTGTGAGCTGAGCCAGAGCAAGTTGGATTGTTTGTATCTTCAATCTTTTGGATTATAATTCCTGGGAGACTTTCCAGCCTGTTCCTGTTTTCGGACCGTATCGGTCTCACTGCTCGCATACCCACGAGCAGCACGCTAGTGAATCACATGACCGTAGTCCCGTACTAACAGCAGAAGGACTCATCTGTTCTGAACTGAATCTGTAAGCACTGACTGCTCTAAACTCAGTTTGCCTCTCAGCTGCTCACGTAACATTACCAAGGAACGTTAGTAATTAACCTGTCAGCTCCGACGATACTGAAGCCCATCTGTCAGTATTCTATTTAGGAATCTCCTGTTTTTTTTTTTTTTGTTTTTTTTTTATTGAGGTTTTTTTGTCAAAATAAACATTTGGTAATTGCCAATATACAATAAAACAAAAATCAGGAGAGTATTACAAAGTAAGCTGTAAACATATGACAAATAGGTAGACCAAATGGTTGAAAGACAATTACTTTCTCATATTATACAGTAAGCACCATGGTAGCTGAAGACCTACTACATGAACCAAGCAGTGACTTTCAGGCTATATGGGGCTATTGCAAATAGAACAAAGAGTAGGTGAACATAAATTGGAGAGGGCCACTCGTGGACCCCTATTGAAAGAACCTCATTTTTTGTTTTCTGGGATAATATAATGTCAAGCTCCCTTACTGATAAATGGGTTTATGTTGAAACATTGGAACACCTCCATAAAATTAGCTAACAGCTGTGTTAAAATAGCATGCGTAGGTGACACAAATTAGCGATCAGTCCTGCTGATCTAGACAGGGCATATAAACGCATTCCTGTTATGTTATGAAGGGTTAGGTACTTAGGGAGCAATTAAGAGCTTTGATTCAGGTGCGGTATAGACAAGATAAACCGCCTTGTTAGTTCCCCTAAAATAGGGAATACATTATTGTCGGGGTGGGGGGGGAGGTGGTGTTTGTCATATTTTCAGAATTATCTCACCGTTTAGGGGCATTAAAACAAAATAAAATGCACTTAGAACTATCTTCGCTATATAAAACATGAAACATGAACAGGGAAAGTTTAAACACGCAATAATAAGCTATGCAAATACAATAGAAAGAAATATGATATATGCTGATAGTGAAATAGCTATACTCAAAACTATGTAGCAGGGCATATTAAGAAATGTGCTTGGGCACTGTCATAACCAAAAATTCTCTATATCCATAAGATTGGGCCATATTGCTGAAGTGTAATATATTGTTTAGTGCGCCACCATGGATTAGTATATATATTTAGTACCAAAAGGCGTACCTGTGAAAATCGGATAGATGTTTCTAGGGCTAGCCTCCCATACATCCAGGATATTTGGATCAGTATGAGCTCTAGCAACAGCCACGAATTGTTGCTCCAAGTCTGAAGCTTGTATAAGAGGACCTGAGAGTCCAAGGCGACATTTATGGTGGAGGCAGTACTGTTCCATGGTAATATTTTAGGGAGAGGGGCTATACCTCAAAGTATTAGTGCAGGTCCAGTCTGCATTGGAAACTAGATTATCCTGTATGATAAGTCTAAATAAAAGGTATGCCTACAGTACCCCTGTGTACGTGTCTATGGGGGGAATAGGCAATAGCCTAAGACTTTAGTTATAAAAATAAATATAAGTAAGGTGCCTCACAGGAAAGCCTGGTTCACCGAGCACATAGTAAAACCTGGGCTGAACCAAAACCTAGAGAGCCAGCGTCCAAGGTCTATTTATATATAATTTCTCAGAATGAGGCTAATCAAGAAATACTTGTAGCTAGAAACAAAGGTATTAATGACACATAGATACAACTAGGGAACACACAATGCAATAACACAGTAGAGGATGGACTAATCTTATCCCAATTACTCTATAACATACACAGCAAACATATTATATAAACTCTTAGTAAAATGTGTTGTGCTGTCTCGGCCGCTGACAGCACGGGCACTTGTGGGGACCATGGGTATATGTTCATCGTGTACAAATCCTTATAACTAAAGGGTCTAAATGTAGTCAGCGGATGATCATGCTAAAGAGGGCAGCCAGGCATCAGCCTTTACCATACTACATATAACTAAACTGACTGTGAGTGTGCAGGTCATGTGGTAGTAACTTGTTGGCATCTGATACAGATAAGATTCCCTAGTATTTATAGGTGCAGTAACAATTGCTTGTCTGGGGAGTATTAATATCCAACATAATGATGATTTACTGTATAAACCCTAAATTGAATAAGAGGCAGCACCTTGTTGAAAAAATCATTTAGACATACAGTGTCCAGCACACATCCAGCACATGTTAAAAACATATATAGTAGTACTGAAAATTAAGAACCAGCATGTAAATTAAAGTTAATCCCAACAGATACTGAGTCTATGTGACAGATCATGGTATAAGAAGGCAATGCGTAAATATTTGTGCAGAGAAAACTATGCAGAACATGTGTCACCAAACCAGGTACTCAGGGAGAACAGGAAAAAACATGGCAGATTCTAAATAGGTGAACCCATCTCAAGCGTAACCGTTTCAATGTAGGTGCAGATTTAAGGTAAGCATATCAATATAACAAAATGTCCAGAGTGTCAATCACAAGATCTCTCATCCGATCCTCTGTTACCCCGGTAGCTATTATGTGCTGAGTCCCAGAGCAAGCACAATTGTAAAGCGGTCCGGTAAAATGCAAACATGTCTGTCTCAGGGTATTTTACCGCTGTAGGAGTCCAACTGGGAGAATATGATTTAGCCGATACCGGCCCTGGGAGAATGTGATGAATTTCCCTGCAGCGCTAGCCTCTGAACCAAAGCTACCCCGTAATTAGTCAGCACCAGAAAGAAAGTCAGCTTATGGAGTGGTAGGAAGGACGGTGCCTGGGTCAAATAGAGCGGTATGTACTGAGGGGGGATTTTCACCGCTACTGACTTCGTAGCTATAGTTGTGTTGCGCATTTTCAGGGCCCCGCTGCTATGACCATGAGCTAAGTCTAGAGTGAGAGCTGCAGGTGGGACTGTACTGATGTGAGGGAGGGTGCCCGCAGCTGCGGTAGTACTTACAGCCCCACTAGCCGCCGGAGGATCAAGATGGCCTGGTTCTTGTAATGTGTTGCCCTTCCGTTCCACCATTGCTATGTTGCAGTCAGGGGGAAAGCGCCGGAGCCTCACAGCACCACTCCCATCTCGTTTACTTGAGGTGGATTCAGCAAGGTTGGGCTGCCGAGGCTGACAGCCGCCATTTCTTTGAGGAGCAGTGTACAGCTTGTTAGCCAGACTAGCATGGTGGCTTTCAAGTAGATATCTCATCTCCTCCATAAAGTAAGATGGAATCTTCATAGTGTAGGATAGGTCGGAACCCTCGAAAGATAAAAAGGTTTACAGCTGCCTGTGAGTGGAGTATATGGTTAGAGGTCTGCAAGATGGCGGCTCTCCCCCTCAGCTTTGTAGTGTATAGCAGTGATGGCAGGCTGGTGCAGGCTCTCCGGACCCCAAAAAGCTCACAGGAATGCGCTATCAGTGTTTAGGGCTATCCACATAGGTTCAGGGTTTAAAAAGATCACAGTAAAGTGTGGAAAGACCTCTAAATTAAGATCCTGGGCCTGGGAGCTGCACCAGAACACGTCCTATCGGCTCTGCAGTTGGCTCCACCCCCCAGGAATCTCCTGTTTTGATGTATTCCTGTTCAACCCAATTGCTAACTCCTATGCTGGACATATTTAAAGTGATAGTTTAACTGAACCTAAGGAAGTATCGTGAGACATCTGGGTCAGCTTTCTGCTATTTCTCTCCATATCGAAACCAAAAAGTAACAACACCACTTGTAAATTCAACTCTTAATTAAATCACTTGCTACCATTGTGTATCTCTCAAAATCTAGAGATGTATTGGCCAAAGTGATACATTTACACTATCTATTATATTGAGAATTATTACCAGATCTGCAGCTGAGGTCCATTTGTTCCAGAATCCTTACATATTACTAAGCCACAAGTCATGGAACCAGCAGATCTATCGCAAGTTGTTTATAGCCTTTCACAACGGGTGGATCAACTAGGTCAAGGCCTTAGGGAACTCCAAGTGGAAAATTAAACACTATGCAACATCATAAAGGATTCCATTACACAGAAAAGTACTCAACCAGATATGCCACCTGAACCACAGGTATCACTACCCGACACCTTCTTTGGCAATCGCAAAGCTTACAGGCATTTCTAAAATTCCTGTAATTTACTATTTCAATTAAAACTTAAGACATATAGTACCGATAAAATTAAAGTTTTGACTATTATATCATTCCTCAGAGGAGAACCCAGAGTATGGGCGGAAACTTTCTATGAATCCAACAACCCTATATTATCATCTCTAAACCAGTTCATTGCTACTATGGATGAACTCTAACAAGACACCAACCTTCAACTTACCACTGAGTCTAACATGAGAAGTCTCAAACAAGGCCGCCGCCCTGTAGAGGACAATATCACAGAGTTCAAACAATACTCCACGGATTCGCAATTGAACGCCATTGCACTAAGGAACCAGTTCAGGATCGGCCTATCAGATTCCATTAAAGATGAGCACGTATGACCAGCTCACCGCTGACTTTGGAGCGCTGGTATTGGAGTGCGGTAATGAGCAAAATTTTGCTCAACGCTCACTTCTTGCCATTTAACGGCAGGTTTGTAAAAACCTGTAATACCAGCGCTGCATGTAATTGAGCGGTGAGAGAAAACTGCTCGTTAGCACCACACAGCTCAAAACAAAAAACTTGTAATCTAGCCGATAGTGAGGCTCCACGGTATCCCATCTACATTGGTCTCTGACAGAGGGACCCAGTTTACGTCTAACTTCTGGAAACAACTTTGTAAAATGTTACAAATCGATCATCGTTTCTCCACATCGTAGCACCCACAAACCAATGATAGAGTGGAACGTATGAACCAATGGCTGGAGCAGTACCTCCATTGCTACTGTTCACAACACCAGACCAATTGGGTACAATTCCTACCCATGGCTGAATATGCCTTTAACGATGCAATAAATTCTACAACTAAAATGTCACCCTTTTTCGCTAATTACGGATACCACCCATCTATAACCATTGCTCCGGGGGTTGTCTCCACCTCTCCACAGGTTGATCATTTGACCAATTCACTATTAGAAACATTCAAGATTCTCCACGATAATATCAGTCACGCTCAAGCTAACCAGAAGAGGAATTATGACTTGAGAAGACGACCATCCCCAAAGTATGCAGTCGGTGACACAGTTTGGCTGTCAACAAAAAACCTCAGATTATACATTCCTAGCAAAAAGTTTCCCATTCCCCATAATAAAAGTAATCAACGCAAATGCAGTTACTCTCAAATTACCTCCTAGCTTACACATATATCCGATGTTCCATGTCTCCTTATTAAAACCAGCAAGACACATGAGGGACTCCACTAAAGTATTGCTACCTACTCCTGTAGTTGATCTACCTGATGAATATAAGGTACAGAGCTTATTGGATTCCATATATCACAGATGGCAATTACAATACCTCGTACACTAGAAAGGTTATTCCAGCCAGGATGATTTGTGGGAACCCTCTGCTAATATTCATGCACCCAGGTTAGTGGCTATGTTCCATCGTCGCTATCCAGATCATCCCCGACCTCAAGTTGTCTTACAGCTTGCTTGAGGAGGGGGTCATGTCAGGAATAGCCTTATGCTGACAGGATCCTGCCTGGGACCTCCCTCTACTCCTTTAAAAGGATCTGCACAGCTGCAGACAAGTGGTTAGTAATTTGTTAGTCACACTCTAACTGTGACCTGAGCCAGAGCAAGTTGGATTGTTTGTATCTTCAATCTTTTGGATTATAATTCCTGGGAGACTTTCCAGCCTGTTCCTAAACTCAGCGAAGTTATCTACCATCTCGTGCTATAAGAGAATTAACCTTGATCTGTTTGCAAGGATTCAAATAAGCCTTTCTTCCCTTAAATTGTATTTGGAAACATTGTGTTCTGCTTGCCGTGGCCTTTTTAATTTCCACACCGCAACATTAACACCTACCATATCAACGGAAGATCTGTTTTCTACTACAGAGATCTCTCACGAAGGCACTTTCCTATTTGAAGCACTAGTTTGTTATGGGACCGTATCGGTCTCACTGCTCGCATACCCAGGAGCAGCACGCTAGTGAATCACATGACCGTAGTCCCGTACTAACAGCTGAAGGAATCATCTGTTCTGAACTGAATCTGTAAGCACTGACTGCTTTAAACTCAGTTTGCCTCTCAGCTGCTCACATAACATTACCAAGGAATGTTAATAATTAACCTGTCAGTTCCAACGATACTGAAGCTCATCTGTCAGTATTCTATTTAGGAATCTCCTGTTTTGATACATTCCTGTTCCACCCAATTGCTAACTCCTATGCTGGACATATTTAAAGTGATAGCTAAACTGAACCTAAGGAAGTATCGTGAGACATCTGGGTCAGCTTTCTGCTATTTCTCTCCATATCGAAAACCTAAAAGTAACAACACCGCTTACTAGAAATTTCCTGATTTGTTGGTGTAAATTCAACTAAATTAAATCACTTGCTACCATTGTGTATCTCTCAAAATCTAGAGATATATTGGCCAAAGTGATACATTTACACTCTCTCTTATATTGAGAATTATTACCAGATCTGCAGCTGAGGTCTATTCGTTCCAGAATCCTTACACCATGACACAGGTCACTAACACAGGGTGCTACTGCAAAAAGCAGAGATCTAGGAATACAAACTGTATCTACATAAATCATGGTTCCAGCTTCTCATTTATGAGAGTAAAAATCAAGAACTCAGGAATATGGTCTGCAACTGAATGGACCAGTATAAAGGCCATTGTTTCTACTTTGTTTAAATGAGCCTGTATGCTGAGCTACTCCCATAATTACCTGTATGTGGGATATGATTGGAGGTGCCAGGTATATAGGTGTTGCTTCATCACTTACTTGTTATCCTATGATTAAGTGCCGCACGGCATGAAATGCGTAAGGACACACCCCCTTTCCTCATGTTTGATACTTTTTTGATGCTGGAATAAAGTATGGTATTTTAACTTGGATACGCTGGTGTGCTGCTTTTTATTCTTTACATATTGCATTTGATGTGGGAAACTTTCTACCCTGTCCTTTGACTTGTACCTCGCTACTCGTATTGAATAGACTGCTCGGTCTCATGCTGCCTTTCAATAACTCTGATATGAAGGAAGTTACGGTTCTGCCGCATTGAACCTGGAGCTGCGCTACTCCCCTTCTTTCTTGTATGGATTTGAGCAATTGTGTGGGCTTGGTTTCATACACAGCATCTGGATTAACTCATAAGTGTCTTTTTTTTTTTCAATCACTTGCATAGAAGTGCTTTATGGTGTATTGAGTTTGGGACATTATTTTTCTCAGGGCATAGTTTATAAATACAAACCACGATTAAGTAAGCACCTGTTGTTGGACACTATTATCCGATACAAACTTAAGCCTTAGTAGCAGTCAAACTTTCATACACAGTCCCTCTCCCACTGCACAGGGAAATTAATGTTCCACACTTGGTCAAAGTCATATAGAATTAAGACAGCCTCAAATGGGGTTAACAAACTTACAGCACCTCGTCATGCTCCAGACTTCATCTCTGCTAACCTGAGCTTCTCTATCTCTAACGGATCCTGGCAGAGACTCTACCTTACGCAGATAGCCAGGAACTCCGATCGCTGTTGCCGCGTTCACCCCTCGTCTGTAACTGATGACGCATCCAAACTCCCGATCATACGGTAGGCAGTGGGAGTGACTGCTACTGGCAGGAGATCCAATCCAGGGGAGTGCTTCACCAGATATCCGAACACCACCAAAAAAAATTGAAGAAAGGAGCACCTCCAATTTGGATAAAAACATAACTTTTATTTTTAACCTGTGTTTAAGTGGGTAAGTAATAGGCCTGCAATGCGTATTATATATTTGTAAAAATCATCATCATAAATTTGATTCCTATTCGAAAAGAAATCAAATGCTTCCAACCTCTATTGTGTTGTATAGACGAATAGAGAGATGTGACATCCACCGTTAACCAGTTACAATATTTCTCCCATGTGATTGACTCCATCTCCAATAGTAATTGTTTTGTATCCCTCAGGTAGCTGGGTAGCTGTTTGACTAGTGGTTGGAGTATCCCATCCAGCCACTGTGATTGGTTCAAACATTGAATTTATACCACTGATGATGGGTCTACCTACCACATTGGAGAGAGATGTATGTACTTTGGGCAGGAAATTAAAGATAGGGACTACTGGATGTCCCTTTAAATGAGTAAAACATAAAATCAAAGACAAATACATTATATTTGCATGATGGGAATATGTAATGGGAAGACATGTGTTTGGTTGAAGTATAGTTTAAGTGATAATATCCAGATAACTATTAGGTTTAACATGGAGAGCAAATTGAGTATCTACCCCCTTGTAGAATTTGTGGGAATGGTAATGGTATATGGAAGAATACATTAGATATTCAGATGAATTGTGAAGATGAGGTTCCACATACCATGCCAATAATGCTCAATTCTTATTACAAGTACTGTTGAAATAGTGATGAATATACCTCAATTCTGTGAATACACATTGTCTTAAAATTTAATTTAATTTAATTTGTTTAAAACCTTACATATATATTTTCTACAGAGTAATATGAATGAATTACTATTGTCATTTTTTGGTATTGTTGTTATTATCGCTATATATGAAATGAAAACATTTGTACATATACACTCCCTTGAATGCCGCAAGGAATGAAATGTAATATTGTAACCGTTTGTGAAGATGTTAAAATGGGAGGGAAATGGTTAAATTCCACTAATCTTTTTAGCCAATCAGATGATATGTTTTTTAATATATAATGGGCCAGAACAGGCCAATGAACCACACTACAATTATGGCAGACCAGCCGAAATGCATCAGTGGGTTCTAGGGAATTGACCACTTTGTTTCCCACCTTTGCTGCTATGTTTTTGTAAAGAATTTTAAACACAGGTTAAAAATAAAAGTTACGTTTTTATCCGAATTGGAGGTGCTCCTTTCTTCAATTTCTATTGATAGGTGATAAATAAACAAAGACTGAACTTTAAGTCATCCCACTTAGACTGTATGCAAATAGGGTTTGTGGTCATACACCCATTATTGTCCTGAGCCTTTTCTCATCATTTGCACCTGTAAGCACTAGCTGTCAAGTAACAATATACTTGGCAGTCTTTTTGAGTAACAAGTTCTCTGGGTATTCCTCAATTTTCAAACACTCTATAAGATTAAACAAAACTATTTTTAATGTTGAAAGCAGGAAAGACTTTTTTGAGAAGATTTTCTCAATTGGTAATGACAGTGCCAATAGAGATCTCAAGAGCATGCTTAATCAGTTAGAAAGGCTACTTTTGGTTGATTAATGCCTAATGTGGGATACAGTCGCTTTTCAACACTATATTCAAGCTAGGAGAATCCCTAGAGGATTAAGGATAAGAAAATTTCCTTCTTATGACTTAGAGGATGAAGGCCTAATACAGGAGTGGAAAGAAGCACTCACCATTTGCTCTATTACCTTGATGAATATATTGGTTAAAATCAAAAATATGAAGACAGAAGCCCTTAAGGGGCATGTCCAATCATTCAAGGTGGAGCTTAAAGATCATAAAACTGATGAGCAATATAAGGGGCTAAAGGCTACCATGAAAACCAGAATTAAGAAGTCTGATGATGATTTAGCCTCCTTAAAAGGACGCAAGTTTAACTGTGACCAGGAAGACTATTTGAACAACAAATTTTATGATTGGTCGAGATTTACGGGGAAACAGAGGAGATTTTCTTCTGGTGGTCACAGAAGATTCAATAATATAAAGAATGACAAAGGCGATAACAAGGTTTAAAAAGATAGTGACCAGGATAAAGATAGAGAAAAAGAGAAGAATAAAAACAAAAAGAAAGGACATCGGATGAAAACTTCTACACCAAAATCTGAGCCCAAGTCCATATTGAAGAAAAATAGTTCTGATCGGAAAGTGATTTTTTCATCCACAGAACCAGACACATCAGAACAGAACTCTGATACTTCAGAGGACAGTGATGCAGATACATCCTCCTCTTCTACTCTCTCTCCCCCACCCTCTTTTTCATTACAGGGTCCCAAGGCCAAAGATTCAGAAGAAATTGAACCGGCAGTACGTCCCAAAACTAATAGCAAGTATGTCCTTTTAGGGAAAGGAAAAGGACGAGACGAGCAGGAAGAAGGAGAGGGAGGAAGAGCTTCAAAAATGAGACAGAAGAAGGACTAGTTCTTGAAGTCCTAAATTTTTTTTTTTTTAAATAATATTTTTATTGGATGAAAAGAAAAACAATACATAATAACGTATTTCAGATCACAAAGGATACATGTCAATAAAAGCTATATCAGTTTTTATACAATGCGAAAGCTTAACATCCAGCATTTTAATTTACATTTAGTGAATTATAAAACAATTTATACAACTTAGTAAAATAACTGAACCTTAGTTGGTCATTTTATTTACTCAAAACTGAGGTCACTTTGCCCATCTTCATAGAAACAGTTTGATCTAATTCATCTTCTACACAATTTACGTGGTAGGGGTCCCTCTCCTATCTAACAGTATTACACTGTATATTGTTATAGAGTAGTCAGTGTATATACATTTTTGTTTCCCAATAAAATTTTATATTATGGAACATTTCCATATCTTTCTTTACAAAGTATCCATATTCCTCTAATTGGATTGTTTGTTCCATAAGTGACTCCCATGCTTGGTATGTAGGGATTGTTTGGGATTTCCAATTAATAGCTATCAAGGATTTTGCAGTGTTGTACTAATTTCCTACGTATTTTACACGTGCAATGTGGGAGCAGATTTAATAGTGCTGTAGTGGGTTGGAGTTGGTACTCGTGGTTTTGGTTACTAATAGATTTAATGTATTCCCCTATTTTTAGCCAGAAAAGTTGTAATTTATTGCAAGACCACCATATGTGAATCATATTGCCTCTACTGCCGCAGCCCCTCCAACATGTGTCAGAGGCAGTTGGGTATATCGTCTTAATCCTTACCGGTGTGAGATACCATCTCGTTAAGATCTTAAAATTTAATTCTAATGCTTTAGCAGATACTGAAGATGTTCTGGTGTTATGTATAATGTGTTTCCAATCTTTTTCTGTTAATTCTATCCCTAGTTCCCTATGCCATCTATCTACATAGTTAGGAATTTCTTTTAGTTCTCTAAGTGATAATGCTTTTTTTGCCCATGTTAAAATGTGGCATAATGGCTGTGTACTAAGGCACAGTTGTTCAAACAGGGAGGGTTGTCTGGTTATCGCTTCTGTATCCGGCGAAGTGGCAAGGAAGTGTTTAAGTTGGTAATATTTCAACCATTTCGAAAATGCTCCCCCCAGTATATTATTTAATTAATTTCTCGGCTTGAGCTTACCACCGTTCAAAAATTTGCATATGGGTATCGTATATCCCATCTCCCAATTATGTTGTGTGTTCAGTTTTTGCTCTAACCCCCCATGTAGTTCTGCGTTGGCCGATACTGGGGACATAGGGGATCTCAGAGAAGATATCTTCTCATTATTGACTAAAATATTATCCCAGATTTTGAACACGTGCTGGTATAGAGGGTATCTTTTGACCCATGGCGGGCGGCTCTTTTTATCTACCCAACACAATGCACCAGGAGATGGGGATTTCAAGATATGGGAATCTAGTGCTATCCAGGCCTTACTTTCTGCATTGCGGTGCCAATCTAGTATTTTTTGTAAACATTTTGCCCTATAATACAAATCTAAATTGGGAAGTCCCAATCCACCTTCTCGGGTAGACCGATACATTGTCTTCTTAATGATTCTAGGTTTGATTTTACCCCAAATGTATTTATTTATCAATGTTTGTAGTGCATTGCGGAATGAGGTAGTCAATGCGATGGGCACCGTTTGGAATATATAGAGAATTCTGGGCAATACAGTCATTTTTACCGCCTGAATGCGTCCCCACCATGAAATTGATTTATCCCCCCATCTATTTAGTTCCCTCTCCAATTCTCTGTAAAGGGTCTGATAATTCCATTCAAACAGGATAGAGGGCTTAGGGGATAGGTATATCCCCAGATATTTAATGGATTTTTTTGGGGGGCTAAATGGACACTTCTTTAATATTTCTAAATATTCCGCAGCTGGCATAGTGATATTTAAAATCTCCGACTTTTGATCATTTATTAAAAAATTAGAGAAAGATCCAAACTCTCTAAACTCCCTCAACACTTCCGATATTGATTCTGTAGGGTTGGTCAGGGTAAGTAACACGTCATCCGCGTAAAGTGATAACTTATAATTATCTTGCCCTATCTTAATACCCGAAATCTGTTTATTTTGTCTGATTTTGTGGGCCAGTATTTCCATGCTCAACACAAATAGCAGGGGGGACAGGGGACATCCCTGCCGGGTGCCATTTTGTATAGAAAACGCGTCAGATAGTATATTATTAGCTTTTATTTTAGCTGATGGATTTTTGTATAAGCTGAAAATTCTCTTTAAAATAGTTTCTCCGAATCCCATCTTGCATAAGACCGCCTGCAGGAATCTCCAGTCCAGGCGGTCAAAAGCTTTTTCAGCGTCTGCAGAGACAATCACCATACCTATCTTGTGAGTTTTAGCATAATCAATTAATTGTAGTGTTCTGATGGTATTGTCCCTTGCTTCTCTGCCTGGAACAAATCCGGCTTGATCTAAATGCACTATTTGGGGTAAGATTTTGTTAATGCGCCCTGCTAGGACTTTCGCATATATTTTGAGATCTGTGTTGAGCAGTGAAATGAGCCTATAGCTACCCGGTAAATTAACTGGTTTATTTGGTTTAGGTAGCACGGATATGTGGACCTCTAAGCACTCTGTCGGGAATCGGCCTAATTTATCTACGTGTTGGAATGCTTTTAGTAATTGTGGGGCTATTAGTGTCTTATACATCTTATAATATTCATTTGAGTATCCGTCTGGCCCAGGGCTTTTATTATTAGGTAAAGTTTCGATAGCTGCTATGATCTCTTTCAGCGTAAAGGGAGAGTCTAGGCTATCTGCCTCCTGTGCTGAGATTTTGGGGGTATCTACAGTATCTAAGTATTGCAAAAGCGCCTTTGAATTTTTTGCGTCATGTGGTTTTGCAATGTTATATAATTTAGCGTAATAGTCTCCGAACACATTTGCTATTTTTTTGGGGTCCGTTTCCGCCTGCCCTTTATCATTGTCAATTTTAAAAATATGGGACTGGAATGTTTTTTTTGCTAGGGCTTTTGCTAACCATGTACCTGCTTTATTACTGTTGTGGAAATACATTTTTTTAAGATAAAATGCTTTTTTAATTGTATTTTGTTGAAGAAGCTTTCTGAAGGCTTCTCTAGCACTAGTTACTGACTGGGTAAGATTATCATTCGTAGGGTTAAGTTTATGTTGTTTTTCCAATGATTTTAACTTAGAGAATAGATTTTCGTATTCAATATTATACTGCTTGCGTAAAGTTGCTTTTTGCTTAATGATTTCTCCTCTAATGGTTGCCTTATGAGCCAACCAATTGTTAATCCCGTTCGTATCTGCTGATGTGTTAAGTTGGAAGAATTCTTATATAGTCTCGCCTATGTGGTTTTTAATATTTGGGTTGTGTAGTATAGTAGAGTCTAGGCGCCACATAGGTTGGCGTTTTGGCATCGAAGGCCACAGGAGTTCCAGGGTGATGGAGGCATGGTCTGACCATGAGATTGGCAGGATCTCAGCTTCTGTAGCTAAAGCTATGTTATTATGATCCACCAGCCAATAATCTATCCTAGAATAGGAGTGTCCTGGGTGTGAGTAAAAGGTAAAGCTCCGTGCTCTAGGGTGTTTCAGCCTCCAAACGTCTATTAATAACAGGGTGTCGAGTTGTTGTGTGATACGTGATCTATTTTTATGGGTTATTTGGCTTTTACCTGAAGAACTATATATGTGAGGATTCATTGTGATATTCAAGTCTCCACCTACTATTACCATACCTTTCTTTACTTCCCCTAGTTTGGTTAGTGCTTTATTATAGAAAGGTTGTTGACCCATATTGGGCACATAAATGTTCATTAACGTTAGCTGGCTATTATATAATGTCCCTATTAATATCAAGAACCTACCTTCCTCATCGGCATATTGTTCTGAAACCTGAAATGGTATATCTCTGCTAATTAGTATACCCACCCCATTTTTTTTCCATTGGAATTAAAGAATTGTTGGGTATATATTTTTGAATATAGGGTAGGCTCCTTATATTTGGCAAAATGGGTTTCTTGGAGGAATATTATCGAACCCTGTGATTTTTTAAACCAGGCCAAGGCCATAGACCTCTTATTTGGAGAGTTTAAACCCTTACAATTCTGTGATAACAATTTTATATTATAAGACATTGCATAGATATGTGTTTGGCTTTCTCATTAGCTTTATCTGTACTATAATCAGATGGGCAGCATGACATCTATCTTATAAGTTAGCGACCAACAATAAGAATGAAACATTTAGAACAGTAAAACAGAAAAAAACAGAAACAACATCGTAATCGCAAAAACAAATAACATGTTCTCACTCTCAAATGCGAGATGCAATTGGTAGGATAGGGGAATCCAAAGACCTAATTAGGTCAAGACACAATTGGGGTTAAGTAGCTTACAAGATGTATTTATTAATTAGAGCTAATAAATTAGCTAATACATTTTTTTTTTCTTTGTTTTTTTTTTTTATATATTATTATTATAATATTTATAATAGATGGCAAATCTGTAATGTTCCAGTGTCTCTAATACTTAGGTATTGAGGTTGAGTCTTTCTAAGTTAAGTGGGCTTCAAGAGGAAGAAAAAGTCACAAATCCTCCTCTATGTCCCATGCCATTAGTGTTCAAACAAAAGCGATAGTAAATCTTATTACCTGCATGTAGAAAGTTCTCTTAGATCCAGGAAGAGTTCATGAACTACTTTCAAATCTCCCAGATGTCTCTGTGGCATGTGTTGATCTGGAGGGCTCTGTATCAGTCTTCATCTGGTTCTTGAGCAAGTGTTGAGTCACTTGTGGCAGGATCTCTTGTTCTCTTTCGTTGAACCGTTTGCCATCGTGGTCTCTGTTGTAGTGGGTTAATTTCCTTTGGAGCTTTTGTCTCATGCAGAGACGGCAAGGAAGGCTGTGGTATTCCAATTTGGGTGCAGAAGGTTTCCAAGTCCTCCAGGGATTTATATATATATACATTCGGTTATTTTTCATCACTTTAATGCTGAATGGAAAGCCCCATCTGTAAGGGATCCCATTGTCCTGAAGGTGCTGTGTCAAGAATCTTGTCTCCTTTCTATTTTGCAACGTGAGTGGGCTTAAGTCGGAGTAGAGCTGCAGTTGATGTCCTTTATAGGTCAATGAGTGTAGCTGTCTTGCTGCTTTCATTTTCTTTTCTTTATCTAGATATTTGTGGAACTTTATAATTACATCCCTTGGAGGGTCTGTGTCTTTGGGTTGTGGGCGCAATGCCCTATGGGCTCTATCCAAGGGAATTTCTGTGTATTCTGGGTCCTTTAGTATGGTTTTGAACAAATCCTGGAGGTAGGAGTGCAGATTTTCGGAGACAACTTTTTCTGATAGACCTCTAATCCTTATATTCTGTCTCCTCCCTCTATTGTCTAAGTCCTCCAACTTTTCTTGAAGGAAGGATATTTGCGATTCTTGAGCCAGAAGTTTTCTATTCACTAGATCCATATCTGTGGTTTGAGTCTCAGATTGCTCCTCTAGGTATTCCACTCTATTCCCCAACTCATTGACCTCTTTCCTTACCTCCGCCAGCCCATCTTTAATCATACGGCCCACTTGTTGTATAAAGGATGTAAAGTCTCCCTTTGTAGGAAGGTCTTTCAAATCGGCCCTTGTGAGTGGCGTATCATTTGTCACCTCCTGTTGGTTTTCAGCCTCATCTGGAGTCTGAGATGAATCCTCTCCCTCCATTGTTAGAGCATGTGATGTTTTAAAGAACATATTCATCTTATTAGGAGTGTTTTTCTGAATCTTGTCATTTTTATGTGCTCTTTTTGACGCCATATTTGATATTTCAGAAGGTTTCTAGTGAGCTGTATTCCTTCCTGAAACCAGTGATTGTGCGATTCTTATATACAGAATTTGTGTTTAATGTCAGGGATCTCTTAACTCTTTATTATATCTGAGACTTGCAGCTCTGCAGGCTGCAAACTTCCTAGAAGTATCCTTAGCTAGTGTGTCAGACAATTTTGAAGAAGTTATAAAATGGGTACAACACAACCCACTAGCTACCTTTCCACTCTAAATGCAATCATAAACAGCAGACTTTTCCTTTTTATCCCTATTTAGAGTTGCATGTGGGTTTAAGGTAAATATTCTTCTCTTAGTAAGTGTGTATTAAAAACAGTTCTCAGTGTCTTGTATCCTGTTGACGGCACTTTTAGCTTAATGGTGATTAAGAGTGTATAGGCCTAACATCAAGCCTTCAGCTGCGTCACAGTGCCGCCTCTGCCAAACCGCACATAGCCCTTCAGTGCTGCAAAGTGGAGCTCGGTGGAAACACAGCCAGTGTAAAGAAAAATTATATCTATTCCAGTAGATCCTATGTGTGGCCGTGTATTTAATGTTCCGGTAAGTGGCAATATAAGTTTGCACAGTCCCTTATTATTATATTATGTTATGCTGAGAAGCTCACCTTACAGTGCGGGTTAGTGCTGTAATGGCCGCTCCTTAAAGTGCTGTTTTCACGCTCACTCCGCTTTAGTGCCTGCACAATCTCCCGGTCAGTGCTGTCATCTCCAAGAGAGCGTTGTCAGAACCGGGTGTCAGAGCTGAATCCTTGTATAAGGTCTTGATGTTTTGAGAAGTTTTACTTCTGTGCGGCCATGGTCCCCCGCTGTGTTTGGCGGTATTATCTTTGTGTGCGGTATAGCTGAGACACTCACTTTCTCTCTGACCTCTTATTTTAAACACTGTAGTTTAGTTTGCTGCTCCGGTATTCTTATGCAGATCCAACTTGAATATATAATGTTTTAGCCCCCATTTGTGTCTTTATGATTACAGAGCTTCACTTATCTGCGGCCATTTCAGTCCATGGTCGGCTCCGCCCCCCTTGAAGTCCTAAATTTATCAGACTTTCCTTTAAATTCTGATCATGTTAAAGTATTATCTAGAGGTTTGGGGTTTGCTCCCACACATGCTTTTTTCTACATTCACCACCTTAATGGATATAAATAAGTTTGTTCGCAAACTTGCTCTGAAGAGATTTTTTTTCTAAATCTGATCCCCCAATTATTGAACCTGTTGTTGAACCTGTTGTAACTAGAAATGTTCAATCGGGTACCCACAACACAGATCCTATAAGTACTAATCTTCAGGCCCAGACTGACCATAGGGCATACTGGGCATTTGCCCGGTGGGCCGCCGGTTACCTTATCCCCGCCCACTGGCTCAGACAGTGCTGCAGTGTTTACTTGGTTTGTTGCTGTGGTGCCCCTTTGCCCCAGTGTTTGTTTGCTAAAAGGCAGTAAAAGTAAGGCTTATGTATTTTATTTATGGGGTCTATTCACACCGTGGCCATGTAACTCTGCTCTAAATTGGCAATTTCCTATTTGCTGCCTGGCTGCTGTCACTTAGGCTGAATCTGCCGATTGTTGTTGTTCTTCCTTCTCCCCCTTGAGACTAAAGTTACAGCCTGCCTTACAGCTAAAAAAACAACATTTTCAGTGCCCTGCAACCTGCACTATAGTGTATGTTGTGCTAAATGAAAATGTCGGACATGGAGCATCTAATAAGGTAAGTTAGCAATAAACTACCAATTTGTGTTATTTTAACATATTTATTTCAAGTTCGGTCCTTTTGTTCTTTGGATTCTTAACCATTGGGCAGCCAGACAGGACTGTATTGTTTGCATAATGTATTGTAATATTATCTGGCAGCAAAGAGTTTCATATTAAAGTTAATACTTTTGTTTGATGACTTGTAACAATTACGATATTTTAGGGCATCCCAGCGCTACACGTTTTTGATGATTTTATACAATATAAATGTTATGTTTATTGGACAGTCATTATTAAAAGAAGTTTAATAACTATGCCACTTTGTACAACATTTTACCAACAAAATACTGAGAATGTCTTTATTCAAATATTGACACTACTACTACTACTACTACTAGGGATTTATTTCTATTACCAGTCACTACCTTATCTGGAAAGATATCCCGGGAGTGGAACTTTGTCTATAATGCAACTTACTATTAAAATGTTCTAATGAAATGATCTTTTAAAGCTTATTGGATATATGTTAAAATGTAAAACTGAGATGCAAGTGCTGTATGAAAAGTGAAATTGCAATAGTAATATACCAAAAGAGGCATGTTGTAATGTCTGGTATAAATGTGAGACTGTATGTATATGTGTATGCTTGTTTCTGTTTATTGTCATGTATTGCATTTACTGAGACTGTGTATGAAAGAGTATGTGTTGTGTGTTTGTGTGTGTGTGAAAGAGTCTGTGCTGCGTGTATGTGAGTCTGTCTGAGTGTCTGTATGTGTGTGAGAAAGTCTGTGTGTGTGAAAGAGTCTGTGTTGCGTTTGTGTGAGAGTCTGAGTGTGTCTGTGTGTGTGTGTGTGTGTGTGTGTGTGTTTGTGTGAAAGTCTCTGTTGTGTTTGTGTGTGTGTGTGTGTGAAAGAGTCTGTGCTGTGTGGGCTGTGTGTGAGAGTCTGAGTGAGTTTGTGAGAATTTGTGTGAGTTTGAATATGTGTGTGAAAGAGTCTCAGTAAATGTGTGAGAGTTTGAGTGTGTGTATGTATCTGTGTGTGTGTATTTTTGTGTGTATACGTGTGTGTATCTATGTTTGTGTGTATGTCTATGTGTTTGTATGTATCTGAGATTATATATGTGGCATAGTGCATTCTCCATTTTCTTTGTTGTAATATTTTTCTGGGTAAGGGCCACATACTCTCATACTCCCTTGGGCCCACACTTGCTAGGGCCAACTCTGCACTAAAGTTATGCACCTATCTGCAAGGCCGTTATTGGGTGAATTCACAAGGAGCTGATGTCAGAGTTTCAACAGACTAAAGGAGCACATATAAGTGAATTACAGCTCCAGCATACAATTATATACACATATACAGTATATATATATATATATATATATATATATATATATATATATATATATATATATATATATATATATATACAGGTAGCCCTCAGTTTACGCCGGGGTCAGGTTCCAGAAGGAATGGTTGTAAATCGAAACCGTCGTAAATTGAAACCCAGTTTATAATGTAAGTAAATGGGAAGTGAGGGAGATAGGTTCCAGGCCCCTCTCAAAATTGTCATAAGTAACACCTAATACATTATTTTTAAAGCTTTGAAATGAAGACTTTAAATGCTAAACAGCATTATAAACCTAATAAAATAATCACACAACACAGAATATATAATTAAACTAAGTTAAATGAACAAAAACATTTGCTAAACAGCATTATAAACCTAATAAAATAATCACACAACACAGACTTCACTTGCATTTTTCTGCAAACAGTTCTTTCTATGCATTCCAATCTGGACTGATTTATAGACAGGAAGATCTTGTTCCTTTGAAATCTGCTCGATAGATCAGGTCTGGTTAAACTGATTAATTTCAGCTTGCTTGGCTTTGCTGCAACACAAGCGGACAGCTCCACCTACTGGCTATTTTAATAAATGCACTGCTTCTCAATGCTTTTCAATAGCAGTCACATGACTGGAAAAAAGGTTGTTATTCTGAAACGGTGTAAATTGAACCGTTGTAAAACGAGGGTCACCTGTATATATACTATATATGATCCCCAATATTTGGTAATATTTGATCCCCAAAATATCACAACACATTTTGGAAAATCCTGAGAGTGCTTTCTATCTTCTTTCCTATTTTTGTATGCTAGCAACTTTCTATATTTACTCCTATTGTTATTTTTTCTTAATTCTCTTTGTATCTTTATTTGAAAAGCAAAAATATAAGCTTAGAAACTGACCCATTTTTGGTTCAGAACCTGGATAGCACTACCATTCAAGAAGTGCTACCCAGGTGTTGAACCAAAAATGGACCGGCTAAGGCTCCTAAGCTTACATTCCTGCTATTTCAAACAAAGATACCAAAAATGATAATAGGAGTAAATTAAAAAGTTGTTTAAAATTGCTTGCTCTATCTGAATCATGAAATATTATTATTTTTTAAATGTTTTTGTCACTTAAACACGTATTATACTTGTCATGTTTGGTATACGGTTAAAGGGACAGTCTACTCCAGAATTTTTATTGTTTAAAAAGATAGATAATCCCATTATTACCCATTCCCAGTTTTGCATAATCAACACATTTATCATAATATACCCTTTTACTTCTGTGATAACCTAGTATCTAAGCCTCTGCAGACTGACCCCTTATCTCAGTTATTTTAAAAGACTTGCATTTTAGTCAATTAGTGCCCTCTCATAAGAAACTCCATGGATGTGAGCACAATGTTAGCCTTCAAGGCCTTAGAAAATAGCATATGAGTTTATGTAGGCTTAGCTTTCAACTAGAAACACCAAGTGAACAAAGCAAATTTGATCATTGTAAATTGGAAAAGTTGTTTAAAATGACATGCCCTATCCGAATCATGAAACTTTAATTTTGACTTGACTGTCCCTTTATAGATATAGCGTTCTAAAGAAATCTACAACATTGTCACTGCTCGACGGGAAAAGTTTAAAGTTAAAGGTTTTTCTTTGTATACAGTTATGAAGTTTAGGTTTAGGGAAATGGGATAAGAGGGGGGAGGGGGGGGGAGAGGGAGTTAGGGAAGGGGGGAGAAAAATGGATGAAAATGATATAAACAGGGTGCTGAAAACTTTAATTGTTTTAAGAATACTAGGACATTGTAACCCAGCACACTTTTTTATTATGTTGTATTTGATGTGATCCATGACAATAAAAATTATTTCAACTAAATAAGACATGGTGAGCAGAGGGGGGGAGTGGGCCTCTTTGCCCTAAAATGCCCGGGCCCCTTTTTGATCCCAGTCCGGCCCTGCTAATCTTGATTCTTATTTAAACTTTGATGAAGTTCTTACTTTGGAACATTTAAGAGATTTCGATCTGGGTGATGGGAGACCCGATAATCTTGACATACAAAGACCTAAGAGGGTAGCATCAAGCTTTTATCCCATTCAATCTAGGGGTATACATCTGAATCTATTTCAGAAAAAGGTGGAACAGGATATTATACAGCTTGGTGAAACTGCCAAGATAAAAAGCGGCCCTGATTATTATAACAACTTAAGTACAAAGGAGAGGTTGGCAATTAAGCAGTTGGGGAGAACCATGACATTGTCATCAGGTCATCAGACAAGGGTGGCAATGTTATGGTTCTCAATAAAACTGATTATCTAAATGAGGCATTAAGGCAATTGGGTGACGGTGTCACCTATAGACAACTCATATCTAACCCTGTAAATGTTTTCAAGAAAATACTAGAGAAGCTCCTTGATGAGGCAGTTGGTTTAGAGATTTTTACCGACAATGAGAAATCTTCTCTTATACCTGAGCATCCAGTGACGCCCATCTTTCACCACCTTCCCAAAACGCATAAGAGCACAGTCAACCCACCTGGTCGTCCCGTTATTTCTGGGATAGGCTCCTTGTTTGAGCCTTTATCAGAGTGGGTTGACTCGGTTTTACAGCCATTGGTTAGAGGCTTGAGTAGTTATCTGAGGGACTCTGGCCATCTCATTTCCCTGTTGGAAAGAATCAATTGGCATGAAGATTTTGGGTGGGTGGTGATTGATGTGATGTCGTTATACTCTAATATTCCCCATCATCTAGGTATCCAAGCCATTCCCTATTTTTTACAACAAAGGACGAATTTCTCTAAGCAATTTCGTATGTTTATTTCTGAGAGCGTTGAGTTCCTACTATCCCATAATTTTTTCATGTTTGATGGCAGGTGCTACTTGCAAACATGTGGTACGGCGATGGGGCAAAATTCGCCCCCTCTTTTGCTAACTTATTTATGGGGTGGTGGGAGCTGAATATTCTCTATAATGAGGTCCATCCTTTTAAGAGTGACATACAATTATACATGAGGTATATTGACAATCTCATATTCATCTTCAAGGGTAACTATGTCTTGATGAATTTTTGAGTTTTATAAATAATAATTAGATATGTGCATGATCGAAAAATTTGTTTAGTTTCGGATCGATTCTGAGTTTTTTTAATTTAGTTTCGGATCGATTCGAATTCGGAAAACTACGAATGAATTTGTTTCGGATTTGTTTCGGATTCATTTGGATTCGAAAAAATTCGTCTGGATTCGGTTCGGTTCGGAAATTTGGAATTTCGGTATGTGTGCTGTGTATTAGACTAGTATTATGTACTGTATATTAGGAGTAACCCATAGCAGAGTGATATAACCTAATATACTGTACAATACTAGTGTAATCCATCTGAATTTACCGAATAAATACGAACTAATTCGGATTTATTCGGTAAATTCGGCAGTATTTTAGTTCGGAAATTCGAATCGATCCGAATCTCCGAATTTGCTGAATTTTCCGAATTTCTGAATCGATCCGAAATGAATTGCACATGTCTAATAATAATGAGTTGGGTCTTAGTTTTACAGGGATCTCACACAAGAATTTGGTTATTACAGACACCTACAGAAAGCCCACCTCAGGCAATAGAATTCTTCATGCTAATTCATGCCACCCGAAACACTTGATTAAGTCTATAACAAAGAGCCAGTTTCTTAGCTTAAGGAGGAATACTTCCTCAAAGGCATTATTTGATGCACAAGCAGATAAACTTATAGAAAGGTTATTGGCCAGGGGTTATAACCTCAGCTTACTTAGGAAGGTCCTAAAGGAGTTAAAGAATAAGCCTATGTCAAATGTGTAAAGCAAGAGTCTCAGGGGAGAAGGTAGCTTTAAAAATGAAACAATTGTATTTTCTACAGAATTCTCGTTACAGTACCAAGAGATTTGTGAAATAATAAAACGTAATTTAACGTTTCTAAAAGGAGATTATATACTATCCCCTGTTGTCGATCAGATCAAATTTGTATCTAGAAAGGCCCCTACTTTGGGGAATAAGCTGTCTCCCAGCTTAGTTTCCAGTAGTCAGAGTAAAAAAGGAGTGTGGCTTAACAAAAAGCGCACTTTCAAATGTTTGTCACGTAATTGTGGCACATGTGAAGTACTTTCTAGGGGCGATACTTTTAAAAGCTCAGATACGGGTGTATAATTCAAAATTAAACACTATGCAAACTGTGGTACCACTTTTGTGGTTTACCTCTTAGAGTGTAATTTGTGTAATGCCCAGTACGTGGGTCAAACGTCACGTTGCCTTAGGTCCAGAATTGGCGAACATAAAAGGGATGTAAAAAATTATGACAAGGACTCCAGTATAGCTAGGCATTTTAATGGGCTACATTTTACCCATATCTCTAATTTTAATGTTAAGGTAATAGACATTGTTAATTTGCCACCAAGAGGTGGTAACAAATATAAAATTCTTATAAAAAAAGAACTATATTGGATCTCTACGCCCAACACTAGAGAATTGAAAGGTTTAAATTGAGAATGGGATATAAGCCTATTTGTAGATTCATTATGATTTCTATATCATTCTGAACATTTTTTTTGTCCACTGTAGGTTTGTTTGGTTTATTTTGTTCATTTATTTATTTATTTTTATTTATTTAGTAAATTTAATAATATGTATTTATTTAGGTATTTATGTTCTAGTCTTATAATCTCTCATCTTTTTGTAGTTGCCCATTTAATGCCTTCAAGAAAAAGTTGTTCTAAATGATCTTAATGATGTTGTTGATTTTTGAAATGTTGCATTCTAATTTTCTCTAACAAGAGTCATTCACTGTAGCTTCTTTTATGTTATGATTCCTTTTGTGTACCCAGTGGAGAGGCTTTGTATTAGTGTATGAGTATTTCATTCATTGCTTTTACACTTTATCAATCTAGTTATGATTGATTTTTGCTCCTCTTTTGGGTCTCCATTAGTGTGTGTCATTCCACAGTGAATTTGAATTTATTTACATTGTATACCACATTCAATCAAAGTCGCCACTTTAGTGTACATTATTCCTTTTACTTTATCCTAAGATATGTTCTTAGTATAAGTTCAGCCTTTCCATTATGATTAAGCATATTGGCATTTTCATGTTGTTTTTGTATTCTTTCTTTAGTTCAATTCTTGTTTTTAAACCACATTGTTTCTACTTTGTATGAATGAGCCTGTATGCTGAGCTACTCCCATAATTACCCGTATGTGGGATATGATTGGAGGTGCCAGGTATATAGGTGTTGCTTCTTCACTTACCTGTTATCCTATGATTAAGTGCCGCATGGCACGAAATGCGTAAGGACGCGCCCCTTTCCTCGTGTTTGAGTGTTTGATACTTTTTTGATGCCGGAATAAAGTATGGTCTTTTAACCTGGATACCCTTGTGTGCTGCCTTTTCTTTTTTACGTATTGCCTTTGATGTGGGAAACGCTCTATCCTGTCCTTTGGCTTGCATCTCGCTACTATTAATAGACCGTTCGGTCTCGTTCGGTCTCGTTCTGCGTTTCAATATCTGTGATGTGAAGGAAGTTACTGATCTGCCACATTGAACCTGGAGTTGCGCTACTCTCCTTCTTTCTTTTAAAGGCCATTTTGCTGACATATGGGTATCCAGTAAAACAAACTTCAGATGTCTAACTGCTATCCCAGGCCAGAAAATGCAGACTGCTGTTCCTTAAGTAGAACTCTACATGCTTCTTAAGAACATAAGGGTTCTTCTAACAGGCTAATTGAACACCATCGGAAACCTATGATCACAGAGGTATGTTCAGAGGGTAGAGAAAAGGCAACCACAGAGCACAGGCATGTCTGGGACAAACTAAGTACCACTAAGTTTTATAATAAATGTTACTATATTTTATCAAGATTTTGTATGTGTACTTAAAGGGACATGCCACCCACATTTTTTCTTTTATGATTTAGAAAGAGAATGCAATTTTAAACATCTTTCTCATTTACTTATATTATCTAATTTGTTTTATTCTCTTGATATTCTTTGATGAAAAGCATTTCTAGATATGCTCACTAGCTGCTGATTGGTTGCAGCACATAGAAGCATCATGTGATTGGCTCACCATGTCCATTGCTTTTTCTTCAAATAAGGATATTTAAAAAATGAAGCAAAATAAATTATGGAAGTAAATTGTAATGTTGTTTAAATTTCTATTCTCTATCTGAATCATGAAAGAAAGATTTTGGGTTTAGTGGCCCTTTAAGTGCTTTAAGAACAGTTGTGAAGAAAATCACTACATCAGTAATAAACATTATTTAGAGAGAGTCCATATTTTTTTCCTTTTTTATCAAGTAGCATTTTAATCAATGGCCAACAATCCTATCTATCTGTCTATCTATCTATCTATCTATCTATCTATCTATCGTCTATCTTCCACATGCATTCATAAGATGTATTAATAACTAGATTCTTTTTTCTGCAATGAAATGTAAATCATAAAAACAGAAATTAACTCTCTTGCAGGGGCTATGAACCTGAATGGTAACAAATTTCAAAACAGATGGACAGAAAAGTGAACCCCCACAGTTTGCCAGATGTTGTAATTATTGTCAGACAGTTTGGCATATCACTACACATAATTTCACTACGGCATATGACTTTACAGTTTTCATGATCAGAACAGCTAAAGAAAAGCAATTTCTTGAAGAGAAGAGTGGAGCTCATATGTTTTCGGTTTGTTGTCAAAATGAATTTTAACAAGTACTTGGGATATTAAAAATAAGCAAAGAACCTTTTGAATTAGCATATCTGGAAAGAAAATTAAAAACCACTTGCCACGCTTTGCATAGTTAGAGTCATTATATTATATTGCTTTAGTTAACATTGTGTTATAAAATACAGTAAATAATTATTAGGATTAAAGTAATTTACTGAAAGATATTATTAGTCATAGGGGTGGAATTATTATTATCCATAACTTGTCCACCTGCTCGGAAGCGGCGGGCAGAAATCAACCCGATCGAATACAATCGGATTGATTGACACCCCCTGCTAGTGGCCGATTGGCCGCAAATCTGCAAGGGGTGGTATTGTACAAGCAGTTCTGGTGAACTGCTGGTGTAATGATAAATGCAGACAGCGTATGCTGTCGTCATTTATTGATGTGCAACGGACATGATATGCTACATCGTATCATGTCCACTCACACTTTGATAAAAATGCCCCTAAAAATTGTAATGCTTTATTATTTAGTCAATTTTCCCTTCGATGTACTGTATGTGGGGAAATTTTAGTTACATTATTAAAAATACAGTAATAGATATAGGATACTAATACAGAAATTAATTTAGCTCCAAAGTTAATTAAGTCTAATTCATTTGTGTTTAAAGCACTCATATTTGTTTGGCATAAAACTATCATTTCTACAATATTTTAAAGATACATGAATGTGTAACATAAATACAGTAATTTTGCTCTGAGATATCTTGTAAATTATTATAGGTTTATTGTCTATATATCTATCTATCTATCCATTTAAGTCACATAAGGATCCCAACATCTACAAATAGCAAGAAGTAATCTCTGAGGGCTAGATTCCAAGTGGCGCGTTAATAGTTGCACGCAGGCGATAAGGAGTTTATCGTGGGTGTTTGCGCGCATTGAAAGTAGTGTGTATTAGAAGTTGAAAGTAAACACGGTCGCTCAAGCACAATTGAATTTAATTTGCAACCGGTTAGCATGACTTCAGAGCTCTGTTTTGCTTGAATAAAAAGTTGCATAAAACACATCTAAAATACATTAAAAAGTACACTTACACACATAATAACACCATCTAATATATTTTTTTTTTTTTTAAATTGCAATACAAAAGTTATAAGGGTTTAAAAATATGAGGTCTCAAGTGTTAAAAAAAAAGCCCTGTAAAGTGCTTAAAGGACCACTAACCCCAAAATCTTTCTTTCATGATTCAGATAGAACATACAAATTTAAACAACATTACAATTTACTTCTATTATTTATTTTGCTTCATTTTTTTAGATATCCTTATTTGAAGAAAAAGCAATGCACATGGGTGAGCCAATCACATGAGGCTTCTATGTGCAGCAACCAATCAGCAGCTACTGAGCATATCTAGATATGCTTTTCAGCAAAGAATATCAAGAGAATAAAACAAATTAGATAATAGAAGTAAATTAGAAAGATGTTTAAAATTGCATTCTCTTTCTAAATCATGAAAGAAAAAATGAGGGTATCATGTCCCTTTAAATATTGATATACATGTCTAAATATATATATATATATATATATATATATATATATATATATATATATATATATATATATATATAAAATTATATATACTGTATGTGTATGTGTGTCTGTGTTCATATGAATCTATGTATCTATAAGTGTATATATGTATTTAAAGACATATATACACATATAAACACATAAATGCATATGTATAAATATATAGACATATATAGAAGTTCATTGGACCCCTTTGCAGTCAAGTAGCTTAAAACATGTAAAATCATATTTATTAAATTATCATTCACTAAATACATAAGAAATGCATAATTAACAAGTGAATAATAACAAAATAATATAATAAAACTTATTCTGAATTTCATAAAAGCAGTAGATTTGTTTCTGGCAAATTGATTTTTTTCTCCCATTTACCAGCCTCCTGTATCATGAGAAAGACATCAGAAAATCACATGCTCAGTAGGAGTTGGTGCCTCAAAATGTGCATGTAAAAAGGTTGTGCAAAATTTGATAACTTAAGTAATATGGAAAGATTCTTAAAATTGTGTGCTCTTTCTGAATCATGAAAGTTTAATTTTGACTTGAGTATCCTTTTAACTGTGTATGTACTCACATAGGGAAATAAGTTTTAAACATTTATAAATAGATATTAATATGTATATCTGTATATATCTTTATATCTAAAAAAAAAACATCATATATACTGTATATATATTTTTATATATAAATAAATATTTTTGAAAAAATAGAACATATTCTGCTATGTGAAGAACATTGGAATGTGAAATATCCATATTTCATGTCAGGTTAGCACACTTTAGAAAATGAGATCAGGTTTGCGTGACTTGTTGGGTGTTTTTTCCACTTTTCGAACAACATTGAAGTCTTTGGGATAATACGTTAATGTAGTCGTTTCAGGTTTTTGAGCATATCAAGTTAGTGCACAAGCGAAAACTTTTTAATTACAACTTGTAATAAGCACAGTACCCAACGCATGCAAAAATCTTACTTCTAGCGGAGTTAGTGCAAGAGCGGGACTGATAAACACTTGCAGGCCCATTTATCAAGCTCCGTATGGAGCTTGAAGGGCCGTGTTTCTGGCGAGTCTTCAGACTCGCCAGAAACACAACTTATGAAGCAGAGGTCACAAAGACCGCTGCTCCATAACCCTGTCCGCCTGCTCTGAGCAGGCGGACAGGAATCGCCGGAAATCAACCCGATCGAATACGATCGGGTTGATTGACACCTCCCTGCTGGCGGCCGATTGGCCGCGAGTCAGCAGGGGGCGGCGTTGCACCAGCAGCTCTTGTGAGCTGCTGGTGCAATGTTAAATGCGGAGAGCGTATTGCTCTCCGCATTTAGCGAGGTCTTGCGGACCTGATCCGCAGTGTCGGATCAGGTCCGCAAGCCCTTTGATAAATGGGCCTGTTGTAATCTAGCCTTTAATGCGAATGTCTGATTCTAAGTCACACTTGCACTCATGATTGTCACTAACAGTACAGACTCCTTTATAACAGGGCTTTCAAATGGGATCATACCTGATGAAATCTGTTTCCTTCCAAACCGCTGCTGAACCATCTGAATGCCAACTGTATGTTGGCATAATGGGCATACATACAGGGCACACTTTTCTTATCCTATATTATCCCTTTAAATCTTTGAAAATCATTGTTTTTTACTATATTTATTTCTTTTCAGCAAGATTACAAGTTTTGCGCTATACCGGGTGCTTAAATAACGCAAAAAAATGAGCGTTATCGCACTTTCCATAGGTCTGCCATTACGAGTTACTGAAAAAGGTTCTCTTGTTGTGGGGTATGGTGCGTTAAACTCTATACCCACAAAACCCAAGGCCTGACTTTACGTGCTCATGCACACTTTCCCCCATAAACATCAATGGGGAGAAAGTGTCAGAAAAAAACTAATACCTGCGATCGCGGAATGGCAAATTGCCGAAACTCAACCCCATTGATGTCTATGGGGAAAAGAAAATTACGTTAAAACCTAACACCCTAACATAAACCCAGCCGAAACGCGTAAAACCTGTTAGTCCTACTCTAACATGTGTTTTTATATGGATGTATATCAATAAAGCCTTCTTTTTTATCTACCTCGGATTTGAACCACTTTTTCTAATTTGTACCCTAACATAAACCCCCAGTCTAAATACCCCTAGTCCTCCGCACCCGACATTGCCAAAACTAAATAAAGTTATTAACCCCTAATCCTCTGCTCTATGACATATCTGACACTAAATAAAATTAATAACCCCTAATCCCCCGGCCCCCCACATTGCGACTATTAAATAAACCTATTAACCCCTAATCCGCTGCCCACCCACAATGCCAACACTATATAAACATATTAAGCCCTAAACCGCCAGCCCCCCACATCGCAACTAATAAACTAAACCTATTAACCCCTAAACTGCCAGCCCCCAAAATCGCAAAACACTAAATTAAACTATTAACCCATAAACCTCTAAACATCTCCCTAACTTTAAATTAAAAGTTACAATATAACTATCTGAAAATAAATAAAATCTTACCCGTGAAATAAAAAAATTAAGATTAATCTATAAATTAACCTAACATAACTATTCTAATAAAAAAAAATAAACTACAAATTAAAAATCCTAAATTACATGATTAAATAAACCTAACACTACGAAAATAAATAAAAAAATCTAACATTACAAAAGAAAAACCTAAAATGACGAAAAATAAAAAAAACACTAAGATTACCAAAAATAAAAAATAAAATTATCCAAAATAATAAAAAATTACACCTAATTTAGTAGCTCTATAAAAACAAAAAAGCCACCCCAAAATAAAAACACCCCCTAACCTAACAATAAACTACCAATAGCACTTAAGAGGGCCTTTTATAGGGCATTGTCCTAAGTTAAACAGCTCTTTTAACTAAAAAAATACAAAGTGCCTCTAACAGTAACCCCCCCACCCAACCAACCCCTGAAAATAAAAAAAAACTAAGTCTAAAAAAAACCTAAGTTACCCTTTGCCCCTAAAGGGCCATTTGTAAGGGCAATGAGCTCTTTTACGATCAGCTCTTTTACTGCCCAAAGCCCTAATCTAAAAAAAATAAACACCCCAAAAAAAACAAAAAACCTAACATTAATCCCAGGAAATCTACTCACAGTGCTTGAAGCCTGGACATCCATCTTCATCCAGGCCGTGAGAAGTCTTCATCCAGGCGGGACATCTACATCCATCGCAGGGGCATCTTCTATCTTCATCCAGGTGGTGCAGAGCAGTGGAGGCATGGAGCATTGTCGACCGGTGGTGCGAATAACCAGTGTGGAGGATCCTCTTCATACGATCAACGCCGTACACTGAAGCTTGAATGCATGACATTTTCAAATCAGTATTCATACACAAAAGAAAAAGTCTCAGCACCAAATGAACCAGCTCTTAGCACAATTGCTTGTATAATTTTGACAAGAAAAGCAGTTAACCTTTGTTTCAAAAACTGCAGTTGTTGAAACTGCTACTTACACATGACACCACTTTCTTCCAGTTCAATATACCTCTGTACAATTTAAGGTACTTAAAACTTGAACAGTGTGTGTAATCACTATGTGGAGACAAAATTCTTTGCGTGAAATATATGACAATGTTCCCGGTCTTACCGGTCAGCTGTGTTTAAGATGCGGTACGATACCTCTCACCCACTTGGTCGGTCCTCAGGAGCCGTCTGGAAGGTGATCCTCTTACTGACACTTTCTGTGTTACAGGATACCAGCCTCTTCCGACCTCTATCCACTCCCTCTCCTTGACCAAGGGCTGCAGCTGATGACGTCACATCTAGGTCCTTGCATTCTGTCTCCCTCTCTCTCACACAGTACACTTGGTTGTCAGTTTGGCAAAGTAAAAACAAAGTTCCTCTCTTGGGTCTGGCTCCACTCCCGATGTCTGTGCTCACAATTCCCCAATCAATGCATTTCAAAGAGATAAATGATAGGAGCACCAGGCAGTTGTAGTGGAAAAATAAAACTTAACTTTTATTCCACTCAAAGCAGCTTGCAGCAAATTTGCAGTAAAACACATACATCTCAGTATTTGCACAGCATAGTATATCAGGGGTAGTGTTTCAGCTATGATTACGGCGTTTGCCGAAACGCGTAAGCCCCTGATATACTATGCTGTGCAAGTATACTGAGATGTATGTGTTTTACTGCAAATTTGCTGCAAGCTGCTTTGAGCGGAATAAAAGTTAAGTTTTATTTTTCCACTACAACTGCCTGGTGCTCCTATCATTTGTCTCTTTGAAATGCATTTTCAAATCAGCCAATAGGATGAGAGCTACTGTCATCACCGGCGACGATGCTCCGTGCCTCCACAGCTCCGCGCCACCTGGATAAAGATAGAAGATGCCCCTGCGATGAAAGCAGATGTTGCTGCCTGGATGAAGACTTCTCGCCGCTGGATGAAGATGGATGTCCGGACTTCATGAATTGTGAGTAGATTTCCTTGGATTAGTGTTAGTTTTTTTTTTTTTTTTTTTTTTTTTTTTAGATAAGGGCTTTGGGTAGTAAAAGAGCTGATTGTAAAAGAGCTGATTGCCCTATTAAGGGCAATGCCCATACAAATTTAGGGGCAATGGGTAGCTTAGGTTATTTTTATTTATTTTTTTTATTTTGGGGGTTTGGTTGGGTTGGGGGTTTACTGTTTGGGGGACTTTGTAATTTTTTTAAGTAAAAGAGCTGTTTAATTTAGAGCAATGCCCTACAAAAGGTCATTTTAAGGGCTATTGGTAGTTTATTGTTAGGTTAGGGGGTGTTATTATTTTGGGGTTTGTTTTTAAAGGGCTGTTAGATTAGGTGTAATTTTTATTATTTTAGAGGCCTCTGAGAAAGCCGTGCTAGTGGCGAAATGTACATCAGGCCTTGTCTGTGTGCATGAGACTTGCTAATTTGTGTTTACCTGGGACTTTTCTAAGCTTATATTGATGTGGCAATTGCCTTCCTTAATCAGTCATTTATAAACCATTTCCTCTCCTGCTCTAGGTACCAGTATTGCTCAGATTAGGTAATGTTGTTGGGGTCAATCCCCTTTTTAGATTAGCTTTAGAGCAATCCGTGTATTCTCTGAGCCCTGAGGGTTACGGTGTATTTGAACTATTACCCAGGGAAGTAATTCTGTTTTTGAAGTCTCACACACAAAGTCCTGATCTGTTTCTTAATCTAAGTTTTAAATGTATGTCTCACATATTTATGTTATACATTTGGTACTATTTACCAACCTTTTTTATTTTATTCTATCATTAGTAAAAGTTACGTTTTAATAACCTGTTCTGGACACAATCCGGTTTTCAATGCATACTGTTACTATATAGTGTTTTGTGAGTGCTGGGTACTGTCAAACTTCTCTCTCTTTTTTGTACCTATGTATAATTTGGTATTAGAAAGTGGCAATTTAATGTGTTCTTTATTTGTCACATAGGGGCCTATTTATCACTGCGTCAATCTCTACCCATTCGCTGGAATCAATACACTGGTCAGACATCGTCAGACATCGCCAGACATCGCTGCCACAAATCTACATATAACGACCTTATTTATTAAAAAGTCTGTCAAAAACACTCGAGCAATGAGTATCGGACTGTTGACAAATAAGTCATCGATGTCGCAGATATTCTGTTTTTTCCAACTTTACTTATACCATTTCACTGCTGTCCATGAACAAGCACATGTCTCTAAAGCTTATCTTTTATTTTTTAATCTGTTAAATCCAAGAAATAGCTAGATTTATACCTGAACAAACAATAATATCTCTTATAAAGTATTTTTCTATGTACTTGTTATACAAAAAACTGATATATGATATTTCCACATAAATTAATGTGTATTTGTATATGTTTTTTTTGTTTCTTAAAATAATTATTAATGTTAGAATTTATACATATATCTTTGCACATACTTGTGTATATATATAATTATATGTGTTATGTTAGAAATCATTTGCAAACATATTTACATGTCCCTAAATTCCTTTTTTCATTCTAAACAACGTTGTCTTTCATATCTCTGTGTTTATTTATACCACTATATGTATATAGTGTAAATTTATTATTATTATGAGCAGGAATAATTGCAAATATAACATGTAATCAGGGTGTATCATATGTATTTATTTGCAATCAATGGATATTTTAAGAACTGGGCCTGTTTTCTCTCTGCACATGTGTAACCCCTCCTGATTGCAGTCTAGTTTTAAACACCACCCATACACAAGTGTTATAAAATGGACTGGCATATAAGATGACATTTCTTCATGAAAATTAAATTCAAGAGAAGGAAGAAAAACACTGAAAATAGCATGACAGTAAAGAGGTGATTTTAATTTCTGCTCTATCTGAAACATGACAGTTTAATGTTAGGTAAACTATCCCTTTGAGCTATAAGCTTAAGATTATATTGAATCAAACATCATTCTAATTTTAAAATCATTGTCTAAAATATTACACTGTCTGTCCTACTGTCAGCATCAATGTTTAACTTTAATACTTATTCACATATACATATTTTCAAAGTATAATACACAATGTAACAAATGGCACTTACAAGTTCTGATGAGTGATCAATGACACAAGTATTGAGCAACTTTATTTGTTAGAAAATGTATATTAAAATCAAATTGGCTGATGTCATAAATCCTGTGGATATGCATTTCCTCAAAAGTGGTGGAAAATGTCACTAGTTTGTGGGTTGTATTTGAGTATTGCGTCAAATTTGGTGCGAAAAGTGTTGCGTCAAATTTGGTGCTATGTGGAGAATGGGACTTGTATTACATGCCTTAAACATGGTGCAAATAGATTTATCCAAAACAAAAAAGAAAAGGAAGTTAGCTATATTATGTTATGTATTTATTTTATTTGTATCTCTTTAACTACTAGTACACCAAATTTGGAGCAATACTTTGCACTAAATTTGGAGCAATAATATTGTTTTATTTAGAAAGAGTATACAGTTTTAATAAAGTGTCTAATTTACTTTTATTATCCAATATGCTTCTATCTCTTGCAGCATCGAACATAACCTTTCTGTGTTTTCAGACTCACATTGATTTCTATGTCATTTGTATCCTCAAGGGTGGCGATAGGTACGCTGCGTTGGAATAGACGTGAGCGTACCTGTTGAATGTTTGATAAATTGGCAAGAGGGTCAAATGGAGTTGAATGTGACGGTGGATGATCAGTATTCCGCTCAAATAACACAAGCATCGATCTGCATCGGATTTATAACACGGGAGCGTATATATTACTTCATACATTTCAACATTTGACGATCTTGACGCTTTGTTAGCTACGGCAGATCAAATTTGCATCAAATTTGACACAGACTTCCAGTCCATTATCAGTTGAAGCTTTAATAAATCACCACCACAGTGTTCATTTCATTCATTTAAGAAAGGTTATTTTAACATTATTTATCAAGGGGCAGTCTTTTGGCATTAACATATACTCTACAAAAAAAGAAAAGCTTGCTATGTTAGAGCCAAAATGGTGCAGATATTTTGGTTTAATGGACAATATAAAAAAAATAATTAGGAATTGTCATATTTTATTCCATAAAAAATGAGATACTGATAGCTTATTCTATTGCTAGTTACCACCTCTGGACTAACCTCTTTTAGCTCAAATTGTGCAATCCTCCGAGAAGAACTAGATGGGGAAGGTCTGAATTCCAAACTAAATTAAGACATTTCAACCATACAAATATGGTAAGGCCTTCTGTTGGCCTTGTCAGTTAGATGCATCCATGTATTTCTGGCCACAATGGGCAATAACTCATTGGGCTCCATTTATCAAGCAGTAACGAGCCTGCAGCCAATAGTTAAAGGGACAGTCAAGTCCAAAAAAACTTTCATGATTCAAATAGGGCATGTAATTTTAAACAACTTTCCAATTTACTTTTATCACCAATTTTTCTTTGTTCTCTTGGTATTCTTAATTGAAAGCTAAACCTAGGAGGGTAATTTGGACTTTACTTTCCCTTTAAAACATAAAACGTGAAAGAAATGTTTAACTGTTGACTATGACTTTTTTCTGTCTCTTTAATACTGATCTTTAAATAGGACAGTTACGCTGTAAAAATGTGTGCCACCATTTTTTTTATTGAATTAAACTATTTGTGAGACTATCTGTTCTTTATTTTCTGACACATGCATTTTTCATCATTGAGAGAACCAGAAATTAGTTTTCCCCATGACTTTAGACAAAAGGAAGCTACAACCAACATCCCATTTGTCCTCATCTTGAAATCCCTAGAGGTTTAAGCTCTTGGTCATTTGTGCATGTTGTATTGTAAGAAAGACAGATATGAACAATAAAAAATCAATACTTATTACTACCAAAGTATTATCAACTGCTGAACCTCAGTCTGCAAGCTTTCAAATTGTTAGCAAGCATTGTATTTGTAGCCTCTGGAGTTTTAAAAATATTAGTAATTGCACAAAATAAAAAGAGAGAATAAGATTTTTTTTAACTTTTAATTTACTACAAAGAACATACCGTAAACTACACAAATTTAGGTTACCCTACAAAATGAATCCTAAGTCCCTAAAAAATGACTTTGTATGCTACATACCTTATATGTTTTAATAATTCTTGTGAGAGATTAAAGTCTTCTGCAAGAGAAACATAATTCTTACTTTTAATGCAAAATATGACTGAGAGGTATTAATAGCTATCACTTTGCTTGTTTCTGTCTGATAGACTTCTTTGTGCTACTAAAAAGCCCATTTACTCTAGGAAAAAGCATTGCCATGGCATGGTCTGATGAAACTATTGTGTGAGTAATAGGTAAAAGATTACCTCTTTCTACAAGCTGAAACTGGCAAGCAAAGATCAGCTCATCCATACGTGTGGCTTGAACAGAAAGTGTCTGGGGTGAAACAAGTCTTCTATGAAAGGGTTTTGGTACAGGAGCTATTGATATGGTGTCTTCACAGTACATTGTGCAAAAGGTAGTAGACATAAGATGCATCAGTACACAGGCCAGAGTCACTATCAGAAAAACAGTAGACAAACTAGAGCCAATGGTGCAATGCAGACAAACATTTTTAAAAAATAGGGTCCAGATATCACTAACACAATAAAGCAAGAACACAGGAGCAAGGCACCAGGGAAAGCAGATATGTCTGGGGAAAAAACACTGTCCAGAACAATCAGAGCAGAAGTGAAAAGGCATTGTGGAAATTTATAGGAAAATCCCTTGTCTAAGTACAGTTTGAAGCATAATTGTATGGCCATGCTATTGCCCATATGAACATGGCCCTACTTCTACTTGATTTTGTGAGGAAGTGTCAAACCTGAACTGCTATTCACACCTTTGTTGTGACTACTTTCTTTGTGACACATTTCTTTTGTCATTCTTGGTGTGAGACATGTTGCATTATTCATGTTATTCTTGTAAATAATGTCTTCTATTCAATGCTGTGCATTGTTGTTTTTGTTCTAAAATTTTAAGTGCTCTTTATTCTGACTCTGGAGATGGCTTATTGTTCACCTTTCTAATTAATGGACATTTGGCTGTTGCACAATTTTCTATTGTTTTTTGCTTGCTCCTCCGGTACTTCTGCAGAGTTTGAACTGATCCTCTGTTAACAAACTTTGATCTGAATCTGATTATATCTCTTGTCTTGCCCACTTGGTAATCTAGTGTGTATCTTTGCCTTGTAATATTTCCCCTTTGCTGTACTTGGACGTCCTTGTTAACTCCCAGTTTCCAGTCCAAGCCCTTGGATACTACAATGCAAGTATTTCCTCTAACTGTATTTCCTATTTGTTGAGTCAATTCCCATAATATATTTTTTTGAGCTCTAGATCAGTCTTTATATATTTCCGACTTCAGATTCACATTTATAGAGATTTCTTTCCAGCGTGTGAATGTTCCAAACATATTCACATTGCACATACAAGTACGTTTATGTAATCAACAAGCTAATCTTGAATGGAGTTTTTACTCTTACATTTGCTATATAGCACAAAGAAGTGATCTCTATGTAAATACAGAGGCCACTACTTGGGACGGATTTGTTTAACGGGACAGTGTACTTGAATAATTGCACACATCCTACTATAAATTTTCATTTAGTACTATTACATTAAATAGGATTATTTTAAATATTGAAACGTTATCATAGTGGGTGGGAGGGGATTTCATCTTCTACAGTACTTTGGCAATAATGGAACAAAGCTCTATTGCACCAGAGTGGTGTTCCATTAATGAAAAAGTACCCTAACTGATTTCTAAATGCATATCACTCATTTGCAAAACAACTATGCATGAAATGATTTTTTAACCCTTTAAAAAAAAGTCAGAATTGCAATGTATAATCAGGAGAAATATTATTTTCAAACATCATAAAATGTATCATTTCAGATAATCCTTCAGATTTAACTTTTTTGTAGATATTGTACAAATTAATAGACGAAGACCACCTTTTGGCAAGGCTCAACGGTCTGCTGTGAAAGTTAATTTTAAAGACTATTACAAATCTTTAAACTTAATAGATATATGACATTAACCCATTTTATTACATTTGCAGATATTGTGAAAAAGGATAATATATTTGAGCCTAAGAAATCTGATGCGTGTACAGTTAATGAACAAAGTTTTTTTTACAGATATGCGAGAAACGTTTGTTGAGAACATGTACCACATGTTAAGAACCCTTAAAAATCATTTTTCAAAATAACCCTTATTGGATACTATGCAATCCTCCAGGAAATAGTTTCAAAAAGGACGTTTATGGACAACTTGCAGTAGATTTATTCCTTTTAGAAAATGTAAATAATGACGTGTTTATGAAGAATTATGTTATTTTATTTTTTTATAAAAAAATATTTTTGTCATACTTTAAGGACTTGAGTAAAAAAATCAATCATGCTTTTTTTTGAGTGACTTCTTTATTCGTTTGGATAATTCTGGGGAAAAAAAAAAAAAAACTATGCCATGCACCACATTTTAATTTTACAGAGGCCTGTCATTTGTGTTTTCTCTTGTGCTAGCTGTACATATGAGTCACTGGGTTGTGTAGGGCTAAATTTACATTCTGGCATTATACTAAGTCTGCAAAGAACATATATCCTTTACTTGTCCCAAAATATGTTTTAAAAGTTTATCCAAATCTGCTTGATACATCTCATTCAGTAGAATGGTCCTTAGCAGATCATGCCAGTGATTATATTTCCCCCAAAGGCTTGCCTTAATTGAAAAGTAAGAAAAATACTGTCCAAATGTCTGCCTCTGTCATGTCACCTCTGTCATTTCACTGTCATGTCACTACCATGCATGTGAAACACATAAATAGAGTATGTTTATTCACTGAAGTCAATACTCTTCAGGTTTGCCAATCTCAATGTCCTATGTTTGGAGTTTCCCTGTGAAGATCCCTCCACTGTTGATACTGACTCTGCCACCAGCCATCCGTGCAGTCAGTGATTGAGTGCTCTTTTGGCGCAGAGAGTGTTGAAATATCTTTTTTGCCCTTTCATGCGCATACTTCTTTTAGTGCTCTGGGCCTACAGATTCCCTTAACAGTTTTGCAGTGTGATTATTGATGTAGAGAACATTAGAGACATTTCAAAGATCAAAATAAACATTGGTTGGCATATATTTAGTACACACATATGTCTGAATGCATTTCAAAGGGACCTCCAATCCTGTACTGTGCATTGTAAATGTATGTATGCATGCTGTGCATTAGTAGTGAACACTGATGCCACTTTGTAGCCTTCAACTGTGGCCACACAGATGAGGTCCTGAGCATATGGTAGCCATGAGTGGATCCAGGATACTCTGCAAACAAGTTCATTATGTGCATATTGCCATTGCACACACAGTGGACAATGATAGAATGAAGTTTTGGCAGTTGCAATATGCCATTTGCTGGTTCCAGGGTGGCCACAGAGCAATAAGGGTGCAGTGTTTTGTCCGCTACATGTTAGGTATGCTGCCATATTATATTAGTACTTCTTAAGATCAGGCCAAGCATCCTCTGTGTTAGGTAAACATATGACAGGATGTCACTTGTTGAGGATGGCATTCCTAAACTTCCCGATTACAACAGTGAAAGTACCTTGAGTCATCCTTTATGACATGGTATAAACTAATAATGTGCTGCATATAAATGCTGTAGATGTCATAGACCTAAGCATTAGTGAATGAACACACCTGCACGTGTGGGCAAGACAGTTGGCACATATAATTGTGTTAAGACAGAGTTGTCCTCAAATGAGTGAACAAGCAAACTCTGGATCCATATTTGCAGAGCTAAATAGTTAAGCCAATTAGGCAATCAAAAGAGCACTGCTACACAATTGTTTTCAAAAAGGCAAGAACAGCCTGATGGGCCATGTTGGTCATCTGGGACATATTGGCTGTGATGGTTGTATAATTTCTAGTACACTAGACCTATGTGAGCACCTTAGTAATGATCCTTGACCACATGCAGATGAAACATATTGAAAACATAGAATCCCAGTTATTTAACTAAAGGTGGCATTAACAAATCTGTAAATTTTCTCAATAGCATGCATATTACCCAGCATCTTGTTATATGAGTGCAGAATAACATTTTTTGTGGGCCATTGAAAATATAGGACATGTAATTTTTCAAAAGATTAGTTTGCGATAATCTAACCGCAACTGAACTCATAATATGGGTGAGTGCTAAAACCATGAGCAAGCTTGCAAATACATGCCTAAACCTTGCACAGTCGATAGCTCACTACTTGTAATCTAACCTTCAGAGTAGCTTCTTTTAGTCCAATTGTTCTTTTACTAAAGGAAAAATATGAGATGCACTCACTGAAAAGGAGTAAGAGTTCACCATGGAAGATACGAGTAGCATTTCTATAAAAAAAACCTGTTTCTAGCCCTTCTTTATAGGGACAACAAGAACTGGGAGTTATATCCATAACAATCAAATACAAATATTAACTACTATCCTTCATATAAAAGCAACTATACATTGCTCTAAATTGTTTTTACAAATTGAGAGCACCTTGTGATTAATAACTTAGATAAAAATAAAAATACAAATAATAAACTCCTTTAAAGGAAAAAAAAACAATATATAAGCTGCTATCTTACTATTTGAGAAAAGCAATTGTGATTAAAATAGGCAGTGCTTATTATATCACAATTTATTAAAGCAAATTAAATATCATACCTATAAAGTAGAATATAAAAGCAATATGTCAACAAAAGACTAAATAAAAGATATATCTAAATCGATAAAGCTAAAAAGCCTGTAAGTGGAGAGACAAACAAACTGCTTGCCGGGCCAGGTCTGTAATCCACACTCACATTGCTCTAAATTGGACAACATTCCGCACAACCAGTCACCTGCTCCTTACAATTGCTCAGGTTTTTCTTCCACCCCCCCACCAACAAGAACTTCAACAGCTACCCCCTCATACACACACACAAAACTTGTAAAATGATTTATGACCTTAAACCTAAATCCACACCTCCCTCTTTAATACTCCCTCCTTGCACATAAGGGGGCCTATCTATCAAGCTCCGTTTGAAACTTGATGAGTACGATCAGGTTGATTGACACCTCCCTGCTGGCGGCCCATTGGCCGCGAGTCTGCAGGGGGCGGCATTGCACCAGCAGCTCACAAGACATTTTATAATTCGGCCTCAAGGAGTAAGATATGTTTCATATTTTTCTTACATTTTTCATATTTTATTCTTATTTATAATGCATTAGTAATAATACCATATTAAGTACAATGTATATTTTAATACATGTACACCTTTATTTTTGATGACAGACTCAATCCTCCTCAGAATGGAGTTGCACAAATTTCTGGAGAGATGTTCTACCATTCTTTAGAGAGGGGTTGTGTTGCTCTACCTTTCTCTTATAAATATCACATAGGTGTTCTATTGGATTCAAGTCAGGCAACATACATGGCCAGTAGGGATGGGCGAATGTGTTTATATCCGAATTCGAATGTTAGAAGAAATGTTATTGTAGAAATTCGATTTACATAATAGAATGTTGATATTAACGAATATTCTTAAAAATTCAATTTTCGAATGTTATTTACAGTTTTCGAATGTCACATTCGAATTCGAATGTCACATTCGAATTCAAATGTTATATTCGAATATCACATTCGAATTCGAATATTACATTATAAAACACAATTGTAGACTAGAAACACTATTTCAAATGTCACATTCGAATCGAATGTCACATTCGAATTCGAATATTACATTTATAAAACACAGTATTAGACTAGAAATACTATTTCGAATTTGAATGTCACATTCAAATCGAATATCACATTCGAATCGAATATCACATTTAAAACACAGTATTAGACTAGAAATACTATTTCAAATTCGAATGTGACATTCGAATTTGAATGTAGCATTCAAATTCGAATATTACATTTATTAAACACAGTTGTAGACTAGAAATACTATTTCAAATTCGAATGTCACATTCAAATTCAAATATTACATTTTGAAATTGAAGGAATACATAGCTAAACATTCTATTATTCGAACAAATCAAATTTTATTGAAAAATTAGAAAACGAAAATTCGAAAATAGAATGTCAGAATGTTATATAAACATTTGAAATTTGATTCAAATGAACAAATGTATCATAATTCGAATTTTTAGAAACATTCGCCCATCCCTAATGGCCAGGTCATAGTTTTCACTTTTTTTCTACTTTAGAAACTTTTTCTTGATTTTGGCTGTGTACTTTGGGTCGTTATAATGCTGGAATATTCCTCTTCTGCCAAGCTTCTGGAGACTGGGAGTCATCTTGTCAGACACTATTTTGGTATACCCACAGGCATTTAAGGCGTCATCTATAAATGTTATCTTCCCAGCACTATGGTAGTCCAGGCCAGGTTCACGCCAAACATGCTGAACCCAATCTGAGCTAAACAAATGTATTTTGGTATTTTCTGTCCAAAGAATGTGTTACCAGTATTCATCATGCTTCTTTTCATGTTCTTAAGCAAAGTTTATTCTTGCAATTTAGAGCCGAAGAGCAGGCAAGGTTTTTTCTTGGATGGTTAGAAGTTGACATTTTGTAAAGTCCTTCACACTGTCTGATCTATCACAGAAACTTAGATGTGTATTGATAACCCCTGAGCCAAGTCTGAAGCACTAGAGAGCTAGATTGTGTACTCTCTATTCATCATTTTAGGAGGATGGCTCTGATTATTGGTACTATGGCTCATTCTATAACTCATAATTACTGCTGGAACTGTGTTTCGACTGATTGTAGTTGGTCACCAATCTAACTATATCCTTTTCGATCTTTGGTAAGTCTCACAGTTAGATTTTTCAGTTCCATGAAGCCAAATGCAGATAGATATGGCCAATAGGTCCAAAATTGAGAAAGTTCTGGTGTTCAAAGGTCATATTATAACCATGTTCATGCAAATTAGGATAATTAGAAATCACAGGTGGACTCAATTTTATCTCATTGATCACAGGTTTTCTAATTTGTGCGTCAGTAATCACAGGTATATTCACTTTTATTGCATTGAGAATATAAAACAGAAGTGATGTACACCCCTATGCAATATCATTTAAATGTCAAATGATTCAAAATTGTATCACCTCTCAATAATTGCATTATATCGAAGTTGAACAGTAGAGTATTTGCTCTTATGTAAAATTAAAAACTAACAGTTTAGATTCAATTTATATGGGCTCACATAAATTTATGCAGTAAACATTTATATATTATAGTTTTCTAAATTCATATATATGTTGTGAAATCAATACATTTTTTAACAAATAATCATGTGCACAAACAAAAGAAAATAGTTTTTGACTCAGCCCTTCATCCTTCTGAGGTTGATAAAATGAGTACCATTAAATTGGGTAATAATAACAACTATTACTATTCAGCTGCCGATTTGGTTAATTCCGAGAGCGAGCACTGAAAAAGCCTGTTGAGTCCCACTGGGAGAAAGGCGCTATATAAATACTAGTTATTATATTATTGTTATAAAATAACTTCATGGTAGCAGATGAGCAGGTGGACAGCAGCTAATGTTTAATTATTAGCTAGTGCTCCTGTTACAAGTCAGAAGAAACAGAAATATATTTTTTAACAAGGTTACGACTGCCAAAAACAAAGTGAAACTTACATACTTATTGGTTGAAGCAGGAATTAATTAATAGACAAGGTAATTGCTAAGTTCTTATTGAATAAAAATTGAACTTTTGCAGCTTTCCTTGCTTGCAGAAAAGCATTTTCCACCTGTACAGTAAAGGTTTTTACCACACAGACAGATTAATTACATTTTTGTCACATGCATTAATTCATGCATTTTGTTTGTTAAAGGGTCGCTTGTTTATAATTTTCAGAAAAATTTGACAAATATTGAAAAATGTGTCATTTTTTTAACTTTTGTCTGAAAACTAATTCACATGTCTAACTAATAATCAACTAATTGATATGCAATGATAGATTATTTAACAGTAACTTATTATTGTAATAGACTTAAACAGTCTTGTAATTATTTATATTTATTAAATTATAAAATTAGCAAAAAATACAAAAACAATTATTATAAAACTTGTCAACAATAGCATTGCTGAAAGCTGCAGAGATCTGATTAACTATAGATGCAATACACACATTGTTTGTTGCACATTGCAAGAACATCTGCCATATAATTAACCAGACAATAATATTTAATGATCTGGCTAACCTATTAAGAAGCATCTCAGTAACTGCAACACATATGTTTATATAGATATAATTCAATATGTTTATTTAAATATTATAATTACTACAAATATGTTTTTAAAATAAACACATATCTATCTATCTCTCTATCTTTCTTTCTTTCTTTCTTTCTTTCTTTCTTTCTTTCTTTCTTTCTTTCTTTCTTTCTATCTATCTATCTATCTATCTATCTATCTATCTATCTATATATCATCTATCTATCTATATATCATCTATCTATCTATCTATCTATCTATCTATCTATCTATCTATCTATCTATCACCAATCTATCTATCTATCTATCTATCTATCTATCTATCTATCAATCTATCATCAATCTATCTATCTATCTATCTATCTATCTATCTATCTATCTATCATCTATTTATCCATCTAGCTGTTGAAATATCATTATTACCTGTGTAATTCAAGCACACAGATTTATAAGATTATTAAGCTGTATCTCATGGTAGAAAAGTTATAAATCATTTTATTCCATTATACAGGTGTAGCAAAATATTTTAAATAAACTGATTAATAATTTAGCTACTGGTGCTGTTTTGGTATTTTTTTAACTCAACAAAACCCAGTTAGCATTGATCACTTTACGGTTCCCTATGCCCCAATCTTCTTGCGTCATAATACATTTCTAAAATAAACACCTAAAGACTAAGGGGTGATTATCTATTCCTCACCAGATCAGAAGCGTTTTTTCACACTGGCCCTCACAAGGACTACCCTGGTGGAATTATCTAAAAAAGGAGTAGTTCCTGCTAGTGGTGAGAAATTTAAATTAATGGAGCTCGCTGGAAAGGAAAACTTTGCTGTGTAGAGCAGGGGCCGCACTTTAAATATTAAATCCTGCAGCCAATATAAGTCACATTAAGCTCCTTTCTTCATATATCATCTTACAATCGCTTCTATTTTCGTATGCATGTGTTTTTGTATAATGGTATTAAGTATTTTGAGATACATATATATACTATTACTTGGTATTGTCCCCATTTCAGACATTTATCTATACCTAAGTAATTATAAGTCTCTATGATGTTGTGCATGATTTACCTTAATAGATTTTAAACATTAGCAAGAAGTTTCATACTGAAACTTTAATCTTTCTTTATCTCTCTCCCTTCCTCTCTGTACAGTAAACAAAGCACTGCTGAGGTAACTAATAATAGCTTTAGGGTACTAATATGTAGAAACACAATAAGAATAAATAAACTATCCTAGATAATATTTCTGGTGTATCAATTTACCCCTCTTGAATTGGTTACCTCAATCTCATGAAGTAAGTATTGCAGCCCTGAAGAGGTATAATACCTATAGAATTCTATCATGTCTCCAGAAGCATAAAAAATTTGAAATTTTCAAAAGAGGGCTACTAAAAAGGTACATGGTCTTAAATACAAAACATACAAATAAACACTCTATGATCTAAATATAGTTTGAAGAAGAGAAAGAGGTGACATGATAGAGACCTTGAAGTATATGAAGAGAATTAATAAAGTACAAGATGATAGCATTTTCCACAAAAAAATAAATACAGAAACAAGGGGTCACAATTTGCGGAAGCAGTTTTTTTTTTTTTACAGAAAGGGTGGTGGATTTGTGGAATAAACTTCAAATAGAGGTGGTAAACACAAGGACTGTTAAATAATTAAGAAATGTCGGGGACATGCAAAAGGCTATCCTAAGAATAACATGTATTGTGGGTAGACTTGATGGGTCTTTTAGTTCTTATCTACCGTCAAAATGTATGTTTCTATGTTACCATTCTCACCCAATGCCATTTGAAGTCCTGCAGATCTCTAGAATTCTAGATACTGGGCCATATTACAAATAGTGTGCTATTTGTGTTATGTTATTCCATTATACCCCACATTGAGTGGAGTTGTGGCTGGTGAAACACATTGCTGTTTGCCTGCATAGCATGCCTATCCACTGGAGATGGTTGTGACTGTTCCAGCTAAAGAGAGATGAGTCCTACTCAGAGGATATGGTCTGCACAATTTGTACTTTACGGTGCTTTCCTAAATGTAAGTGATTTTTATATCATATTCCACATATGTTGGTAGTGAAAGGCATATTTGTGCATGTAACGTCTTAAGGGTTATGCTGCCTGACTGAAATGTAAAGCTGTGCAGTGTGTGAGTTTGCAACAATTGTTGCAATATGTGGGGTGGGGACTCTTACCTGTTATAAAAGTGCATGGATGCTGGAACACTTCCTCTTTCTTGTCTGCAACTGCTGGAGAAAGGTTTTTTTTCTGTTTTTGCTTGCAAGATGGTGCGGCCCAGGCGTCAGTCGGTTCCTCCAAAGCGGATGAGGGAATCTTCGCCAGTGACACGGCGAGTATCTATGAGGGGGAGAGGTGGCAGTTTAGTTAGTGAGGTAGTAGGCCCTAGCCCTTCTCAGGGGGTGGGCCTCACCCCTTCCCGGGATTCTGGGGGGAGGATCTGGAGGATTCGGGGTTGGTTTCAGGGGGGTGGCGGAGGTGATGGGGGGGTGGATAGGTCTCCGGTTGGCTCGATCGGCCTCCCGGAGGTGTTTAGGGCCGGGCAGCTTGAGTCGGGCGGGGGGCCTAGTTCGGGGCGGGTAGGCCCGGATCGGGGGCGCATGGCGCTGGGCCGTGGGCCAGTAAGCGGGCCAGTTTTTGGGCCTACAGGGACGCTAGTCGCCCGGGAACGTGAGGGCCTAATCATGCAGGGTGAGCGTGACGGCCTGACTTCGAGCGGGGGGCCTTCGGGCCTACACCGCGTTTTGCAGGGCGAGCAGGAGGGCCTAAATTTGAGCGGTGGGCCTTCAGGCCTACACCGCGTGGTCGCGCCTGGTGGCCCAGTGGTTTCCCCCCCTACCCCGGTGGCTTTAGGTGGCGGAGATTACGGCCTGCAGGGTGCCCCCTCTGTCAGTGGTGGCCTCGGTGGGTCTGCGGCCCCTCCTTGGGACGGGTACTTACCTAACTTACCTGTCCCAGAGGCGGCACGGGCGGCGGTCGTGGCCTTAATCCAGGCCCTTTCGACGGGAGCGGGTCCGGGCGTCGCGGCGGGTGTGGAGCAGTCCGGCATCGTCTACGGTGGTCCGGTGGGGGTTCCGGCGGTCGGCGGCGTGGTCCAGGCCGGAGTTGCGGGCAGAGCTTCTTCCCTCGGTGGAGGCCTTCGGTCGGTGGTAGGCGCGAGTGACGTCACTTCCGGTAGTCGCGCTAGTGACGTCACTTCCGGGCGCCGCAAGTGTGACGGCATTTCCGGATTCGGGCGTGGCGGAGTACGGGCGACGGATGGAGGCGCGGGAGGTGAGTCGGGAGCCCGGGGATCCAGGAGGGGCAGCACCGGACAGGCTGCGGCGGTGAGCGGGCATGTGGGGTCAGGCACTTGGCAGTTGGAGACACTTGTGGGGGCGCATGGTAGGCATATGGGTGCTGGCATTAGCGGGCCCGAGCTGCGGGCTGGGACTTCCATGGGCCTTGGGGTTTTTGGTACTAGGGGACCTGTTGGTGCGGGGCACTGGGGTGGGGAGGGCCGGGCAGCTATGGCAATTCCGGGTGTGAGTGGAAGTGGTGGGCCGGAGTTTGGCCCTGCTGTGGGCAGTAACCAGGTGGTTGGCGGGCCACAGGTTGGGCATGAGCCTCTGGGGAGAGGACAACAGGATGTGATGGGGGAAATTTTCAGGCTGGCCTCGATATTGGCCCAAGGGGCGCACGCGGGTTCTTCTGGGGTGGGGGGGGGCAGCAGCATACAGTTCAGGTCAGCGCTGGGGGGGTGGATCCTGGTTATGTGGGAGTTGTGGGCAGAGGGAGGGCGGGTGGACATGGGTCAGTGGTTGGAAACGCAGGGGCTGGTGGAACGGGGCAGTTGGGAGCCGGGGTCCAGGTGGGTGGCCAGCAAGGTAGTTCTGTAGTGGGTGGGGGTGGTGCCCGTTCCTTGATCCCTGGTGCTCGCAATTCAGTTTTGTTTCCGCAGGTTAGCGGGGATGCTGTGGTGGCAGTTTGCCAGGATTCTAGGTGAGAGGTGACTCAGAGGACCAGTCCAAGCCAGGAGGCTCTTCCCCCGGCGGCGGCAGGAGCAGGTGAGATTGCATTGTGTGGGGTGCTGGGGGAGGGTGCGGGTGGGTCATCTAGTGACACTGGCTCTGAGAGTGACGACTCCTTAGGGCCAGTGTCTAAACCTCAAAAACGGGTATTGAAATATCTTCGCAGGTTGGTAGCTGGGCAACAGAGACAGGAGTCGAGGCTAGCTCCGGGTGGGGGAGCGCAGATGGGGGACTCAGTGTGTGTTGGTCAGCAGGTAGGGCCAGGGGCTGTGAGCTTGGCGGTGGCAGACAGGAAAGTGGCGCTGCAAGGAGATGCCTACCCCTGCAATGTGCACTCATTGCATTCTCACCTTAAAGCTAAGACGATCAAAAAAATTAGAGATGGCAAATACGTGCACATTTTCGATCTGTCGCTGGAGGCCCATAAGGCCAAGGAGAGGAGCGAGGACGGCTCAGGTCCAAAAAAGGTCAAGAGACCAGAGACAATGGACGAGTGGCGCACGTGTTTTAGAGTTTTGGCTTCCTGCTTTCGTGGAGGCGAAGCCTGAGCTGCGGGTTGACGTGTTAAAATACATGGAAACTATTGAGTTCGTCCATAAGACGTATAAGGAAGGGGTGTGGCGGTCTTATGACGCGGATTATAGGCGTAAGATGGTGGGGAACCCTTTGCTGACCTTTGGCACCACGGATGTGCATTTATGGCAGCGTTTGGGTGCGGAGCGCTCTCCCTCCCCCCCTTCAGGTGCAAGGGCCGGGGGGAGTAGGCAGATGGGGGGAGTCAAAAGAAAAGGGCGGGAGTGTTGGAAGTTTAATGACGGGAAGTGTGACCGGGGAGCGAACTGCTCCTTTCGACACTCCTGCATATACTGCGGAGCTGGTCACCCAGGGACCGAATGTGCTAGATGGAAAGAGACGGGGGGCCGCGGAGCCGGCAGAGGGGTTGCTGGGGCGAAGGGCACCAACGCCGTTGAGGGTGGCCGCCCTTGAGCCATGGCTCAGGGCATACCCGGACAGGAGGGCGAGGGAGCTCCTCCTGGCCGGGCTGCGGGAGGGTTTCCTCATTCCAGTGGTAGGTCCGGTGGTCGGGGCGCGTCAGAAGCGGAACCTCAAGTCAGCGTATGACTACCCTGATGTAGTGAGGGATAAACTGGGCAAAGAACTGAGTTTAGGTCGCATGGTGGGCCCCTTTCGGGAGCCACCCATGGAGGGTTTGGTGGTTTCCCCACTGGGGGTTGTGCCGAAGAAGGAAGCGGGGAAATTCCGGTTGATTCAGCATTTATCATACCCGAAAGGTAATTCGGTCAATGATGCAATTTTTTATCAGTCGTTTGACCAAGCAATGGTTTTGGTGCAACAGGCTGGTGTTGGGGCACTCTTGGCAAAGCTTGACATTGAGTCGGCCTTCCGCTTGTTGCCTATTCATCCGGCATCCTTTCGGTTGATGGGGTGCTGGTTCGAGGATGCTTACTATGTGGATCGTTGTCTACCAATGGGTTGCTCAGTCTCATGCACCTTTTTCGAGATGTTCAGCACATTCTTGCACTGGGCGTTGTTTTCAGAAGCGCGGGGTGGGCTTATAGCCCATTACTTGGACGATTTTCTGCTGATAGGCAGAGCTGGGTCGCTCGAGTGCGAGCGGCTCATGTCGGTGATGAGAACACTATTTGCGCATTTTGGGGTCCCATTGGCAGAGGACAAGACCCAGGGGCCATGCACTTGCCTGACGTTTCTGGGTATCGAGATCGATACTTTAGAAAGGCAGTGCAGGTTGCCAAACGATAAGGTGGTTCGAATGCTGGCCGCGGTTTCTTCGGCCTCGGCGGCTGACCGGCTCTCGATAAAGGAGTTGCAGTCTTTACTGGGTTTGCTCAATTACGCGTGCAAAGTTATCCCGATGGGCAGAGTATTCAACAGGAGGTTGGAGGGCCCTCTAAAAGGGGATAGCAGGAGCCGCAAGTCATGTGCGGTGTCTCCAGATATGAAGGAGGACTTGAGAATCTGGGAGTTGTTCCTGAAGGATTTCAATGGGGTCTTGTTATGGAGGCAAGTGAGGACATCTAGCCAGGCTCTGCATCTGTTCACGGATGCGGCGGGTGCAAAGGGTTATGGGGCTTACTTCAACGGCGCCTGGAGTGCCGGGGAGTGGCCTGTGGCCTGGATGGAGAGGGGATGGACCAGGAACCTTACCCTCCTGGAATTGTTCCCTATTGTCGTAGCCATTGAGTTATGGGGGCGACAATTAGCAAACCAGAATGTAATATTCTGTTGCGATAATCTGAGCGTCGTGTTTGCTATCAACAATCTTTCAGCCTCTTCCCCTATTGTGGTGCGTTACCTTCGTTGGGTGGTGCTGCGGTGCTTGCAGCACAACATTGACTTTACGGCACGGCATGTGCCTGGGGTCGATAATGTATTGGCAGACGCATTGTCGCGAGGCCAATGGGAGACATTCAGAAAGCTGGCACCAAGGGCAGCAAAGGTTGGTACTCCTTGTCCTTCCTTTCTTTGGCAGGTGGCGGAAGGGGGGACGTGTTGACTTCAATGGTTCAGGCGTCGCTGGCACCTGCTACCTGGAAGGCCTACGGCAAGTACTGGGCCGAATGGGAAGTTTTCCTCAAGGGTAAGGGCGTTCCGGTGGAATCCGGATCGCCAGCTTTGTTGCTTGAGTGGATGGTGTGTTTGAAGGAAAGTGGCTGTAGAAAAGGATCCATGCAAGGAAGGCTAGCTGCCTTATCCTTTTTTGCTAAATGGAGGGGGATCCAGGATGGGAAGAATGCGTTTCTGGTTAGGCAGGTAATGAAAGGTTGAGGTAGGATAGAGGCTAAGTCGGCAGATCGGAGAGAGCCCATTACAATTCAGCGGCTGGGGGCCTTATTGGCAGCGCTGCCAGAAGTGTGCGCAGATGAGTATGAGGTTGCTTTGTTTAGGGCGGCGTTAGCGGTTGCTTTCTTTGGGGCCCTGAGAGTAGGTGAGATAGTTAGTCCAACCAGGTCAGCGGTAGGTTGTGGTATCCAAGCGCAGCATGTCAGGTTTGACTTGCAAGCGCTATTGTTATTTATCCCTAGATCTAAGACGGATCAAGAAAGGAAAGGTGTATGGTTATCCATACAGCAGCAGGACTCTGTGGGGTGTTGTCCCGTCCGACTCGCTTCTGAGTTTTCGGCGAAAAGGCCAGGGATTTCAAGGCAGTTTTTTATTCATGCGGATGGGTCTAACCTGTCCAGATTCCAGTTTCGAAGGGTGTTGGAGGAAGCAGCTAAGAGGGTCGGCTTGGACCCTGGGCTCATCGCTCCCCACTCCTTTCGTTCCCCACTCCTTTCGCATTGGAGCGGCCACCAGCGCAGCTGTGGCTGGGGCGTCGGAGCGAGAAATTAAGAAATTGGGAAGGTGGAGTTCCAAACGGTATAGGACATACATTAGACCCCTTCAGAGTAAAGTGTAGATAGTTGAAAAAGGGGGGGGGTATTAAAAAATGGACGGGGACTTAGTAATGGAAATTTTTGTTGATTTTAGGTGTAAGAGCCCCTCCGTGTAGAGCGTGGATAGTCGGCCACTCGTACGTTCACTGGGCGGCCATTCACGCTTTGAAGCGCCCGGGCGGCCAGCAGCTGGGATTTCGTCCAGATGCGGTTTCAATTAGATGGCTGGGAAAAAGGGGAATGTTGTGGAGTGATTTGCCAGGTCGCCTGGAGGAGGCCTTCCTTCGTTGGGGACGGCCTTCATTGATAGGGCTGCATCTGGGTGGAAATGATGTGGGGAGTTTGCCTGTGCTGGAGTTGGTGAACATCATTCAATCAGATGTACGTTGGTTGAAAGTGCGTTTCCCAGGGGTATGAGTGGCTTGGTCAAATGTGATTGCGCGCTTGCAGTGGCGGCATGTGAGAGTGCACCGTTCAGCCTACCGTATTCGGAAGAAGTTGAACAGAGATGTGGGGAGGTTGATCGTGGAGGAAGGTGGTTTTGTAATCAGGAATGATAACATCTTGGGGGACTGCAAGTGTCTGTACAGGCCGGACGGGGTTCATTTAACAGAAGAGGGGTTAGAGCTATTTTTGGCTAATCTAGCTGGCGCGTTGAGGCGGCATGTCAGTTAGCTATCCCTAGGTGTGGCGGCAAGAGCTCCATTATGGGAGGCAGGTGTGGTATCTCTTGTGGCGGGGTCCCGGACAAATAATTTTTATGGTTTCCGTGAGGGTGTGGTCGAGCTAATGGGAGGGGCATGATGTTGCAAGTCGCAGCTTGTAACGCCTCTCCCCGCGGGCCTGCTGACCTAGAAACCCCTTGTGGATGATGCCAGCCTCTGAAGGGCAATGCTCGGCAGGAGCATTGCAACAACCAATCCGGGCCGGTGACCTCACTACGCTGGTTGTATATATATATATATATATACTAAATTATGGATAGGATTATGGATAGGCTTAGAATATAGTTTAGCCTCAGATGCCGCCACCCATAGATAAGCCTTAAGGTTCTCAAGTTAATAAGTTTAGAGTTTGCCTGGTTTGGTTTTAATAAACGCGACCTTGCTTCACGGTCTTATACCTCCAAATATGTGTCTGTGTCTTTATTGGGTAAGGTGGGAATGAAGTCATGGCGATTTGACCCTTATGGTAGTGAAAGGCATATTTGTGCATGTAACGTCTTAAGGGTGATGCTGCATGACTGAAATGTAAAGCTGTGCAGTGTGTGAGTTTGCAACAATTGTTGCAATATGTGGGGTGGGGACTCTTACCTGTTATAAAAGTGCATGGATGCTGGAACACTTCCTCTTTCTTGTCTGCAACTGCTGGAGAAAGGTTTTTTTTCCCCGCCCATCCCTCCCTTGTTGTTAACATGTTTGATATTTTGTTGCAGGAAAGGGGGGCGGCACTGAGGGAACAGCTGCCATTAGGGTGGTTTTGTTAGGACTTTGGCAGGGGCATGCCTACTCAGGCTAGCTGATCTTAAGTCCAAAGTGTTAATTTTTTGGCTTCACATCATGGGCGTTTGTTGTGTGTCTTGCGTCTAAATGATGACCCTTAAGGGTATGGAGCAATTGGCTAGCATAAGAGTAGAAATTATCGGCTGGCGTGGCGGGGTCCCGGACGAATAATTTTTATGGTTTCCGCGAGGGTGTGGTCGAGCTAATGGGAGGGGCATGATGTTGCAAGTCGCAGCTTGTAACGCCTCTCCCCTCGGGCCTGCTGACCTAGAAACCCCTTGTGGATGATGCCAGCCTCTGAAGGGCAATGCTCGGCAGGAGCATTGCAACAACCAATCCGGGCCGGTGACCTCACTACGCTGGTTGTATATATATATATATATACTAAATTATGGATAGGCTTAGAATATAGTTTAGCCTCAGATGCCGCCACCCGTAGATAAGCCTTAAGCTTCTCAAGTTAATAAGTTTAGAGTTTGCCTGGTTTGGTTTTAATAAACGCAACCTTGCTTCACGGTCTTATACCTCCAAATATGTGTCTGTGTCTTTATTGGGTAAGGTGGGAATGAAGTCATGGCGATTTGACCCTTATGATTACTGAATGGGTTACACTATGAGGTGCCTTCTCTCACGCATTTTATAGGATATCGATGGTGAATACCTGGGCACCTTAAGAAGAGCTGCCTGGGATCCCGTTCATGTGTGAACTGTTCTACTTATTTCTATTCCCACCTGGACTGATATGTGAACTTTTTCACTTACAGTATATATTTTTACATTACGCTTGCATTATTTTTCTGAGATATAGTGCTATTCTCTGATATTACCATTTGTTGGTATTTGTATTTATGATCTTATGGATGGAAATCAAATCAGTAGAAAAGTTTAAAATTTAGTTTTTTGCAATACTATTTTAATGCCTCTTTTCATTTGTTCACCAGATGTGTTCAGCTAGCTCCCAGTAGTACATTGCTGCTCCTTCAACAAAGGATTCCAAGAGAATTAAGCAAATTTGAGGATAGAAATAAATTGGAAAGTTTTTTTTCAAAATCACATGCTCTTTCTGATTCATGAAAGAATATATTTGGTTTTTACGTCCCTTTAATGCAAATAAGTGATTCCTGTTTGCCTAGTGGAAGTGCATCATTACTGGTCCATGGTCCCTGGTCTCTGGTTCTGAGAAACATATGAATTAAATATGAACAAAAATTTGTTTGATGTTAGGAATTCATTAGAAGTTGATTTCCCAGTGCCTGGACCAGTACATAAATTAAATACCCCAAAGTGCCTTTAGTAAATGAAAAAGTGGCTAACATGGTACCATTCTTATGATACCTCAGTACATGGGCATAGGAACCAGGGGGAAAAGGGGTTAAATGAGGCAGGAGGATTGCTTAACACAGGACTGGAGCCCACAAAACATCCATGGCTGTCTTTCTACTAACTCCCACCATACAGTATCTGGCAACAGGGCCCTTAACCCCTTGATTGCTAACGACGGCTCTGAGCCGTCACATAGTTTCCCACTCTGGTGCTAACGACGGCTCAGAGCCGTCGCTAGCACTCTTGAGGGAGATCTGGGGGATCCCACCGGTGATCGGGCCTGCATAGCAACAGGCATCGCCGGGGCTTCACGTTATGCATGGTAACTTCACACGCAATGACGTGATGACGTCACCGTGCAACTTTATTTATAATTTACAATGTTAAATATAGGAGCAGGGGGCATGCTGCTTAGAAGCCTGTATCTCAGGCATCTAAGCAGCTACAGACCCCCAAGACCCACCGTTGGAAAGGTAATCACCTTTCCAACAATGTAAGTCTTGGAGATCTGAGGCGGAAAAAAAAAAGTTAAAAAATTTATATTTTAAAAAATATAAAAAACCCTTAAAACAGCTTAGCACCCAGGTGGGAAAGTGCTTAGCACTCAAAGGGACAGTTAACACCTTACTTTTTAATATTAAATATTTTGTTATGCATAGTAAAACAATTTTGCAATACACATTGATTATTTTTTGTGTGTGCCCATTTTAATGTAATTTAGCACTAAAAAATGTGATTTTATAATTCTCATGAAATGCACACAGCAAACTTCTCAATGCGAGCACTGCTACTTATTTTTCTCTAATTGGCTTTAACAGATAACAACTGCAAATCAATCCTCTTTTATGTAAAATTATGACCATGGTAAACCTTATTGTCTGCAGACTCAGTCCCAGAATGGTTCCTCCAAATGAGGCACGTGGAGTTTTGCTATTGAAAAAGAACTGCAGCAAACAAGATTTTATTTTGTTCTAAAATTGTTTTAGATTTGGCTTATATGTATATTACAAAATCTTTACTGTCCCTTTAAATCTAGAGGTTGCACCCTATTTGAGGGCTAGATTACGAGTTTCATGCTAACTGTTGCGCCTGAGTGAAAAGAGATTTATCGCGGCTTTTTACATACGTATTACAAGTTGAAATTAGACGTGTTCACTTGAGCGTAATTGAATTTAACTCGTCAGGATAGCGAGAATTCAGAGCTTGCACAAAAAAATACATAAAAAATACATTTAAAAGAACAGTTACACTCATAATACCTATATGTCTAATTATTTTTAAAAAATTGCAATAAAATGTTATAAGATATAGGGGCTCTCAAAGCTATGAGATCTCAGGTGTTAGAAAAAAAAGACATGCAAATGATGTTAACATAGAGAAACACACATAGCTCTTTGTTGTAAAGTAGCTGAAAACATGCAAAATCATATTTATGCAATATTCATATTTAATAAAGTGTTCTATGTATTTGCTCTAAATATTTCACATTCAAATGTTCTTCACATAGGGGAATATGTTCTAAGTATTTTTAAATAGATATTTTTAGATATAACTGTATATATCTATACCTATATATAATTTTATATATATATATATATATATATATATATATATATATATATATATATATATATATATATATATATATATATATATATATGAAACAATAGAACTTATTCTGCTACGTGAAGAATATTGGAATGTGAAATATTTATATTTCTTGTCGGGTTAGCTCACTTGAGAAAATACGATCGGTTTTGCGGTTGAGTAATGTTTTTTCCCTTTTTTGTGCTCAATTGAAGTCTATGGGGGATTACGCTAACATTGTCACGATATTTGGACTTCGGCTTTTCGCACAAGTGAAAATGTTTTACTTTCAACTTGTAATACACGTTCTACCCAACACACGCAAAAAGCCGAAGTGTAGCAGAGTAAACACATGAGCGGGAGCAATAAATATCGCTCCACTCGTTATCTAGCCCTGAGTTAAAACATTTTTCATTCCGATTTTTTTTTTTTAACACTAGAAATACAATGCAAAAACTTATACCATCGCCAGAGAAAAAGTTCTAATAAAAATGCAAAAGAAATCAAATTCCAAGCTTGCGAAAAAACAGAATCTGTCTGTCTTTCCACTTTCCTTAGCACATTTTTTTTTAAAACTTATTAAGATGTGATAGGCATAATATCTAAAAAAAAAAAAAAACTATGAGAATGACACATACAGTATTTCCCATCAATAATGTGAAGGAAATTGAAGCACCATGAAAAATAAAACAGAATCCTATACAAATAATCTCAGATACACCAATCCAATTTTATTGTTGTTTCATGTAATAAACTCATGTACCCATGAACACCATTACTAACTTTATGGAATGTTTTTGTAAATGCTCACTTCCTGCAAGGCTATTTACCCTGCTTCACACTTTAAGCTTTTAGGAATTTCGGAATTAACTTTTATGCTTAATATCAGCACTGTTGTATGTATGAAATGCTGCAAAGAAAAGAAAATACTGTGCTATTAAAAAGTAGCAACTATAATGGTTAGTTTATGAGTATTGCTTATTTTAATTTTGAGTTTATGTAAGAATAATGCAAATGATTTGACATATTTTACTTTATTTTTTGAAATTACACTTCAGCCAAAGAGACTTGGCTGTCAAAGCGGAAATTTATACATTTTGTACATTCCTAGTTGAATCTATTTTTAAACTATATTAAATTATTAGGGGCATATTTATCAAGCTCTGTATGGAGCCCCTCTAAAGACCGTTGCTCCATGACTTGTCCGCCTGCTCTGAGGCAACGGACAGAAATCAACCCGATTGAATACGATTGGGTTGATTGACACCCCCTGCTAGCGGCCGATTGGCCGCAAATCTGCAGGGGGCGGCATTGCACCAGCAGTTCACAAGAACTGCTGGTGCAATGATAAATGCCGACAGCGTATGCTGTCGGCATTTATTGATGTGCAGCGATGGCAATGGACTTGATACTCTACTTTGTATCATGTCCACTCACACATTGATAAATATACCCATTAGCATAAAAATCTAAATGGCTCTCATTTGAGTCCATGCTAAAGTGTTTCTAAGGCATTCCAATCCATTTAAATCCATTTAAAAAGTTTTTTTATGATTTAAACTGCCCAAATTAAAGGGAAATTATACTGTTAAGGCCCAATGATATAAAGTTGTACACTGTTATGGGATTATGAGTACTGCAAGATCAGTCAAATAATTTTAGAAAGGTACATTTTAACTTGATAGCAGTATATCTAACTATACAGCTATTGTATTGTATATGCTATTGTAGTTGTGCTCAGCAGTTTATTGTCTTTTTAAGTATGAAATATAACCTGTACATTAGCTTTTCTTATGCTTGGGTTGGGTAAGCATGTTGTTTTCACACAGATACATTGAAGCAAATTATACTGTTCTTCAATACCAATAGAGGTCAAATCTAAAAATCTATTTGGGAAGCAGTTAGGGACTCCTTTTAAGAGATAACTATGGAAAATTGTGCTTTTTTTTGCACAGGAGGACACGTGCATGAACAATAGGTGTCACAGATCTACCCAAATTTTAATTTAAGGACCATATGGTAAACTAAATCTAGGTTATTTCAAATTGGGAAAACAGCTTCATAACTTTGAATTATCATTCATGCATGAACTTTGACATGTGTTTAAAGGTAAATGGGGCTATTGTGTTTAACCCCAACCAGAATGCATTGCAACCCTTGGGTAGCACACAGCCAGTGAGCCAATCAAGAGAAGAATGCACAGACCGCTACCAATCACCAACTAACTTTAATATATCATATTATATCCCTCCCACTTTTATGCATTGATTACTACAATTCACCAGCTGCCCATCTCCTGAATGAGAAATTTAGTAATTGTATTATTTTAGCTTTTAGAACCAAGCAGTACAGCAAATCAAAAGAAATATTTTTCAATCCTACACACTATTCTAGGGCACTCAACTGCTCCCTGCTTCTAAGCAGCCACATTGACCTTTATTTAATTTTTTAACAAAATTAACAATCTAACCAAGTCAAAGCAGCCTAGCTTAATAATTCACACAATATTCAATCTCCATTTCCCAACAAGGGCGCCATTAATGGTCGATAATGGCTGTTGATCATCAAAAAACAAATTGTTACAAGTAAAAGTACAATTATGTAACAAACAACCAAATCCAGAATGTCTGATTTGCTCTCTTTTTACATAACATCACATCCCTATGGACTCCACAGCCAATCACAAACATTGACAACATGACCAAGTTGCTCGATTTTTAAATACACTTCAGCTCACAAAGGTACACACTGGTATTGATATATTGTTTTTTTATTTAATTTTAAAACTGTCAATATCTTGTAGATTATTTTAGGTATTCAGTATCATTTCATATTTGGTGCTGTTCTCTAATTATTGTTGGTGACATTATTGACATTGGCAACACCATCTTCTTTTTCAGGGTTGAGCATGTGCTGACTAGTGACCAATATTGTTATTGTTTATCCTATGTGTGTTATTGGTCAATCTATGGGCTAGATTACGAGTGGAGCAGTATTTATTGCTACCACTCATGTGCTAACTCTTTTAGAAGTAAGTTTTTGCACGTATGATTTTACATGTTTTCAGCTACTTGGCTGCAAAGGGCTCCAATGCACATATAAATATATATATATAGTAGTAAAGAATGGGGATGCACTCGCCAGGATTTCCAAAATTACCTTTAATGTAACATTTCGGGGTGTTACCCTCTTCGTCAGACAATACAAAATAACAATGTTAGTTTGTTATTTTGTATTGTCTGACGAAGGAGGTAACACCCCAAAAAGTTACATCAAAGGTAACTTTGGAAATCCTGGCGAGTGCATCCCCATTCTTTAGTACTATCAATAACATGAAAGCACCCTGGGTGGATGAAATGTTAACCGTGAGTGCTGGCCTGCCTGCTGTCTATATATATATATATATATATATATATATATATATATATATATATATATATATATACAGGGAGTGCAGAATTATTAGGCAAATGAGTATTTTGACCACATCATCCTCTTTATGCATGTTGTCTTACTCCAAGCTGTATAGGCTCGAAAGCCTACTACCAATTAAGCATATTAGGTGATGTGCATCTCTGTAATGAGAAGGGGTGTGGTCTAATGACATCAGCACCCTATATCAGGTGTGCATAATTATTAGGCAACTTCCTTTCCTTTGGCAAAATGGGTCAAAAGAAGGACTTGACAGGCTCAGAAAAGTAAAAAATAGTGAGATATCTTGCAGAGGGATGCAGCACTCTTAAAATTGCAAAGCTTCTGAAGCGTGATCATCGAACAATCAAGCGTTTCATTCAAAATAGTCAACAGGGTCGCAAGAAGCGTGTGGAAAAACCAAGGCGCAAAATAACTGCCCATGAACTGAGAAAAGTCAAGCGTGCAGCTGCCAAGATGCCACTTGCCACCAGTTTGGCCATATTTCAGAGCTGCAACATCACTGGAGTGCCTAAAAGCACAAGGTGTGCAATACTCAGAGACATGGCCAAGGTAAGAAAGGCTGAAAGATGACCACCACTGAACAAGACACACAAGCTGAAACGTCAAGACTGGGCCAAGAAATATCTCAAGACTGATTTTTCTAAGGTTTTATGGACTGATGAAATGAGAGTGAGTCTTGATGGGCCAGATGGATGGGCCCGTGGCTGGATTGGTAAAGGGCAGAGAGCTCCAGTCCGACTCAGACGCCAGCAAGGTGGAGGTGGAGTACTGGTTTGGGCTGGTATCATCAAAGATGAGCTTGTGGGGCCTTTTCGGGTTGAGGATGGAGTCAAGCTCAACTCCCAGTCCTACTGCCAGTTTCTGGAAGACACCTTCTTCAAGCAGTGGTACAGGAAGAAGTCTGCATCCTTCAAGAAAAACATGATTTTCATGCAGGACAATGCTCCATCACACGCGTCCAAGTACTCCACAGCGTGGCTGGCAAGAAAGGGTATAAAAGAAGAAAATCTAATGACATGGCCTCCTTGTTCACCTGATCTGAACCCCATTGAGAACCTGTGGTCCATCATCAAATGTGAGATTTACAAGGAGGGAAAACAGTACGCCTCTCTGAACAGTGTCTGTGAGGCTGTGGTTGCTGCTGCACGCAATGTTGATGGTGAACAGATCAAAACACTGACAGAATCCATGGATGGCAGGCTTTTGAGTGTCCTTGCAAACAAAGGTGGCTATATTGGTCACTGATTTGTTTTTGTTTTGTTTTTGAATGTCAGAAATGTATATTTGTGAATGTTGAGATGTTATATTGGTTTCACTGGTAAAAATAAATAATTGAAATGGGTATATATTTGTTTTTTGTTAAGTTGCCTAATAATTATGCACAGTAATAGTCACCTGCACACACAGATATCCCCCTAAAATAGCTATAACTAAAAACAAACTAAAAACTACTTCCAAAACTATTCAGCTTTGATATTAATGAGTTTTTTGGGTTCATTGAGAACATGGTTGTTCAATAATAAAATTAATCCTCAAAAATACAACTTGCCTAATAATTCTGCACTCCCTGTATATATATATACATTAAATTGAAGCTTTTGTTCACACAAAGACCTGAGAGTGCATCATTTTTGTAATATATATATATATATATATATATATATATATATATATATATATATATATATGTGTGTGTGTGTGTGTGTGTGAAAACATGTATAAATATGTATTTATGTGAGACCTCATATCTTTAAAGGGACATTAAACACTTTGAGATGGTAATATAAAATGATAAATTGTATACAATAAAACAACTCTGCAATATACTTTCATTATTTATTTTGTCCTCTTTGCTTGCAATTCCATTCTGAAATTGTGAGCTTTTCAGTTCCTGTTAGAAATGGAAGTGCAGAACACTGTTAAATCCAGCACAACCATTGGCTGCACACTCTAGTGACCTATTTATAACTGACCCTAATTGGCCACAGCAGAGAAGGTAACACAAGTTACAACATGGCAGCTCCCAGTATTTTATAGACACTAAAACTTTACACTTATTTTGTAACTTTTTAAACAACTAATGAAACTTTAAAAAATACATCTACATATTACTAATGGACTAATCTTTTCTTTGAATGTATCATTCTATCTAGCATGTATTTAGTGTTTAATGTCCCTTTAAGCCCTTATAACTTTTTATTGCAATATTGCTTTAATGTTTTTTTAAGAGATAGTGTAACTGTACTTTTAAATGTATTTTTGATGTGTTTTGTGACACTTTTTATTAGAGTGTAACGGTTAACCAGAGCTCCAAAGTTGTGTTTTCCCAATGAATGTTACATTCCATTGCGCTCAAACAATCGTGTTTACTTTCAACCTGTAATACAGCTGTCATAAAACAGATATTGCTTGGGCGCAACGGTTAGTGTGCCACTCGTAAACTAGCCTTATGAGTGCTGACCATTTCAATAGGGGTGTTTTGTTGTTAAATTCAATGTGTCCATTTCCTTGTATTTATTTTAAAAATTGTGGTTGGGTAGAGTATATATGCTGCCTATGTGTGACTTTTCTGATCCCATATTTTTCCAATATGAGAATGGTGTTAGCGTTTGCATTGTAATCATTCCAGTGTTGGAAAAAAAAACACCTTGGGAGCCAAAAAATAGCCACATAGACTCTATCAACTACATTGGGATAGAGCAAATCGTTATATGCAACCAATAGTACAATAATAATATGCTCTAACACATAAAAGCATTTTCTTTTTGACCCTTTAAGAGTTCATTCACTCTCATTGCTGTGGTAGCAGTCAAGTGCTGTATAATTCCCCTGTGGATGATGTACACATTTCCTGATAATCAAATATAATTTTACAAGATTATGAATAACATCTACAATTTGAAGATTTGTACTGGAAAATAATAGTGAGAAGTATGCAGTTTCTTACTTCACTAAAAAGACCAGAAACCATAATATGTCTGACAGAAATAAACTGAATAAAACCTCAAATAAACCACTGTTCAGGAGTAACGAGATGAGACTAAACGCACTCCTCACCTTTCATCCTCTGCATTCTGTAGCACCTGTTTGAAGGCTTCTTCTGTATTTTTTTCCTCTTATTCTGTCAGAACTTAAAGTCTTTTGTTAAATTATTTACAGAGTTACAGGCTGCCAATCAGAACAGGATTAAAGGTGTACTTGACTTCTTTCTTGTGTCTTGCACTGACCCGCAAACTATCGATTTTCCTTTACAAAACAAGAAACAAAAGTAAGATTACAAATAAATAATGATACTCTGCAGATGAAGATTTTCTTTTTCCCTTGGTTTCATTTAGCTGAAGAATCAATGATTGTTTTTATCGCTATTGTGGAAGTCAAACATTTACTATCCCCCCCCCCTCCTTTTAAACATTTCTTTCTTTACATAACATCTCCAATGCAGTTTAAAATGTTAAAGAAATTTAGCAAATTTTTGAATCTGCAAATTGAAAAAAATAATATTTTTGTTTTTAAGATATATGTAGCTTGATTGTTCATAAGTATGGCAGAGTTTAACATCAGCACATCAAAATAATATTGCATTATAATATTCCATTAATTAATAAAGAAGATGAGTATTAAAAAGTCATTAAACTCAAATCTAGATTTACCACAAATGCTTTAAGCTGATAAAGTGTAAAAATAAAATGTGTAAGAGTATCTTATTATTGAACTATTATTTGCACATATCCTAGTTAAGGCTGGATCGACCTACCAGGACACCAGGAGATTTCCCGGTGAGTCACAGCAGCTAGAACTGGAAATCTATAAATTAAGGGGGTGGTACAGCTGGTGAGGTGATGCAACTTACTTGTAAGTTTTATTTTCTACCTAGACCATGTACAATTTTTGTAGCGTTTCTTCGAATGGTTTCTAGTAAACTTGTGCAAATCTAGTAAACTTGTGCAGATCTAGTAAACTTGTGCAGATCTAGTAAACTTGTGCAGACCTGAAACATTTAGTTCATCTGAATTTTGTGTTTCCCCAAATATTCATTGGCTGCACTATTCAGTATTCGTTTAATTTTAAATTAAAGAAATACGGAATATTTATTAAATATTTACATTTGTTTTCATTAAACAAATGTAAATATTCCTAAGCTACATGTAAAAAAAGTTTACCTATAGCTTTATACTTAACTTAAGTGCACTTCTTTACAGAGCCCCGGTCGTGCTAATAGAAGGCTTAGTGCAGCGGCTCCAAGGGCCTGTATTAAAGGACCATCTTCTTTAGTGCAGACCCTGGGAGCTGCCTAGTTACACCTATTAGCATGGCCGGGCCCTGTGAAGAAGAGGAGTGGATTACGCCACTCTGCTTCATGTTAAAGGTAAGTATTTAACGCAATAAAGGTAATTTAATGAGATCTAAAGAATACTGATGAATTTTGGCAGTATTTTTTCATTTGTGCATTCATTCGCAATGAATGCAAATCTATTGTTTCTAGTGTTTAGTTAAGTCATACTGTGAGACAGAGTGATACACTGTTTTAAGTGTCTTCTCCAGATAACACTATGGATAGTCATCTTTACACTGTGAAAGGAAATCATGGATAAAATTGGGTTGTAGGGTGCCTATACAACCATATGTTTGATTTGTTTAATTACAAACTAATATCACTTAATTTTGATAAAAAAAAATATTGGGGAAGGATTATGCCAGTAATCCCCTTGAGAAAAATGGTGTGTGTGCATTCTAAGGACTCAACGGAAAATAGGTCTGGTCTTTCCAGGGCTGCTTTTTGCTCTCAGTCCAGTCCTGATTCTGATGCATTGCTGCTCCTATGTATACTTTTATAGAAAGGATACCAAGAGAACTCAAAAATGTATTTAATTAGCAGTAAATTAAAAAGTCTCTTCAAATTGCATTCCCTGTCTTAATTGTGATGGTTTTTGACTTTCATGTCCTTTAAAATATGTAAAATCAAAAACTTTGCAATGTAATTATATTATCTTGGCCACTTTTCCTGCAGTTGTGCTTTTCCATTGCCTCCCAGAGAGCCTTGCAGGATTAAAAAAATCTAACCTTACAATAACCCATATAGGGATAGAGTATAAGTGGAGAGCTATAGTTTGCACGTGAGCAATATCAGGTTTTTGTGGCCATTTGTGTACAAGTTAAATTCCGCTCGTATTACAAGTTGAAAATAAATGCAAGTGCGTGAGCGCAGTCAATTACGTTGGCATAATTAACGCAACTTCAGAGCTCTGGTTAACTGTTTTGCGAGTCAAAAAAGTGTCACAAAACACATCAAAAATACATTTAAAAATACAGTTACACTTTCTAATACAAATTATTACAAAAAAATATAAGGACTCAAAGATATAAGGTCTAAAACTGTATATATATATATATGTATGTATGTATGTATATATATATATATATACTGTATTTATATATTTGTGTGTACATATGGAGTAGTTATGTATTTATATGTGTACAGGTAGCCCTCAGTTTACGCCGGGGTTAGGTTCCAGAAGGAATGGTTGTAAATCGAAACCGTTGTAAATTGAAACCCAGTTTATAATGTAAGCCAATAAAAAGTGAGGGAGTTAGATTCCAGGCCCCCTCTCAAAATTGTCATAAGTAACACCTAATGTATTATTTTTAAAACTTTAAAATGAAGACTTTAAATGCTAGACAACATTATAAACAGTATCAAATAATCACACAACACAGAATATATCATTAAACTATGTTAAATGAACAAAAACATTTGCTAAACTGCATTATAAACCTTATGAAATAATCACTCAACTCAGACTTTACTTGCATTTTTCTGCAAACAGTTACTTTTTTGCATTCCAATATGGACTGATTTATAGACAGGAAGATCTTGTTCCTATAAAAACTGCTAGATAGCTCATGTCTAGCTAGCTACACTGATTCATTTCAGCCTGCTTGTGTGTATCTTTGCTGCAACACAAGCGGACAGCTCCACCTACTGGCTATTTTAATCAATGCATTGCTTTCTCAATGCTTTTCAATAGCAGTCACATGACTAAAAAAAAAGGTTGTTTTTCAGAAAAGGCACAAATTGAACCGGCGTAAACCGAGGGCCATCTGTATTTATGTTTTTACACACATATATATACACTTATGAGCACATACATACATATGTATACATACAGTATATAGACATATATACTCAGAATATGTTCTTTGTATTTTTAAATAGATATTCCTTTATATATAACTGTATATATCTTTACCTATATATAATAATGTGTGTATATATATATATATATATATATATATATATATATATATAAAAAAAAATATATATATATATATAGAAATATACGTGTGCAAAAATCCATCATATACTGTATATATATCTTTAAGAATCAATAGAACATATTCTGCTATGTAGAGAACATTGGATTATGACATGCAATATTATCTTCTAATGTTGCACTTTTAAATAACTGCAATCGTGTTTGCTCGACTACTGGGTGTTAAAAAAAAATGGGGAATGTGATTTTGTGACTTCTCAAAGTCCATTAGTTATTTGTGAACACAAGAGCACAAACTATTTACTTTCAACTCGTAATATGAGCGCAAAAAATTACTTCTAGCTGTTTTAATTCTTGAATGCAAGAGTATACTACCCCTCAATTTGTAATATGGCCATAGTGATTATTTTATCACTGCAAAAGCTCCTTTATACTGGGCTCTAACTGATCACAATGAAAGATAAGCAAAACAATGCAAAGTTTTCTTACTAAGGGGTCAATTCCAATATTTCTGATTTCTTTTTTCTGTTGTTAGAACTGCCAATTATGGATCACCAAAATAACAAATGGGTTAAAGAGGTTAATGGAGTCCATGGGGCTAATTTATTATGTGGCGGGCGGACATGATTCGCTGTAGTGAATCATGTCCGCCCCACATCGATAAATGCCGACAGCATACGCTGTCGGTATTTTTCATTGCACAAGCATTTCATGTAAAATGCTTGTACAATGCCTCTCCCTGCACATTCGCGGCCAATCAGCCGCTAGCAGAGGGTGTCAATCATCCAGGTTGATTGCTGCCCACCCCCTCAGAGTTGATGGACGAGTTAAGGAGCAGCGGTCTTAAGACTGCTGCTTCTTAACTTAAGTTCCCAGCAAGCCAGAAGGCTCACATGGAAACAGCAGCATACGCTGCTTCTTATATCGGCCCCCGTGTCTGTGTTTTGCAATACTGGGAATGTTTGATCGATTATGTTTTTTAAACTTTTAAACACACCTTTTTTCTAATTGGTTAAACATATAAAACAATAGGAATTATAGATGGATGGGCTTGAATCATGGTTAGTACTAACATTGGTCTGTGTGTTCTTGGGTAGCTGTAGGAATTACGGATGGGTGGGCTTGAATCATGGTTACTACTGACATTAGTCTGTGGATTCTAAGGTAGCCGTGTTAAATATTTATTTTAAAGGGCAATGTCACAAGTAGTGATACATCTCTATAACACTGGTACTTATTAAATAAGATATCTACTAATGATATAGTGACTGGTGTCAGCAACTTTATACTTGGCTGCCAGAATAGAAGCTCATCAAATAGAACCCAGTCACTATGTGGCAGACACAAAAATGCACCCACTACACAAACAATTGTAGTTGCTACTTTTTGTGTAGTAGTGACTTTGTGTGTTTTGATAATATTCTAGGTATCTTTTGCTTTAATGTGCAGCTCAGCTTTGATCTTACCTTTTGCATTACAAATATATTTGAAAATATTTGATTTCTTTCACTTTTTGTGTTCTAAGGAAAGTTTATATTGACAATAATCTAGTACTTTATATATTTATATATAGGGGGCGCCCTTAGGTTAATATCCAAACATATGATATGTATCACAACATGAACTGCAGTACTTTATAGGCAATAGTGTCAACCTATCAAATGTGTAACAATGTAAATATGATAAAATACAGTATATCAAAACAGGAATGTACCAAATGTACCAAAGTCCCAAGTAATGATGAGAGGTATTAGTATATTCCTCAGGAGCAAATGGTAGTTGTAGGTCGAGGCAGCTATCTGTATATGAATCAAGGTCTCGATCGAGGTTCAGCAATCTGTAAACAGCAAAGAAAGACAGATGTGCCACATAGCCTAGTGTTGTCTAACTAGATGGATAATCTTATGTGATAAATTGCACTCACATTTGGTAAAGCACCTTTCCAGTGCAGATGGAGCAGACTGGGATCAAACAGTCACCCAGCAGACTGGCCTCTGGTGTAGGAAAAGCAGTCTCTAGATGGGGTGGAAGCAAAATAGCGCCAATATGGCCTAGTACTGTGTGACTCAGTGAATGTTATTGGTGAAAATGAAATTGCACTCACGTGTAGTGAAACACCCCTCTTGGTGCAGGTGTATCAGGATGGGGTTAAACCAGTCACCCAGCAGACTGACCTCCGGTGTATCAAGGTAAATCCAGGAAACTTCAAGGGCTCAGATATTAGGCTCCAAGATATTACACATCAATAGATGTAAAAAGTAAATAAAAGTAAGGCAGCAAGTGATAAGTAAAAAACGTACTTTAATAAAAGTATAAAAACATGCAACGTGTTTCTCAACCAAAGGAAGGTTGTTTCATCAGGCTTTAAAAAGTATAACAAACACTTGCTATATATACCATACTAAGTATCAAATGATCATGAGCCACACCTGGTGTGGGACTTCATCAATTAAACAGAGTAAACACTCTAAGTGTAGCATGATTCATTGGCTACAAAGTGTGACCAATCAGATATATGAAAATATTAACACATTTATAACAAGTAGACAGAATATATATATATATATATATATATATATATATATATATATATATATATATATATATATATATATATATATATATACATAATACATTTGTTACATGATTCATTGGCTACAAAATGTGACCAATCAGATACATGAAAATATTAACACTTTTATAACAAGTAGACAAAATTGATATACATAATACATTTGTTGCCATGAGATAAATAAATAAAACAGAATAATCCTATATTGGCACATGCTGCTATCAACATATGCTAACAAAAAACACTAACAAAAAATGCCACACATGCTTGCTATGACTAATTTGGGGTAATATCCAAACAAGCTAAAATGAAATCATATGTAATTAGTTCATCTCTGTATTAAAATTCTCATTGCATATTACTCAAAGTGCTATATGTGCATTAAGTATAGATAGTTTTGTGTATGTCATACATACCTTGTAGATAGCATATACTAATCAAGTTTGTTATGGAACGAAGGGCTGATAACTCCATATTGTGAAGTTCTTTGGATTAATCTGTGCATTAAGTATAGATGGTTTTGTGTTTGTCATACATACCTTGCAGATAGCATATACTAATCAAAGTTTGTTATGGAACAATTGGCTTATAACTCCATATTATGAAGTTCTAAAGGGAGGCGGGATCTTGTAAGGAAGTGAATCCGTATGGTGGTCAGGTCGCAAAAAATGTCATTAGCGTCGGCTGTAGTATACGCCCAGTCCAGTGACGACATGTGTATCATAAGCTGGATTGGAGAAAAGAGAAATGGCTATCCAACAGTGACCTATCCAATAGATCCTCACAAGCTACAAATGCCCATAGTCTAATAATGTATATATCACACTGTTGTCTAAAAATACATGTCTCTATATGTCGCACCATTAATTAGTGATCATGGTTAAATGAAACAACCAGTAGAGTGTTTGTGTTAAAAAATGATATATATGCCCAATATAGCATTACTATTGGGAATAGTAATCTGATCAGCGGGTGATCTTGTAGTGATATATTCTCACATTGGTGCGATGCATAGTGAAACATAGTTTGTGACTAAAGATGTTATATTGTGCTCTTATCCAGAATTGGTACAATATACTAGTGATCCTTTAAATATATATATAAAAGCATGAGTGAGTGTATTTAATACTATTCTACTAAGTCCATACTAAGTGGACTATAATTAGATGTGTATACTCAAATGGTGTGTGCATAAATATATATATTGGGAATTAGTAGTATGTATTGAATAGTGATATTTAGTGATCAGGTAGTGTGCCATGTGATCTGTCATAGAAAAATAGATAAGACCACCTTTGTGACTGTGATTAAAAGTTGTAAGAATTTAGTTGATGAATTATGCAATATATGTAAATACATATATATAGATCATGTATAACATAGGGATTTGTACAATATGTGTAAATAGTTAATAAATATATTAGAGGGTTGGATGATTCTGAGACAACTAGCTCAGTCATAAATCAAATGATGCTAGATCCACACATTCATTAAGGCCTTCTGGGGTCAGAGTATGTAACTTCTACGTCTAAGTTGTAACATGGGATTATGTGTATTTCGTGGAATTTGTTAAATAAGAAATACTGACAATGTTTTAGAGCTTCCTCTATGAACATGGGTGCAGTGTCTTGATACACTATGTTTTAGGAATTTCCTTTTAACATTGCAAACATGTTCGCCCTAGCATCTTTTTATTATATGGCACGTGCACCCTATATATTGGACTCCACACATACACTGTATTAAATATACAACATAAGTTGATTCGCATTTGAGGCGTTTTTTTGATAGCAAATTGTTCTCCTGTGACATTGGAGTGACATGTCTTGATACCACTTTTCACAACTTTGCACATATTACATCTGGATTTATGACATTTAAACATGCCATATTTAGATAAAAAGTTGCCCATGAAAGTATTGTTCTAAAATTACTGGCCACATTTGTGTTATTTAAATGTATTTTATCCCTGACTATTTTACTAGGAGCCAATTTGTTTTTGATAGTAGGAGCTCTCCTAAAGACTATTCTAGGTTTGCTAGATATCTGGTTTTTCAAGAAGGGATTGACACATATGATAGACCAATGTCTAGTGATAATTTGCTTTATTTCACAATGATGGCTACTAAAGATAGTTATGAACAAGGGGGTATTCAGTTCTCGATACTTTTTAGTTGTTAAATTGTCCTTACTATTCTACACCTTGTAATCACAGTCACATAGGTGGTCTTATCTATTATTCTATGAAAGATCACATGGCACACTATCTGATCACTAAGTATCACTATTCAATACATACTACTAATTCCCAATATATATATTTATTCACACAACATTTGATATACACATCTAATTATAGTCCACTATATATATATATATATATATATATATATATATATAGTATGTCCACCTAGTGGACTTAGTAGAATTATATTAAATACACTCACTCCAGTCTCTGCTCAAATCGCCCTAGTTAAACCACTTATGGAAACCTCATATGTCCAATCACAATTATATGCTGGCCACTTGCCCAGCACATGGCTCGCAACGTCTGAGAGAGTGTGGAGGGGTGATGTGGGAGAGAGAGTGTTTTTTTTTTGTTCTCCCTTTTTTTTCTATTTATATAAGCGTCTATATGTTTTTCTTTTTAGATAAAATGGTAAAATGCAATAGTAGAGAATTGTGATCTCAATTGCACCCAATGCTTTATTTGTGCCTTGCGGGTCCTGTGTGACCTTTTGTTTAGGTTCTGATTGCTTTGATCTTGTGATATTTTATGATGCAGTGTGACAAATATTTTTTTTTAAAAAAATACAGTCACTCACATTTTTATATATATATTCACAGGATCACTAGTATATTGTACCAATTCAGGTTACGAGTACAATATAACATCTTTAGTCACAAACTATGTTTCACTATGCATCTCACTTATGTGAGAATATATCACTACAAGATCACCCACTGATCAGATTATTATTCCCAATAGTAATGCTATATCGGGCATATATATCACTTTTTAACACAAACACTCTACTGGTCGTTTAATTTAACCACGATCACTAATTAATGGTGCAACATATAGAGACATGTATTATTAGACAACAGCGCGATATATACATCTATAGACTATGGGCATTTGTAGCTTGTGAGGATCTATTGGATAGGTCACAGCCATTTCTCTTCTCTCCAATCCGGCTTTTGATACACATGTCTTCAATGGGCGTATACTACAGCCAATGCTAATGACGATTTTTGCGACCTGACCACCATACGGATTCACTTCCTTACAAGATCCCACCTCCTTTTAGTTCCGTAAACATTTTAGACATAACACTTATCCAAAGATCTTCATAATATGGAGTTATCCGCCCTTTGTTCCATAGCAAACGTTGATTATTATATGCTATCTGCAAGGTATGTATGACATACACTAAACAATCTATACTTAACGCACATATATTGTATTATGTATATAAATGTTGTGTACTTGTTATAAAAGTGTTAATATTTTCATGTATCTTATTGTTCACATTTTGTAGCCAATGAATCATGGAACAAATGTATTATGTATATCTATTCTGTCTACTTGTTATAAATGTGTTAATATTTTCTTATATCTGATTGGTCACACTTTGTAGCCAATGAATCATGCTACATTTAGTATTTACTCTGGTTACCATGACATTTTTAATTGATGAACTCCCACACCAGGTGTGGCTCATGATGTTTTGATACTTAGTATGGTATATATAGCAAGTGTTTGCTACACTTTTAAAGCCTGATGAAACAACCTTCCTTTGGTTGAGAAACGCGTTGTATGTTTTTATACTTTTATTAAAGTAAGTTTTTTACTTACCACTTGCTGCCATACTTTTATTTACTTTTTACATTTATTGATGTATAATATCTTGGAGCCTAATATCTGAGTCCTTGAAGTTTCCTGGATTTACCTTGATACACCAACACTTTGAGAATAACATTCCCCAAAGACAAATCTGTAGGATTTTGGGAATTTCACCTTCTACAGTGTACAATAGAATTAAAAGTTTCAAGGAAAACAACTTCTGAATGCCATGATCTCCGATCCCTCAGAAGTCACTCTCTCAATAACCATCATTAGTCTCTAATGGATATCCTGACATGGGCTCAGGAATACTTTGGTAAACCTTTGTCATTCAACACCATTTGCCATTGCATCCACAGATGCAAGATAAAGGGACACTGAGCCCAAATTTTTTTTTCTTTCGTGATTCAGATAGAGCATGCAATTTTAAGCAACTTTCTAATTTACTCATATAATTAATTTTTATTCATTTTCTTGCTATCTTTATTTTGGTTCAGGCCTCGGAACAAAACTTTTTAATTGTGGATGAATTTATCCACCAGTCAGCAAGAACAACCCAGGTTGTTCACCAAAAATGGGCCGAAAAATTGATAATAGGAGTAAATTAGAAAGTTGTTTAAAATTTCATCCTCTATCTGAATCATGAAAAAAAAAAAAATTGGGTTCAGTGTCCCTTTAAGGCTTTACTATGCAAAGCAGAAGCCATACATCAACACTGTCCAGAAGCATCCCCGATTTCTCTGGGTTCGGTCTCATCTGAGTTGAATCGTGTTTTGTGGTCTGACAAGTCAACATTTTAAATATATTTTAGAAAAAAACAGCAATTGTGTTCTCCGGGCTAAAAGAGGAAAAGGTTTATCCAAGCTGTTATCAGTATAAGGTCCAAAAGCCAGCATCTGTCATGGCATTGGGCTGTGTCAGTGCCCTTGGAATGGGTAACTTGCACATCTGTTAGGGCACCATTAATGCAGAAAGATATGTATAAATTTTGGAGCAACAAATGCTGCCATCCAGATGTTGTCTTTTCCAGGGACGTCCCTGCATTTTTTAGCAGGACGATGCCAAACCGCATTCTGCCCAGATTACAAGTGCATGGTTGCGTAAGAAGAGAGTATGGGTGCTAGCATTACCTGCCTGCAATCCTGTCTCTAATTGATGATGTCAATGAAGGCCCCATACAGTTTCATAGCTGAAGTCATGCATAATGAAGGAATGGGGGGAAATTCAGCTTGCTAAACTTAACAAACTGGTGTCTTCAGTGCCCGAATGCTTAATAAGTGTTATTAAAAGAAAAGGTCATGTTACACAGTGTCCCAACTTTTTTGGAGTATGTTGCAGTCATCAGATTTGAAATTAGTGTATGTTTTCAAAAATACATTAAATTCAAAAAGTAAAACATTAAATAATGTGTTAATAATGTGTTTTTAAATTAGTACAGGGTGAATTGAATTTTCAAATGACTATGGGCTCCAATTTATTAATGGCCAAATGGACATGGATCGCTACCACATGTAACATTGTACAAGCCACTGATTGTTCAATGCTGCCTCTTGCTCACCACAGCCAATCCCGTGCAAGTAGGGGCTGTCAATCATCCCAATCAGATCAGGAGGATTTCACTCCACCACACTTTAGGTAGAGGAGAAGTTAAATAACAGTGTTCAGGCTTATTCGTACAAGCCTAAATCACCTGGGCCCCAAGCTGCTTTAAAAGTTTTATAAATGGGGCCCTATAGCTCAAAATTGATCTTTTATATTTTGTTGTCTATGCTTGAGGGACTAGGTTTTTAGGTGGCAGAAAAACCTTTTCCAATGGGTTTAATTTTTTTTATCATTAACGGATATATTTAAAAAAGATTGCATCTCCTTAAGAACGATAGGGAGAGTGAATGTGATCCGCTTTCCCCCAGTGTCTTAAAGGGATATAACTTCACCTCCAATAACAATAAGTGACTTTTTAAGTGAAGATTCCACTGTTTTTTTCAGTTGGAAAAATAATTTTGGATTGGACCGGACTGAAATACTACAGGAAATTTCTGCTTTATAAAAGATATAAGTGGACTAAAATAGGCTTCACTACCCGAATAGGCCTATTTATAATAGTTTGGATCATTTACATTTTAGCATCTTTCCCTACTTGTTTTGTATGCAAATGATCCTTAGGGATTTTGTCTCCTGAAGGATCATGAAGGCAAACAAACATAGAGCACTTGATCACTCTCTCTTAGGCCCTGATATTCAAAGCATGGGCTGACCAATGAGAAACTGCTTTTCTTGCCTCATTATCCTTGCAGTCTGTTGGTCTGTCAATATGTTCTAAAAAAGGGGGCGGACCTGTGAAGTACTGGTGAGTGGCAATGTGCCTCCCATAAAATGTGGAGCGCTACTTCAGCTAAAGATCGCTGAAACCTTAAGATAAGTTATTGGATGAAAAAAGAAAATGTAAAATGGATGTGATTTTTACAATAAAGGAAATTATTTTCCTAGCTAAGGGACTAGAACATGGGGCTACGACCAGCCTATTAAATACTATAATATTAGTAGGCAGAAATATGATTCTTAGCGAGTGGAAGTCTAAAAAGAATTCAAGTGTACAGCTATTTTTGAAGCGATTACAGCAACAAATTATATATGATCAATTTGATATAGATAAACAGTCGGAGAAACAAATTGCAAAATGTATGTGCAAATGGGAGATGTATATAAAATCTTTAGAGCTACCAACCCAACAAATGATTATCAAAGTATTTTAAAATTCCATATACATTCAAGAAGAACAACTTAGAGGAAATTGGCAGTTCTAGCGAAGATTAGGGGGGGAGGGAGAGCCTTTCCCGTTCCCTATGTTGTGTTTTTTTTTTTTTTTCTTTATCACTTGAATAAGCAATATACACAGGCCAAGTGAAGGCATCCTATTATATAAAAGGCCAAGTGTGTTTGTCCGAAGCTGTCATGCGCAATAGAGACAGCACGAGGACAAACACACCTGGCCTTTGAGTCCTACTCCCTAGCTGATCCATCATCTGCGGCAGAAGTGGGCATGACCGGCATAAGCCGGGGCATGGCCGGGCGTGAATTGCCATAAAAGGGGCGTGGCCAGGCATGAAGGAGGCGTGGCCGGGCACGGTCGCGAAAAAGAGAGGGGAGAGAGACAGAGAGGAGGGGAGAGAGAGAGGAGAGGGGGGAGAGAAAGAGGGAGAGAGAGAGAGGAGAGGGGGAGAGAGTGGAGGGGAGAGAGAAAGGGGTAAAGAGGGGAGAGAAAGAGGAGGAGAGAGAGAGAGAGGGGGGAGAGAGAGCAAAAGAGATGGGGGAGAGAGAGAGAGCAAAAGAGAGGGGGGGGGGAGAGAGAGTGAAGCAGGGTCGGCTCCAGAACAAATGAAATGGGGGGCATTTTTTTTTCACGAGGGGGCACGCATTTAAAAAGCATGTATGAGAGTCAAAATAAGAGCAGACCTACTGTGGCAGTCCAGGGGTTACATTTATCAGATTTCTGGCTGTGCAGGAGTTAGATTTGTTTATATTTCTGGAAGTGCAGCGGTTACATGTGTCATATCTCAAGGAGTATAGGGGTAACATTTATAAGATGTCTGGCAGTGCTGCAGCAGTTAAATTTACCAGATTTATGGCAGTGCAGGGGTTACATTTGTCATATCTCAGGAATGTCTCCCACATATGACACAGCCAGTGGACACTGTTTGCATGTGTAGCTCTACCAATGACCCTACTAATGATCAAATCAGCTTTTACGTGACAATAAGTTTGAGTGCCAAGCAGTACATTCCTTGTACAGATATTATTAATGATATTTACCAGCAAACACACAGTATATACAGTATGTATATACACACAAATTATATATATATATATATATATATATATATATATATATATATACATACATATACACACACACACATATATATATATATATACACACACATACACACACACAGTATATATATATATATATATATATATATATATATATATATATATATATATATATATAAAAATATATATTCTACATATATATAAATATATATATATATATATATATATATATATATATATATATATATATATATATATATATATATATAGATATATATACACACACACACACTGTGTGTTTGTATATACATATATATATATATATATATATATATATATATACATATATATACATATATACACACACATACACACGGTATATATGTATATACACATACACACACATATATATATATATACATATATATATATATATATATATATATATACACACACACAGTGTGTGTATTGTGTGTATGTATGTATGTGTGTATATATATATATATATATATATATATATATATATATATATATATATATATATAATAATAAAACAACCTTGGGGACAAATAGGAGATGTTTTGAAGCATAAGGCTATTTCACTCATTGTCCCACAGCTACATTTGAAGTGTGTATTTGAGCACCTATAATCTGACACACATTTTACACTGATCACTGCAGATAAAGCAGGCACAATGCACACTTGTTTTGTGTAACCTGCAGTGGGGAAACCAAGGAATTCCAAATTTGCTTTTTTATCTGTGGCTGCCAGGATATAAAGCACAATAGGGAAGGGATACTACTCTCACACACACATTGGTTATACGGCTGTGTTTTCACAAAATTACTTCTGCCTTCCCTCTCACTGACTGTTAGCTTCTCCCAGCACTTCCTGCAGAGGTCTGATGATGTCATCATATCACTTCAGCTCTGTAGTAAGTGGGCTAGCAGGAGAAGGGGCAGTGCAAGCCCTAGGTTAACTGTGAGAGCACCAGCAGGGAAATGCAACTTTATTTGTTATCTGGTTGTAAATAGAGGAGAGTAAAGAGATTATCTGGGCCCTCCAGTGGTGGATCTCCAGGGTCCAGTGGCTGCAAATGGTTGATGCGACATTTGGGACCCTGGACGTTCCATCACTTTTAAAAAAAAAATTTTTTAAATCACTTTTTTTGCCCTGGGGGGCACAGCATTCCATTTGGGGGGGGGCATTGCCCCCCAATGCCCGCCCCCTTAGAGCCGACCCTGGAGTGAAGAGAAGGGGGAATGCGCGAAGAGAGGGGGGAGAGGGCACAAAAGAGATGGGGAGAGAGAGCGCAAAAGAGAAGGGGGAGAGAGAGAAAGAGCAAGAGAGGGGGGAGAGAGAGAGCACAAAAGAGAGGGGGGAGAGAGAGCGCAAAAAAGAGGTGGGAGAGAGCGCAAAAGAGAGGGGGAGAGAGAGAGCACAAAAGAGAGGGGGGAGAGAGAGAGGGGGGGGGGGGAGAGAGAGAGGGGGGGGGAGAGAGAGAGGGGAGGAAGAGAGAGAGAGGGGAGGGAGAGAGAGAGGAGGGGGGAGAGAGAGGGGAGGGAGAGAGAGGGGAGGGAGAGAGAGAGGGGGGGGAGAGAGAGAGGGGAGGGAGAGAGAGAAAGAGCAAGAGAGAGAGAGCGCAAAAGAGAGGGGGAGAGAGAGAAAGAGCAAGAGAGGGGGGAGAGAGAGAGAGAGAGAGCACAAAAGAGAGGGGGGAGAGAGCGCAAAAGAGAGGTGGAAGAGAGCGCAAAAGAGAGGGGGAGAGAGAGCGCAAAAGAGAGGGGGGAGAAAGAGAGAGAGCAAAAGAGTGGGAGAGAGAGAGAGGAGGGGGGAGAGAGAGAGGAGGGGGGAGAGAGAGAGGGGAGGGAGAGAGAGAGGAGGGGGAAGAGAGAGGGGAGGGAGAGAGAGAGAGGGGAGGGAGAGAGAGAGGGGGGGAGAGAGAGAGGGGAGGGAGAGAGGGGGGAGAGAGAGAGGGGAGGGAGAGAGAGAGGGGGGAGAGAGGGGGAGAGAGAGCTCAAAAGAGAGAGGGAGAGAGAGCACAAAAGAGATGGGGGAGAGAAAGAGTTCAAAATAGAGGGGGAGAGAGAGCGCAAAAGAGAGGGGGAGAGAGAGTGCAAAAGAGAGGGGGAGAGAGAGAGCTCAAAAAAGAGGGGGGAGAGAGCGCAAAAGAGAGGGGGAGAGAGAGAGCGCAAACAGAGAGGGGGAGAGAGAGAGAGCAAAAGAGAGGGGGGAGAGAGAGAGCCCAAAAGAGAGGGGGGAGAGAGAGAGCAAAAGAGAGCGGGGGAGAGAGCGCAAAAGAGAGGAGGGGAGAGAGCGCAAAAGAGAGGGGGAGAGAGAGCGCAAAAGAGAGGGGAGAGAGAGCGCAAAAGAGGGGGGGAGAGAGAGAAAGCAAAAGAGGGGGAGAGAGAGAGCACAAAAGAGATGGGGGAGAGAGAGAGAGGGGAAAGAGAGAGAGAGGGAGAGAGAGAGAGGAGGGGAGAGCAAAAGAGGGGGGAGAGAGAGCACAAAAGAGAGGGTTGAGAGAGAGCAAAAGAGAGGGGGGAGAGCGCAAAAGAGAGGGGGAGAGAGCGCAAAAGAGGGGGGAGAGAGTGCAAAAGAGGGGGGGAGAGAGAGCGTCTAAGAGAGGGGGAGAGAGAGAGCGCAAAAGAGAGGGGGAGAGAGAGTAAAAGAGGGGGAGAGAGAGAGAGCACAAAAGAGAGGGGGGAAAGAGGGGAGAGAGAGAGGGGGAGAGAGAGAGCAAAAGGGGGGGAGAGAGAGCACAAATGAGAGGGGGGAGAGAGATGGGAGAGAGAGAAGGGGACAGAGAGAGAGGAGGGGAGAGAGGAGAGGGGGGGAGAGAGCTCAAAAGAGAGGGGGAGAGAGAGCGCAAAAGAGATGGGGGAGAGAGAGAGCTCAAAAGAGAGGGGGAGAGAGAGCACAAAAAAGATGGGGGAGAAAGAGAGCGCAAAATAGATGGGGGAGAGAGAGAGCGCAAAAGAGAGGAGGAGAGAGAGAGAGCACAAAAGAGAGGGGGAGAGAGAGAGCAAAAGAGAGGGGGAGAGAGAGCGCAAAAGAGAGGGGGAGAGAGAGCACAAAAGAGAGGGGGAGAGAGAGAGCAAAAGAGAGGGGGAGGGAGAGCACAAAAGAGAGGGGGAGAGAGAGCACAAAAGAGAGGGGAGAGAGAGAGAGAGCGCAAAAGAGAAGGGGGGGAGAGAGAGCGCAAAAGAGAGGGGGAGAGAGAGAGAGCTCAAAAGAGAGGGGGAGAGAGAGAGCAAAAGAGAGGGGGAAGAGAGAGAGAGCAAAAGAGAGGGGGAGGGAGAGAGCGCAAGGGGTGGGACCACTGTACTGCAAAAAATGGCCCGTGTGAACGGCTTTAGGACTAGTAATTGTATAAATTGTCATTTGAAATGTAGGAAACCCGAGCGACTTCAATGTTAAAGAAATACTGTTTGTATAAATTTTGAAAGTAGGAAAAGGGGAACAAAGAGACAATCATTAGGGCTAGAATGTCTTTGTATAGGCTTTTATTTTTTTTTATAATTTAGTGACAACTATGTTACAAAACTGTCAGTCCTGTTATGCAAAAGAGATGCTACTTAAAACCTTATGTTAGAGGAATGCTTCCTCGGTATGAAATGTAGAATACTATACTTTTGTATTTATGTATAGGAATGTGATATTTCTCTCTATTTGGTAACATTGAAAATGTTCTACTTTTCTTAAAGGACCAGTCAAAATTGTAGATTTGCATAATTAACAAATGCATGATAAGAAGACAATGCAATAGCACTTAATCTGAACTTCAAATGAGTAGTAGATTTTTGTTAAATAAATTGCAAAGGTATGTCCATTTCCACTCCCCCTGTATCATGTGACAGCAAACAGCCAATCACATTCTTGCACATGCTCAGTAGGAGTTGGTGACTCAAAAAGTGTAAATATAAAAATACTGTGCACATTTTGTTAATGGAAGAAAATTGGAAAGTTGTTTAAAATTGCATGCTCTATCTGAATCATTAAGTTTAATTTGGGCTTGAGTGTCCCTTTAAATTAAAATATTTTGAACATTAAAAAAAGAACGCTGACACCGACACCTGTTGACAGTGCAGATAGTGCACTCACTGAAACCAAACACAGCTTCTGTAAAGGGACATTTCAGATATTGCCTGTGTGACCTTACTTTTCCTAAGCCTACACTAAGAGCCTCACACTGTAAAGTCTCTACAGTAAACCCTTAGAAGGGCTTTTTGTAGGGCATTGCCCTAAAGTAATACAGCTCTTTTTACTTACAACTACAATACAAGTAACCCCCCACCCCCTGGAAAAAAGGCTATCTAAAAAAAAAACGCTCTAAGGATTGCCCTGAAAAGGGCTGCTGCCCCCCAAAAAAACTCCCTTATTCTTAAAAATAAAAAAAACACCCAAAAAAGCCTAGCATTAAACCCCAAAGAAGGTAGTCACCAAACATGAATCCGGATCCTAAGTGTTTACCAAATATGGTGCTCCTCTTCTATCTATGGCAGTGGTTCATCTTCTCTCTTGATCCCAGTGGCAGTGGTCCATCTTCATCCATCTTCTTTTGCCTCATCTAATCTTCTGAACTTCCATCCTTCTGACCTTCTGCTGCACACTGAGTTTTGAATGTGATGTACCCCCTTGAATTGATATTGGCTGATTTTCTAAACCAAATTCAAATCAGCCAGTACAAGGAAAGCTTTTCCTATTGGCTGATTTGCTCTTTAGATCAGCCCTGGGCTCTGCAAAGAAGGATCAAGATGAGTGCAGCTCCCCAGCATGTTATAGGTAAGTATTTTACCTTTTAAAGGTATTTTAAAGGAATCAAATGTATACAAATGAATTTAATTTGTATAGTCATTCTGCATTTTTGTTATGAATATGCATTTGTGAACAAAGCAAATGCAAATGTCTAGATATATCTACACTTCCACTGATGATGGAATACAAGCCAAAATGTATATCTTGGGTTAGATGCACTAAACCTGTATTCATAGGAAAACTTCCAGGGATTTGCTCATGGCTGGATTTCTTTTCAAATGGGACCAGACGTATATATAATACAGGAAAATATTAGACATGTGCAGCCGCGAAAAATTTGGTTCGGTTCGGATCGATTCGGACCGATTCGAATTTCGGTTTGGATCGATTCGAATTCAGAAGAAATCGAATGAATTTGTTTCGGATTCATTCGGATTCTTTTGGATTCGTGTGAAATTTGGTTCAGTTTGGCTCAATTCAGTTTGAATCGATTCGGATTTTTCGGAATTTCGGCACTGTTAAGTGGGATGTGCTGTGTATTACACTAGTATACTGTACAATACTAGTGTAATACATGGCCATCCGAATCCATCTGAATAAATTCGAATCGATTCGGACTTATTTGGTAGATTCGGCACTGCCGTAATTCGGAAATTCAAATCGATCCGAATTCCGAATTTTGCAAAATTCGTCCGAATTTCGATTCGGACCGAACTGAATCGCACATGTCTAGAAAATATGCTAATTGGGATTTGAAGCATACAAGATAGTATACAGCTACATTTGTTTACAGTGGAGCACCTATTTCTTTTTCATATTTTAAAAATTATTTAGTATTCCAGGATGCAGTCCCAATTATCTGTCTATATACTGAATTATTGATGTCAGGAAGAAACATATTACATAAATATATTTGGAAATTTTTTTTTAACAGTTTTGAAACAAATGTGCAATTAAATAACATTTTCATAAATATGGAAACATGTAATCGCCTAAATAAAATGTTTTGATAATGTGCACTAATTAAGGAGTTTTTGTTATTTTTGTCATTCACACATAAATATATAAAACATATAACTAATAGGTCTAATTCTCTAATCCTTCAAGCTTCTAACTTCCAATACTGTTCTGTGGAACACATGTGAAAGTATCACACGTTTCATAAACTCCTTTTGAATAACATATGATGTCATTTTGTGTTTCTCACCTGAGAACCTTTGATAAATTTGCTTGAAAAATCTTTGAAGTCTGTGAAGCTTATTCATCAAAAAATTCAAAATGTCACACTTTTTGATGAATATTTTCAGTAATACAACATAGGAAGTTGTATTTTTTTACCTCAGAGAGATAAATAAGAGCCTTTGAGCTATATATATATATATATATATAAAGCTGATAAAATGCAAAAGGCCTTGCCCAGGGACAGACATAATAAAAGAGATAAGGAAGTATATAGAATAGTGGCAAAAATACAGATCAACTGCATTGCCCTTATTCTAGTAAATAACATATGACTTTGATAGGATGTGAAAGAAAATTTGGCAACATTTTAAAAAGTATCTAATATTCATTATATCACAATACTTGTGCAGATGTAGATTTGGCTACAATCTTTTTATATGTGAGGTCCAAACTAAAAACAGAGATTAGTAAAGGACTGGAATACATAGCTGATTCTGAGATACAATAAAAATTGTAATTTAAAACAGCAAAGATATCAGGTCCCTATAGATGTACATATTTATACAATTAAAGGGGCATTGAAGTCAAAATTAAAAATATGAATGTTATTTATATTTGGGCATGATGCGTATACAAGGAAATTTTGCTCAATGATGTTTTCTTAAACTTTCAATAAGTTAAACATATTTATTTGTAAAAAATAAAAAATAATTTCTGATTGAAAAAAACTTTGTTTTGCAATTTGGTAAGATTTTCATCTATAATCATCTAAAATCTGGAAGGGACAAACTCTAGACCCTATATATAATTGTTATTACTTATTGATACATACCAGAGAAGCATCCTGCAACTGGTCCAAAATCTATAAGCTTGTAAGAAGTACATGAAACATTTAAATATTCATTGTTTAGTAAAAAAAGTAAAAAAACAACACCTGATAAGCACATTCATCAAAATTGGAAACAAACATATATATATATATATATATATATATATATATATATATATATATATATATATATATATATATAAGTTCATAAATGAAGCACTCACTGATCCATCAGCATCTGTGGCAAAAAACTTTAATATATGTGACGTTTCGGGACAAAACAAGTCCCTTCCTCTGACTTGTTTTGTCCCAAAACGTCACATATATTAAAGTTTTTTGCCACAGATGCTGATGGATCAGTGAGTGCTTCATTTATGAACTTTTATAATTACTTTCAAAGCACCCTGGCAGTTGTTACAGTCGGTGGGAGTGCATACACACCAATTGTTGTATATATATATATTTTTCTAAAATGTTTATCTATTGCTATATATCTTTATGAATATAAATAGATATAAAAATAGATATATATTGAATCTATAGATATATAGAAATAGAAATATATATATAGAAATTTAGACATGTGCAACACTAAAAATTTCATTTAGTTTCTTTCGTTTTCATTAGTTAAATTTTTGTTTTCATTTTGTTACGGCAAATTAGTTTAGTTAAGTTAAAAAAAAAAATAGTTTTGGCAAATTAGTTATGTTTAGATCAATCGTTTTTTCGGATCCGTACGCTTTTTCAGATCCATTCTTTATTCATATGCATATGAATAAAGAATAGATCTAAAAAACCGAAAGGATCCGAAAAAACTATTTAACTTAACATAAATAATATGCTGGCGATTGCCGAAACAAAATTATCTAAAACCGCTGCCGCCGCTGCCCACATAGCCGACACTAAATAAAGCTATTAACCCCTAAAACGCCATCCCCCCACATCGCCAACATTAACTAAACCTATTAACCCCTAAACCGCCATTCCCAAACATCGCTAACACTAACTAAAACACTAAATAAACCTATTAACCTCTAAAGAGCTGTTCCCAAACATCGCCAAAACACTAACGTAACCCTTTTAACCCCTAAACTGCCATTCCCAAACATCGCCGACACTAACTAGACCTATTAACCCCTAAACTGCAGTTCCTCAACATCGCAAACACTAACTAAACCTATTGACCCCTAAATCGCTGTTCCCCAACATCGCTAACACTAACTGAAACACTAAATAAACCTATTAATTCCTAAACCGCTGTTCCCAAACATTGCCAACAATAACTAAACCTATTAACCCCTAAACCACCAGCCCCCACATCGCACAAACCTAAATTAAACTATTGAACCCTAAACCTAACACCCCCTAACTTTAACATAATTAAAATACACCTAAATTAAAGTTACAATTATTAACTAACTACCTATTTAAAATTAAATACAAACTTACCTGTGAAATAAAAATAAAACTTTAGCTAGCTACAGTATAACTATTTACTAACTACGTAGTTAAAATAAATACAAACTTACCTGTGAAATAAAAATAAAACCTAAGCTTACACTAATAAGATAAGATTACTAAAAAAATAAAACTACAATTACCAAAAATAATAAACACTAAAATTACAAAAAATAAAAAAACTACCATTACAAAAAAATAACAAACCAAATTATCCAAAAAAATAAAAATGATTCCTATTCTAATCCCCCGTTTTTAAAAAAAAAACACCCCAAAATAAAAAACCCTAATCTATAATAAACTACCAAGAGCTCTTAAAAGGGACTTTTGTGGGCATTGCCCTAAAGTTAACAGCTCTTTTGCAAAAAAATAAAAACAAACCCCCCTAACATTACAAACCCCCACCGCCAAACCCACAAAATAAAAAAAAAAAAAACTAATCTACAAATTGCCCGAAAAGGGCATTTGTATGGGCATTGCCCTTAAAAGGGCATTCAGCTCTTTTTCGGCCCATTAAAAATAAAAAATGCCTAATTTAAAAAAAAAAAAAAAACAACTCAAAAACAAAAATTCCCATTACAAAAAATAACAAACGAAATTATCCAAAATAATAAAAAATATTCCTATTCTAATAACCCGATTAAAAAAACCCATCCCAAAATAAAAAAAACTAATCTATAATAAACTACCAATAGCCCTTAAAAGGGCCTTTTGTAGGGCATTGCCCTAAAGTTAACAGCTCTTTTGCTAAAAAAATTACAACAAACACCCCCTAACATTACAAACCCCCACCCCAAACTACCCATTGCCATGAAAAGGGCTTTTGTATGGGAATTGCCCTTAAAAGGGCATTCAGCTCTTTTACTGCCCTTAAAAGGGCGTTCAGCTCTTTTTCGGCCCATTAAAATAAAAAAAAGCCCTGATCTAAAAAAAACACCCCAAAAAAACAAATAAAAGTTGCTGAAGTCCGGCGAAAGATCTTCATCCCAGCGGCGAAGCATCTTTATCCAGACGGCTCCATCTTCATCCATCACAGGACCGGCATCTTCTTCATTCCTGCGGAGGTGGAGCGGTCGATGATCGGAGGAGGTCCAGGCAGAGGTCCAATGGCCCTATGTGATCGCCCGCCACACACTGAGGAGGATTCAATGCAAGGTACTCCTTTTATATTGGGTTACCTTTGCATTCCTGTTGGCTGAAAAATTAAAATCAACCAATAGGAATGAGATTTGAACAGCCAATAGGATTTAAGCAGCTCTCAATCCTAGTGGCTGATTAAAATCAGTCAATAGGATTGAGAGCTGCTCTCATTCCGATTGGCTGATTTAAATTTTTCAGCCAATAGAAATGCAAGGGTATCCCAATATAAAAAGGGTACCTTGCATTGAATCCTCAGTGTGCAGTGGACAATTGCATGAAGAGGACCTCCACACATCAGACTGATGGACCTCTGTTCAGACTGATGGACCTCTGTCTGGACCTCCGCCTGGACCTCTGTCTCCGCGTATCGACTGCTCCGCCTCCACAGGGATGAAGAAGATGCCGGTCCCGTGATGGATAAAGATGGAGCTGTCTGGATGAAGATGCTTTGTTGCTGGGATGTAGATATTTTGCCGGACTTCAGCAACTGTAAGTACCGATTTTGGGGTTAGTGTAAGTTTTTTTTTTGTTTTTTTGGGGTGTTTGTTTTTAGATTAGGGCTTTTTTTATTTTGTGGGTTTGGGGGGTGGGGTTTTGTAATGTTAGGGGTGTTTGTTTTCATTTGTTTGCAAAAGAGCTGTTAACTTTAGGGCAATGCCCTACAAAAGACCCTTTTAAAGGCCCTTGGTAGTTTATTATACAGTAGATTAGTTTTTTTTTTATTTTTGGGTGTTTTTTCTTTTTAAAAACAGGGTATTAGAAAAGGAATAATTTTTATTATTTTGGATAATTTCGTTTGATATTTTTGTAATGGAAGTTTTTTATTTTTTGTAATTTTAGTGTTTGTTATTTTTTGTAATTGTAGTTTTAATTTTTTAGTAATCTTAGGTTTTTTTATTTTTAGTAATGTTAAGGTTTTATTAGTTTAAGCTTAGGTTTTATTTTTATATCACAGGTAAGTTTGTATTTTTTTTTTTTTGTAAAATATTTTTTTATTGAGGCAATGAAACAAATCAGAGTACAAACACGACAAAAGACAATATCTCAAACAGTATCACATGACAGCAATTCCTTCTTTCAAGCATAAATACCCAATAATGGGAGCACGGTATTGACCTTACTGATGCCTCTTCTTGTAATTAAATAACAGAACATGCAAGCGTCAACAGTGTGAAAAAGATCCACTTATGGGACCTGAAAACTGGTACTCATCAGAAGACAGAACTCTCGGGGTAAAGGATTCACAATATGGATCATATAAGGTAGAGACCAAGTGTTAGGTAATTGCAATCATCTTAGGACAAACAATGTGGGGATTATTACATTTTTATGTGGGAATCAACTAGAGGGCAATACATGGTTATGGGGAGTGGGAGTAACCCGGAGAACTATTGCCAGGGGGTGGGGGACAGGGGAAGGGTAGGAGAGGGGAAGAGGGAATGGGAGAGAAAAAAAAAAGGGGGGGGGGGGAGAGGGCCACCGAAGGCCGGAGGAGTGATCGGGCCACCAGGGTCTCAGCCCAGTCTCTGGAGCTGCACATCTATCCGGTCGCCCGTCGAAACGCCAGCATCGCCAGATCTCCCAAACTCCTCCCATGTCAACCATATAGAACAATAGAAATCATAGCGGCCTTCGACTGTTAGCGCATATTTTTCCATGTGTTGGATGTAATCCAAGGACTCAAGGACCGGGGTAATCGTGACAGGGGCTTGGTTCATCCACTGTCTAGCTATAGCAAGTTTTGCCGCCAAGAGGATAATAACACCTAGTAGACGAGATGATCTTGGGAGGCCCTGCAGTCCAAAATGGAAAAGCGCCATATCTCCTGTGAGGTCTTCGATGAGACCCAACCTCCAGAGCAGCCCCGCCACCTGGGTCCAAAAGTGCTTCAATTTGGGGCATTCCCACCAGGTGTGGAGGTGGGTTCCCCTCTGGGCGCAGCCTCTCCAACAGTCCGCCGACCGGGAGGGATATATTCTATGCAACCTGGTCTGGACCCAATGCCATTGAAGTAGGATTTTAAGATATAATTCAAACAGGTTTGAACAATGCACAGCTGCGCAGACATCCTGGAGAGCACGCTGCCATTTACCGTCTGATGCCACTGCCAGTTTGTATTTATTTTAACTATAGGTAGTTAGTAAAAAGTTATATTGTAACTTGCTTAGGTTTTATTTTTATTTCACAGGTAAGTTTGTATTTATTTTTAAATAGGTAGTTAGTTAATAATTGTAATTTTAATTTAGTTCTATTTTAATTATGTTAAAGTTAGAGGGTGTTAGGTTTAGGGGTTAATAGTTTAATTTAGGTTGTTGCGATGTGAGGACCGGCGATTTAGGGGTTAATAGGTTTAGTTACTGTTGGCGATGTTTGGGCATGGCGGTTTAGGGGTTAATAGGTTTAGTTAGTGTTGGCGATGTTTGGGAACAATGGTTTAGGGTTTAATAGGTTTATTTAGTGTTTCAGTTAGTAACAGCATTGTCAGGGAACTGCGGTTTAGGGGTTAATAGGTTTAGTTAGTGTCAGCGATGTCTGGGAACAAAAGTTTAGGGGTTAATAGCTTTATTTAGTGATTTAGTTGGTGTCGGCGATGTTGGGGGCAGTGTTCCCTCTAAGGCCAATTTTGTGAGCAGCCCAGCAGTGAAACCGTTAATTAGAGCAATCAGCAAACACTACACAATACAGACTGGAAGGTGTGGTTCCTTTATTAACTGTTTCACTGCTGAGTCGCTCAAAAACTGCCCTTAGAGTGATCATTGGTTGGGGGAACAGTGTTTAGGGGATAATAGCATATTTAGTGATTTAGTTAGTGTCGGGGCAATGTTGGTGAACTGCGGTTTATATTAGAACAATGAAAAATTCTAAATATAAATAATGGATCCGAAAATTCAGAAACTGATTTATTCATTTTCGGATTTTCAGGATTTTTGCTATGGTGCCGATTTGGAAATTCGGATGCATTCGGATCTCCGATTTGGCCAAAATTTGTCCGAAAACTAAATTCGGCTGAAACAAAATGCACATGTCTAATAGAAATAGAAATGTGTGCTTTAAGTCATTGCCCTGCTGTAAGACCCATGACCTCTCACGGAGATCACTTTCTGACACTGGGTCCTACATTGCACCACAGAATTCTTTGGTAGTCTTCAGATTTCATAATGTCATGCACACAGTCAAGACATCCAGTGCCTGAAGCAGCAAAGCAACCCCAAAACATCAATGAACCTCCACCATGTTTTACTGTAGGGACTGTATTCTTTTCTTTAAAAGCCTCATTTCTTTTTCTGAAAACAATAAAATGATGGGCTTTACCATAAAGCTGTACTTTGTTTCGTCTGTCCACAACACATTCCCCCAAAGGAATTTTGGCTTCCTCAGGTAAATTTTGGCAAATTCCAATCTGGCTTTTTATGTTTCTGTGTCAGCAGTGGGGTCCTCCTGGGTCTCCTACCATAGCGTCCCTTTTCATTTAGATGGGGACGTATAGTGTGAGCTGACACATTTGTACCCTGTGCCTGAAGGTGGACTTGAATTTGTCTGGAAGTTGATT